>NC_053025.1:546354650-546670194 GCF_003073215.2 Triticum urartu | reverse complement strand
CAATTACTGAGCCGATTCCTAAACCAACTCCGAAGAAGAGAGGTGTTCTATTTCTCAGTCCCGAAGATATGCAAGAGGCAAAGAAATCTATGAAAGAAAAAGGTATTAAAGCTGAAGACGTTAAGAATTTACCTCCTATTGAAGAAATACATGGTCTTAATATACCACCTGTTGAAGAAACATATGATCTCAATTATCTATTCACTGAAGAACCTCCTGATCCCGATATCCCGACACAGGTAGTAAAGGTAAATTCTCTCTATAGATATGATAAAGTTGAAATTCCTCCTACTAAAATTGCTAGTCAGTGCTTGGATGAGTTTGATAACTTTATGTATAAGCAAGACGACTTCAATGCTTATTTTGGCAGACAATTAAAAGAAAATGCTTACATGATTAGACGCTTGGGTGATTATATGGCTAATATTAAAGGTGAACTTAAACTTGTTAGCAAACATGCTTCTATGGTTAGCACTCAAGTAGAACAAGTACTTAAGGCTCAAAAAGAAGTGCTTGATGAAATGAATAGTAAGAAATATGATTATGTTGTTAGAGTGGCTACTAGAACTGGTAGAATGACTCGGGAACCTTTGTATCCTGAAGGCCACCCTAAGAGAATCAAGCAAGATTCTCAGAGAAATAATATTGATGTTCGTAGTCCTTCTAAAAAGAAGAAGAAGAAAAATGATAGAACTGTGCAAACTTCTAGTGAACCTATTGCTGAACCACCTAATAATCCAAATGATATTTCTATGTCTGATGCTGAAACATAATCTGGTAATGAACATGAACCTAGTAAAAATATTAATGATGATGTTCATGATGATGCTCAACCTAGTAATGATAATGATGTAGAAATTGAACCTGCTGTTGATCTTGATAACCGACAATCAAAGAATCAACGTTATGATAAAAGAGACTTTGTTGCTAGGAAACATGGTAAAGAAAGGAAACCTTGGGTTCAGAAACCCATGCCTTTTCCTCCGAAACCATCCAAGAAAAAGGACGATGAGGATTTTGAGCGCTTTGCTGAAATGATTAGGCCTATCTTTTTGCGTATGAGATTAACTGATGTGCTCAAAACAAATCCTTATGCTAAATATATGAAGGATATCATTACTAATAAAAGAAAGATACCGGAAGCTGAAATTTCCACCATACTTGCTAATTATACTTTTAAGGGTGGAATACCAAAGAAACTTGGAGACCCCGGAGTACCTACTATACCTTGCTCCATTAAAAGAAATTATATTAAAACTGCTTTATGTGATCTTGGAGCCGGTGTTAGTGTTATGCCTCTCTCTTTATATCATAGACTTGACTTGAATAAGCTGACACCTACTGAAATATCTTTGCAAATGGCTGATAAATCAACTGCTATACCTGTCAGTATTTGTGAGGATGTGCCTGTTGTGGTTGCGAACGTTACTATTTTAACGGACTTTGTTATACTTGATATTACCGAGGATGATAGTATGTCCATTATTCTTGGAAGACCTTTTCTTAATACTGCAGGGGCTGTTATTGATTGCAACAAAGGCAGTGTCACTTTTCATGTTAATGGTAATGAGCATACGGTACACTTTCTGAGGAAACAACCTCAAGTTCATAGTATCAATTCTATTGGGAAAATTCCATCGATTATATTTGGAGGTTTTGAATTTCCTCTTCCTACTGTCAAGAAGAAATATGATATACTTATTATTGGGGATGTACATATCCCCGTTGAGGTTGATTATCGAATGAGTTTGTTAACAAGACTTGATCAACCTTGTTAGTGGATTCTTTTTGATGAGCATGAGATGGATGAAACTAGAAGCACAAAATCTTCTGTACCCTCTCTATACTTTCTGTTATTTATATTAAATAAAGTAAAAATAGTATTTTCTGTCTGTTTCCTGACTTATCTGTGCAATATAAAAATATCCCAAAAATAAAAGTCCTCAGAATGCCATGCCAATTTAATATGATTTTTCGGGAATATTTGAGGATTTACTGTGCAAAAATTACCGTGGGAGGAGCTGCCACCTGGCCACGAGGATGGTGGTCGCCCCCCCCTATAGGGCGCACCCCCCTGCCTCGTGGCCCCATGGTGGCCCTCCTCCACTTATCCCAGCACCCATCTTCTTCCTCTATCTCACACAGACCCGAAAATCAACTCAAGCACGAGTTCCAGCCACTTTTGCTGTGATTTTCGATCTCCTTGCTCAAAGCACCTCTTGCAAAACTGCTTGGGGAGATTGTTCCTTGGTATGTGACTCCTCCATTGGTCCAATTAGTTTTTGTTCTAGTGTTTTATTCTTTGCAAACTTGTGCTGCATAGGTGACCATGTTCGTGAGCTTGCATGTCAAATTTATATGGTTCCAAGTAGTTCTAATGCTTGATATAGGCCCTAGGCACTTGTAGGAGTAGTTGCTATCAATATTATTGAAGTTGGTTCACTTTTGTTTGAAGTTACTGAAAATTTCAGAATTTTTCAGAAAATGATGAGGAGATTATTGAGGGGCTCATCGAGCCAAAGCTCGAAGGAAAAGGCACCGAAGCCTAAGTATAATTTGCCGCGCACCGCGGAGATTCGGGCATGTGAATGGCCTTCTGAAGATTTCTTGAGAGCAGCCGGTATCTATGAAGATTTTCATGAATTGGCTCACAATGCAGGCCTCACCGCTTTCCTCCACGACCAATGCGATCAGTATCTCTTACTCACAAATACCTTTGTGCAAAACTTTCATTTTCATTCTAGGAACTCACCACCTACGGTGGAGTTTCATTTATATGATGAGCATAAGGAGATGTCACTTTATGATTTATGTCGGATTTGTTTAGTCCCTTTTGAGGGCAAGACAGAAGAACCACATCATGATGATGTGGCTGGGTTTATTGATAATATCACTGTAGGAGAAACCAGGAAGGTTTCTGACGCACGAATCACTAGCATACATTTTCCTGTTTTGTGTTACTTTGCATTATTTGCTAGTCGTTGTTTAATTGGACGCGGAAATTCTGGAAACCTTAGTATCCCTGATTTAATTATTCTGCTCCAAGGTTTATACAGTGATAACACTTTTAGTTTGGGCGGTATTATTGCTAGACGGTTAAATATGAACCGTACTAAGGGCCCCATCTTTGGAGGCATCTATGCCACACGCCTAGGCGCACATTTTAACATACCTATTAGGCATGCTGAGAAGGAAGAAAAGGTGCTGCCCCGTGTTTATCTAGATCATAAAAGTATGGTGGCACATGATTTTATTGTTAAAAATAGGGCAGGGGAGCTTAAATATCAATTGTTCTTTAATAAACATCATCCTGAGACTAATACCTTACTTGCTCCTTCTTTGTTTGATTTGACTGCAGGCACGTACCTTGTTCCGTTGACGGCTATTCACGCCTACCGGAACCCTGCACCAGTCGAGGAGCCAAAACAGGAACCACAAGATGAGCCTCCACGACAATCTGTTTATTCTTGGGATCTAGAGATGACTGTCAGCCAGTGGCAGTCAGAGTCTTCTTCTTCATCACAGTATGATCCCAACTATTCTTCCTCATCACAGTACGACCCCAACAACTATTATTATGGATATCCGCCAGGCCAGCCGTGGACATAGACCAACTTAGGCCAAAAGCCTAAGCTTGGGGGAGTACATATTTCTCACCGACATTACATTTATATTCACACACACTCATTGCTAGATGTCGGTGCTCATACTTTTTCACTGTAATATCCATGCTAGTTTATTTTCCTTTTCCTGATTTCTTCTTGCGTGTTTGTTAAACCTTAAGAAAAACCAAAAAAATTAGTAGTAGTTTATTTTTCTGCTGTAGTAGTAATAATAAAAAAAGAAAACCCAAAAATATTTCCCGTTCATCTTTTGTTTGTTGGGAGCTTTCCCGTGTAAATAGTTTTATTTCTTTTCTTTTCTTTGGGGGTCAATAGGAGAAGACCATAATTAAATTGTTGAAGTGGCTCTTATATGCATTATTGTTGATTTAACCCAGAGCCCATATTGCCTTGTCTTCTCCTATTTATTGAATGCTCGCAGATTCTAGCTTAGTCCAATGCACGTGCACTCTTATTATTATTCACACCGTTTGGTCGTGCAAGTGAAAGGCAATTATGATGATACATGATGGACTGACTGAGATGAGAAAAGCCGGTATGAACTCGACCTCTTTTGTTTTTGTAAATATGATGAGTCCCTCGTTCTTGATTCAGCTTATTATGAATAAACATGTTTGCAATGACAATTAGAGATCATAGTTGCTTGTGCCATGCTTGATTAGCTATGAGTTATAATGATTTACCTTGTATGCCAACATGCTATTGAGATGATTATGATGTGGTATGATGGGGTGGTATCCTCTTTTGAATGATTTAAGTGACTTGACTTGGCACATGTTCACGCATGTAGTTGAAACAAAATCAACTTAGCCTTCACGATATTTATGTTCATGGTGGATTATATCCTACTCATGCTTGCATCCAATGTTTATTAATTTTAATGCATGTACATGGCTGTTGTCGCTCTCTAGTTGGTCGCTTCCCAGTCTTTTGCTAGCCTTCACTTGTACTAAGCGGGAATACTGCTTATGCATCCAATCCCTTAAACCCCAAAGTTATTCCAGATGAGTCCACCATACCTTCCTATATGCAGTATCTATCTGCCGTTCCAAGTAAATTTGTATGTGCCAAACTCTAAACCTTCAAATAAACATTCTATTTTGTATGCTCGAATAGCTCATGTATCAACAAAGGTTGTCCTTATCTTCCGTGTTAGGCGGGTTATTCTCAAGAGGAGTGGACTCCGCTCCTCACTCACGAGAAAATGGCTGGTCACCGGGATGCCCAGTCCCATGCTTTATGCAAACTAAATCAAAATTAATTGCAAACAAAACTCCCCCTGGGACTTGATGTATGTTGGAGGCACTCGTTGTTTCGAGCAAGCCATGGATTGATGCTTGTTGGTGGAGGGGGAGTATAAACTTTACCATTCTGTTTGGGAACCGCCTATAATGTGTTTAGCATGGAAGATATCGCCATCTCTTAGTTGTTACGTTGACAATGAAAGTATACCACTCAAAATACAATTTATCTCTATTTCAAAACCGAGCTCTGGCACCTCTACAAATCCTTGCTTCCCTCTGCGAAGGGCCTATCCATTTACTTTTATGTTGAGTCATCACCCTCTTATTAAAAAGCACTAGCTGGAGAGCACAACCGTCATTTGCATTCATCACTGTTAATTTATATTGGGTATGACTATGATTGGATCTCTTTTACCATGAATTACAATGTCTAGTCAGTCCTTGATCTTTAAAGGTGCTCTGCATTTATGTTTTGCGGTCTCAGAAAGGGCTAGCGAGATACCATCTTGTTATATCATATTATGATTGTTTCGAGAAAGTGTTGTCATCCGAGATTTATTATTATGACTTGCTAGTTGATTATGCTATTGATATGAGTAATGATGAGACCTGAGAATTATTGCAAATGTGGTTAGTTATGATCTATGCCGAAAACTTGAATGCTGGATTGACATAGTTATAACAACAAGAGCAAATCGAGTTTGTAAAAGTTTTTCTTTCTTTCTTTCAGTTTGTCAACTGAATTGCTTGAGGAGAAGCAAGGGTTTAATCTTGGGGGAGTTGATACGTCTCCGTCGTATCTACTTTTCCAAACACTTTTGCCCTTGATTTGGACTCTAACTTGTATGATTTGAATGGAACTAACCCGGACTGACGCTGTTTTCAGCAGAATTACCATGGTGTTGTTTTATGTGCAGAAAACAAATATTCTCGGAATGACCTGAAACTCCACGGAACATCTTAGAAAAAACAATAAAAAATCCTCACCAAAGATGAAGACCGGGGGGCCCACACCCTTCTCACGAGGGTGGGGGGCGCCCCCCCTAGGGCACGCCCCCCTACCTCATGGGCCCCTTGTTGCGTCTCCGACTCCAACTCCACCTCCATATATTGAGTTTCGATGAGAAAAAAATTAGAGAGAAGAATCATCGCGTTTTATGATACGGAGCCACCGCCAAGCCCTAAAACCTCTTGGGAGGGCTGATCTGGAGTCCGTTCGGGGCTCCGGAGAGGGGGATTCGTCGCCGTCGTCATCATCAACCATCCTCCATCACCAATTTCATGATGCTCACCGCCGTGCGTGAGTAATTGCATCGTAGGCTTGCTGGACGGTGATGGGTTGGATGAGATTTATCATGTAATCGAGTTAGTTTTGTTAGGGTTTGATCCCTAGTATCCATTATGTTCTGAGATTGATGTTGCTATGACTTTGCTATGCTTAATGCTTGTCACTAGGGCCCGAGTGCCATGATTTCAGATCTGAACCTATTATGTTTTCATGAATATATGTGAGTTCTTGATCCTATCTTGCAAGTCTATAGTCACCTACTACGTGTTATGATCCGGCAACCCCGAAGTGACAATAATCGGGACCACTCCCGGTGATGACCATACTTTGAGGAGTTCATGTATTCGCTATGTGTTAATGCTTTGTTCCGGTTCTCTATTAAAAGGAGGCCTTAATATCCCTTAGTTTCCAATAGGACCCCGCTGCCACGGGAGGGTAGGACAAAAGATGTCTTGCAAGTTCTTTTCCATAAGCACGTATGACTATATACAGAATACATGCCTACGTTACATTGATGAATTGGAGCTAGTTCCGTGTCACCCTATGTTATGACTGTTACATGATGAACCGCATCCGGCATAATTATCCATCACTGATCCGGTGCCTACGAGTTTTCCATATACTGGTTTACGCTTATTTACTTTCCCACTGCTACTGTTACAATCACTACAAAATACCAAAAACATTACTTTTGTTGTCTTTACTTTTGTTGCTACTACCACCACTATCATATTACTTGGCTACTAAACACTCTACTGCAGATACTAAGTTTCCAGGTGTGGTTGAATTGACAACTCAGCTGCTAATACTTGAGAATATTCTTTGGCTCTCCTTGTGTCAAATCAATAAATTTGGGTTGAATACTCTACCCTCGAAAGCTGTTGCGATTCCCTATACTTGTGGGTTATCACTTTTATATCGATATTTATTGCATTATGGGCTGTTATTACACATTATGTCACAATACTTATGCCTACTCTCTCTTATTTTACAAGGTTTACATAAAGAGGGAGAATGCCAGCAGCTGGGATTCTGGGCTGGAAAAGGAGCAAATATTAGAGACCTATTCTGCACAACTCCAAAAGTCCTGAAACTTCACGGAAGATATTTTCCAAATATATAAAAAAATACTGGGAGCAAGAACTTCACCAGGGGGGCCACACCCTTCCCACGAGGGTGGGGGCGCGCCCTACCCCCCAGGGCGCGCCCCCCCTACCTCGTGAGCCCCCTGGTGGCCCTCCGGTGACCATCTTCTGCTATATGGAGTCTTTCGATGGGAAAAAATCATAAGCCATCTTCTCGGATGAAACTCCGCCGCCACGAGGCGGAACCTTGGCGGAACCAATCTAGGGTTCTGGCGGAGCTGTTCTACCGGGGAAACTTCCCTCCCGGAGGGGGAAATCATCGCCATCGGCATCACCATCGCTCCTCTCATCGGGAGAGGGCAATCTCCATCAACATCTTCATCAACACCATCTCATCTCAAAACCCTAGTTCATCTCTTGTATCCAATTCTTGTCTTCAAGTCCGGGATTGGTGCTAGTAGGTTGCTAGTAGTGTTAATTACTCCTTGTAGTTGATGCTAGTTGGTTTAATTAATGGAAGATCATATGTTCAGATCCTATATGCATATTAATACCTCTCTGGTTATGAACATGTTTATGCTTTGTGAGTAGTTACTTTTGTTCCTGAGGACATGAGAGAAGTCTTGCTATTAGTAGTCATGTGAATTTGGTATTTGTTCGATATTTTGATGAGATGTATGTTGTCTCTCCTCTAGTGGTGTTATGTGAACGTCGACTACATAGCACTTCACCATTATTTGGGCCTAGAGGAAGGCATTGGAAGTAATAAGTAGATGATGGGTTGCTAGAGGGACAGAAGCTTAAACCCTAGTTTATGTGTTGCTTCGTAAGGGGCTAATTTGGATCCATATGTTTCATGCTATGGTTAGGTTTACCTTAATACTTTTGTTGTAGTTGCGGATGCTTGCAATAGAGGCTAATCATAAGTGGGATGCTTGTCCAAGTAAGGGCAGTACCCGAGCACTGGTCCACCCACATACCAAATTATCAAAGTACCGAACGCGAATCATATGAGCGTGATGAAAACTAGCTTGACGATATTCCCATGTGTCCTCGGGAGCGCTTTACATCTTATAAGAGTTTGTCCAGGCTTGTCCTTTGCTACAAAAAGGATTGGGCCACCTTGCTGCACCTTATTTACTTTTGTTACTTGTTGCTCGTTACAAATTATCTTATCACAAAACTATCTGTTACCACTTATTTCAGTACTTGCAGAGAATACCTTGCTGGAAACCGCTTATCATTTCCTTCTGCTCCTCGTTGGGTTCGACAATCTTACTTATCGAAAGGACTACGATAGATCCCCTATACTTGTGGGTCATCAAAGCTCAGGCGGTCCTTGACATCATGGTGTGGTGGTGCCATGTCCAAGCAGAGTTGTACCAACGATCTTGTGGCTTTGGCTTCGGCTAGTTCGGATCATCGACTATGACGAGCAGGACCGGGATCCTTCCCGGCGTTCTCGCGGTTTGGAGAGTTGGGGTGGCAGCCCGTCCTTAGGCTCCAGTAGTGGCGTTCGCCAACAATGGCCGGGAATCAGGGATCCCGCGGTGGCAGTGCTGCCGTGGGTAGTCGTCGGATCTGTGCAGCGAGATCTGGGGCTTTGAAAGTGGTCTTAATCGGTGCACACGATGTCGATTGGAATCTCGTGGGGCAGATCCGGGTGAAGACCTTGTCTTCAGCCGGTGGTCGGAGCCAGTGATGGCGACACCCTTGGCGCCGTTTCCTTCTTGAAGGCATCATCGAGGTGAAGCTCCCACTTCCTTCCTCTACCTCCGGGGAAAACCCATGACCAGTTCATCGGACTATGGCAGCGCCCATGTGTTGTTCCTCCCGTGGGGACATCATTCTTGGAGGTGTTCCTCAGCTTGAGGGACCAGTGGATGGTTTCATCGGTGGAATGACGTTGCTTGTGACGCCTAACGTGGAGTCCCGGCGGTGTGACGTCACAGGGTCTCGGCGATGAATGTGTGGCGATTGACGCACATAGGGAGGTGGCGTTGTTTGGCATCATGGCGACGTCGACAACAGGCCTGGCAAGGTCAATACATTGATACTAGTTCTGAAGAGGGATCAAGGGAAGATGGTGGCGGCGGCCTGTGAAGTGTGCGCGTGTGGTGCCCCTGAGAGTACACTGGACCGATTTGTGCTCTCGACCCACTATTGGACGGCTTGGTTGGGGCCTCGGTTTTGATGTTCGGTGTTGGTGCAAGGTTAGGGCAGGCGGCCCTGGTCATGTGCACCCCCTTTATCACTTCATAGGAGTAGCGACTGTTATTGTCAAAGAAGCTGACTTCAGATTTATCGATATATTTCTATGTAAGGTCTAGTTGAATAATTGATAAAATGGTTGTGTGCATCGCCCTGATGAACAGGCCGAGGGTCATCCTCCTTTTAGAAGAAATGTAAATTTATTTGCACTGCATCTCATAAGAACTTCCCCGTTAGGGCATTTCCAAGGCGGATCGGCAAAACCGCCCGCATGCATCCGGACCGCGCTGTCTGGACCATGGAAGCCATCCAATGCAGTCTTGTATTGGTTCGCGGCACAGTTCAGACGCGTTTTCTCCCGCAAATCGGAGACGAAAGTGAGGGAGCTTTGCGGGAGTCCAGACACCAGACACGTGGGACTCTGACACCCCTGGCCCATCCAAAACCCTTCCCGGACCCCATGCTTCCATCCTCCCCATTTTCTCTTCTCCCCACTTTCTCTTTTGCCTTCGTCACCGCTCCACCACCCCGGTCGCCACGCCACACCCCTGCCGGAACTCTACATCCTCATTACCTCCAGCGCTCTAGCAGGGCTCCACCCTGCTACTCCTCCGTGACTCCTATCCTCCGATGGCTCTGCCATGTACCATCCGCTACAGTTATACTCACCATGCCCGGCAACTGTTGGATGAATCATCGGAGCTAAAAGCAGTTTCCTTTCTTCTTTCTAGCAATGGATTCCGATTTGTAGTACATATACGAGCACTATGTTGAGTCGTCGGACGGTTCGTCGGACGAGGAGGAGTACTCTGATGAGACGGCGATGATGCAGGCGGTCCTTGAAGACGCGGAGCGTGCGGAGGAACATGTTCTCAATTTCAAGGGCTCGATCAAGGGTCATCGAGTGCTCAACCGCAACAGCGCGCATGGCCATTTGACATTGATGACCGACTACTTTGTCCCGGATGCACTGTTGCTGACCATTTCGCCGCGTTTTCGAATGCGCAAGACTATTTTCGATCGTCTGTACCATGGCGTCCGGTGCTATGGTGTCTGCTTCATCATGAAGAAAGACGTCGTGGAAACGATTGGCCTGTGGTTACCAAAAGTGCACGGCTGCACCCCGGATGCTTGCATTGGCACGGACGTTGATTCGTGGGACGAGTACCTACGGATGTGTGAGAGCATATGCGGAGATGCCATGGTCAGGTTTGCAACTGCGGACTACTTTTAAAAATTTGAACTAATGTGCGACTATTTGAACGTGTGTACCATTTGTACGCGGCTATTTGATTGTGCGGACTAATTTTTTTTAGAAAAAGCCGGATATATGCGGCTATGGTTGGATGGCGGCCTTCCACATTCGTGTCCGATATGCAGGAGAAAATTTGCAAATTGCCGTTGGAGATGCCTCAAAACTCTTATAAATACTCTTTCCTTCTTTGGTCATAGAACCAAGCAACCTTCCGTGCAAACTCGATTATGACATTGATTTTGCATTCTTCTTATTACTAGCAAGATGCTCATGCGTTGTACGGAAAATTAAGATGTATCTGTATGAGTAGTTTATGTTATGGGAGAAAAGAATGAACAAGAGAAGCCTTATTTGCAAATGTGGAGAGGGGTGTAGGCATCTTTTTGCAAAATTATCATAGTTTCGTTCCTATCCGTCAGATATAAATCGGACAGTCTATATTGCAAGATGGCAGGCACATCATTATTACCAACTCTACTTTTTTTATAAAAGTATAGATATAATATAGATAGTGTTTTAGGCATCCAACCTTTGAAAAGAGACCCACTAGTTTCTAGATTCTAGCAACAAAACAAGAAAGTAGTAAGATTCCTCGCTCCTATTCAATTCCCTTGGGGATCTATTATATTTCCAACCAGTATTGACCATGAGGAAGTGGAATTAACTTTTTTTTGCGTCGAGAAGTGGAATTAACTTGACCAAGGACCGTAACGGAAAAGTCCTTAAAATGAAGAATGAGGCAGCCCGGCAGGAATTTAAGGCGAAAATTCAGAAAATATATAGTACCACTCCAGTATATTTCAACGAGCCCTCGTCCTTTTTAAATCTGCAAAGTCTGGTCGTGCGAAAACGAGCCCTGCTGATGCGCAACCGCAAGAGAAAGCAACATCCATCTCTTGGAGCACGGAGAGGCTCCATGACATACATACTGCTAGAAACCGAGACGCAGCGTTGAAAACGACGTGCAGGCAGCTTAGCAGCATCTTGTCGTGCAATTATCCGGAGAGTGGCTCAAAAGTGGGCTGCATTATCCGGACGCAAACAGACACGACCTCCATTCTTTCCTCGACCCGGAGTAGTCTAATCTGACTCTAATAATTAAATAATACTCCTATATCTATTGGCGGGCGACTCACTGTGCCTGGTCAAGATGCGCCGCGTAGTCCTTTTGTCCGGTTGATGGTGCCGAAAGTACACCGCGTCTGCTCCGCGGGGAGCTTCGGCCGCCCGGACGTGACCCACACCCGTGCACCACACGCTCCTGGACACGGACAGGTCGAGTTGTTTCCGCACCAGTACCTCCACCAACTCGAGGCGAGCAGAAGCAAGTCCTCCTACGGCGGTGGGTGGACCAGTACAAAAAATGTTCACGCGAATACCCAAAAAACATGAATTCAAAAAACATTCATGAAATTCAAAAAACACTCACGCGAATACAAAAAAGTGTCGTGTAAATAAATGTTCAAGAATTCAAAAAAATCATGAAATTCAAAAAAGTAATTAATTCACAAAATGTTCGCAAATTCAAAAATGTTCACATGAATACCAAAAATGTTCCGAACAATTTTCTAAACCAGAAACAACTTCTGGAAACCGTGAACTTTATTTCAAAAATGTGAACATTTTTTGAAAAATTTGTCAACATTTCTTGAAATTATGTACAAAATTTAAAATTCCAAAAAAAATTAAAAAACGTGATTTGCTTTGAAAAAAACGCAAACAACCTTTAAAATTTTGAACTTTTTTTAAATATGTGAAAATTTGAAATATAACGGAAGAAAAAGAAAAAAGAAACACAAAAAATAGAAAAAAACAAAAAATAGTAAAACAACAACAACAGTAAAATAAAAGCAGGCCGGAAACTTCTCGAACGTTCCCAAAACTAGCCACTGCCAGTGCCCATAGTTCAATTGAATGGCCTTGCCGACTGCAAGATAGCGTAGGCGGTCGGAGCCTTATGACGCGTTTGGTTGCTCGCACCATTTTTTGCCACTTTGCATGTTAGCCTGGTTGAGCATATGCAAGGTAAAAAACATCTATACATTGTTTGGCTGCTAGCATACCCTCTAGCCTGGATGCGACGAAACTAAAGGCATGTTGTTTGGTTGCGGGCTTGTTTAGGGGGAAACACAGGCCAGGCTGTTTGCTTACATGCAACACGTGTTGTATGGTAATCTCCCATTCAAGGTAGTCGGGTTACTAACACACTAGAGCAGACAAAACAAACTAGAGACACACATAGATAGCATAAGAACAAGTTTAACATAGTACTCTCTTCGTCTCAAAATAAGTGTCTCGAGTTTAGTACAAAGTTGAGACCCTTGTTTTGGGACAAAGGGAGTACAAAAGTGAAACAAGCAATCTTAAACCAAATCAAACACATAGACGGTGGGGAAATCCTTCGTGAAGTCTAGAGGCATAGGCAGACACTCCATCTTCGGGGCAAGGATCACCTTGCAGAAGTGGGTTGATCCTGCCTCATGGTAGTGGTCATAGTTCCTCTGCTTGTTGCTCAGGGGGCTCCTCCATCACCACGTCGTCGTCTAAGGGCGGCACCACCTCCTTGCCCTTCTCTAAGGCTCGCGCCACCTCCTTGCCCTTCTCTAAGGCCAGCAACACTTCCTTGCCATTTTCTCTGGGCTCCACCACCACCTTGCCCTTGTCTCCGAGCGCCACCACATCCTTGTCCTTGCGTCCAGGCACCACTACCTCCTTGCCCTCCGTGTTCTTCGTCTCGATCTGCATTATGAATAACACGAAGTTCAAAAGATGATCAACATTCATTCCTATTGTCCAAAGCCTCTATATTTACCACCCAAAGGCCACCTACTTACCCACCATCGACTCAAACTCTTTTTGTCTCTCACTGTCACTCATCTTCCACATCTCTGCTTTACCACCTCTCCATCACCATGAACCCTATCCCCAACCCCTTCCCCTAGGGCATTGGATGGAGGGCTTTGTTCCTTGGCTACTCGCTCAATGACCGAACCAAGCTCGAGAACAACATGGAAGTGTGCTCTAACTTCACCAGCACCGAGGACATGCACAAGGACGCATACGTGATGGTAAGGAAGGCGACGATGGAGGATTTGAAGATGGTGATTCCTGGCCCACTGATAGGCCCTATGTCGGTCGACATACTCTGTTGGGCCATGGATCAGGCCGAGTCCGGCGGTGCTGGTCAGAGAGCAATATGGGCCAAGTACAAGGGGTACATGGCTCGTCAAGACTAGCGGGCCACATCATTCTGTACGAAGACGATGGTGGCGCCGAAGGATGACCATGATGCGGTGCATATGGTGGCCAGGGCGCCGACCCCAAGCGACCATGCAAGACCCATCGTTCTAGACGAAGACAATGATGAGGAGATTGTGGATGGTGTGGTGGATGCGGTGGTGGAAGACAACAAGAAGGATGTGCCCCCCCCCCCCACTGCTCGAAGCGCCTCCAAGGTCGCAAGCGTCTAGGATAGGTGCTTGTAAGGTAGATTTCCCCCACTCCCCAACTCCCATGTACTAAAAAATCCATTGTATGAACCTAGAATCCATCGGTTATGTAACGAATTGAGTGCGCAAATTCGATCCTCCAACCCCCTTTCTATTCAATCTTCTCATAACGCTTGAACCGAGTCTGGCAATCCAATCTAAACCGCGGATCGAATGCAGTAACACTCGAGTCGAGGGCTTACTGCCATTGTCGATGTACTGCCAGTGCACTGGTGAATATGGTGATCGACGCCTAGGATCGCCTTGCAGCTCCATCACCACGTTGATCGTCGTCACCAGTGTCAGAGTGGGAAGAGGGGGAGAGAGTGGTGAGGGAAGGTGAGGACAATTATGCCGCCTCTTCGGGAAAGAACACGACTTCTCGAGAATGCCTCCTCACGTGCAGCCTCCGACGCCCACGTGCCATGAGTTGCATCGCTTAGGTTTGGCTTTGAAAAAAGGTCGATTCAGCCATTCTCCTGGAACCAGGCCCAGAGGTGCTTTAAGATTTGTGCAGACCAACTTATCAATGCGACCCACCCAACAAACAGGACAAATTCTTCCCCCACGGGCTTGATTGGGGTGGATGCGAGCTACCAAACACGTCCTTAGCGCTCGTGGGAGCCCCTATTTGGCACGATACTCGCTGGGAGAAAGGGCACAACTATGTTCCGCTCATTGCGAGCTGGAAGAAGCCCTTGCCCGCATACCGCCTCATAGATGGGCCACGTGGGTTGACGCTCGGGAGGAGTGGCACGCGTGAGTTCGATATCATGCAGATTAGTCTGTTTCCTTTTTTTGTTCATGTTTTTAAAACATTTACTTACTTAAAAAAATCGTGAATATGACAAAAAATTGGTTAACCCATATTTTGAAAATGTTCAAAAACATATATTTGAATGAAACATGAATCATGCATTTGAAAAACAATACTAAACATGTATTCAAAAATGTACCATGTGTATGAACAAAGTAGACATCAAAACGTATGTTTGAAAAAAATGTTAATGTAGCGTAAAAATTGTTAACATAGTATTTAAAAATGTCGATATCATTAAAAATCAACCTGTATTAGAAAATTATTTAAACGCATTCTAACAAAAGTTTGAAAACATGTGTTGGAAAAATGTTGAATATGTATTTGAAAAATGTTGTATGTGCGTAAAAAATATTTCAGCTGTACACAAAAACTGTATAATGTGTATGAAAAAGGTAGACATCAAAACATATATTTTAAAAGATGCTTATTGTGTATTTCATAATGTTTAATGTTTATATACATAAAATTCAAGCGTACATGAAAAGTGCACAGCGTGTATGAAAACAAGTAGACATCAGAACATAAAATACCAAAAAATATTAATCCGCTAAAAAAACAACAAATGTAATTCATATTTTAGAAAAAATGTTAAACATGCATAAAAAAAAGTTTCACATGTACACAGACAGTGTCAGCGTGTATGAAAAAAGGTAGACATCGGAACCAAAAAATATAAAAAATTGTTACTCATGTATTTAGAAATGTTAAAACATGAGTATTTTTTCAGATATATAGATTATGTACATTGTGTGTAAAAATTAGACATGTGTTGGAAAAAAGAAAAACCTACAAAAACTTTAGAAAACCATGGGTAACAATAAAAATCATAGAAAATCAACAAAAAACGAGAAAGAAACACAAAAAGTTGAACAGAAAATCCCAATGAAAACCGGGAAAAACACCGAAGAAAAGAGTTAGACATGAAAAAATTAAAGAAAAAATACAAATCATTACAACCGATATATAGCTCTTGCACTGGGAGGAGGTGCAACGCGCAACCCCCCACTACCCCAGAGCAATGCTCGATCTACGTAATATATTTTATTTCTTCAACATGCAGTTCTACCTTGGGGGTTAGGATTGGACACTAGGGTAGGTAGGGGGCCACCCCCTAAAATTCAGGGGGGAGAGATAATTACGGGCGGCACTATGTCTCGCTTCACGCAAGACGTAGGGCACTCTCGCGTGAAGGCATGCGTAAGATTGGCCGGCCCAGGCGCACGGGAGCCACAGGCCCACAACCTTGTTTTTATTCTTCGCATTTTTTGCTTTCTTATTTCACTTTGTTTATACTTTCAAATATTCTAAAGAAATATATTACAAAAAAACTTTACATGATTTTTCAAAAACATATTAACCAAGCGTTTGAAAAATGTAAATGTGTATATAAAAAAGGTTTCTCATGTATAAGAAAAATGTATAGAGAAATATAAATGTGTGAAATTTTTTGATTATGTTTCAGAAAAATGTTAATCAACCATTTGAAAAATTTTAAGTGTCTATAAAAAAATTATTGATCGTGTATTAAAAAATTGATCTTGTATTTAAAAACATTAAACATGTATTAGAAATAATGTGTTAGCTATATACCAAAAACATATAAGAAAAATTGTGCAAACAGAGAGAAAATGAAAATCCCGATTAAAAATGAGAAAGAAACAAACAAAAGAAAAAAAAAAAATAAAAAAATGAAAACCGAGAAAGAAGCAAAGAAAACGAAACAAAAACAATGGAAAAGGAAGAAAAAAATGAAAACATAGAAAGAAATGAAGAAAGCTGGCGGGAAAAACAAAAAAAGCAGAAAAAACTGGCTCTTTTACCTTAAGTAAGTATGTTGACCCCTGTCGTTTTACCACGAACACCATGATGACTCAGTGGCTAGCATTGCTACCAATCATTTAGGAGACCTGGGTTCGATCCCTCGGTGCTAATGGCCGGGCATCTCGCATGAACTGGCATATAGCTGGCCATCTCGCATGAAGCGGCATATATTACCTCCGTTTCACTTTACAAGTTCTATGCGTATATCTAGATTGTCAATTTTATCACCTTAATATAAACTATACAACACAAAAATTATACGGTTTGAAAATAGAACATCTGAAGTTTATATTAATATTTTTTTTAATATATGACTTATATTAGGTTGGTCAAATTGATGGTCTAAGAGCACGCGCACGCCCTGTAAACTGAGAGAGAGGTAGTAGCTCCCGTGGATAATTAATTGGAACAATTACCTAGGTGTAGGACTTTCACTTCTCCACCGCACCCTTACGGGCCAAACCATGTGAGGGGCGCCCTGTTTTTTCAATTATGTATTTTCCTTTTTTAAAAAATATTTCAGGCTTTCAAAAAATTATTCGAATTCAAAAAATGTTCATTTTGAAAACAACATGTTTAAGTAATCATTAAATGTTCTGGTATTAAAAAAATTGTTATTTAAAAATGTTTGCATGTTCACTAAAATGTTCATGATTTTGAAAATATATATTTCGGGGATAAAAAAATGTTCATGTTTTTGTAAAATTTTCATAAAATTTTAAAGTGTTATTCAAGTATTTATTTTCCTTTTTAAAAAATATTTCAGGCTTTCAACATTTTATTCAAATTCAAAAAATGTTCATTTTGAAAACAACATGTTTAAGTAATCATTAAATATTCTGTTATTCAAAAAAAATTGTTATTTAAAATTTTTTTGCATGTTCACTAAAATGTTCATGATTTTGGAAATATATATTTGGGGGATAAAAAATGTTCATGTTTTTGTGAAATTTTCATAAAATTGTAAAGTGTTCAGCAATTCAAAAAATGTCCATGAAGGTTGAATTTTTTTTTTAAATGCCAAAAATGTCCATGCATTAGAAAAGAATTTCATCAGTTAGAAATTATTTATCAACTTCAGAAAATGATCGTCAAAATATTTCTTTTTCATGAATTTCAAATTGTCCCCCAGTTCCCAAAAAATGATCGTGATTCAAAATATGTTTGCAGATTCGAAAAAATGTTCACTATTTCTAAAATGTTCACTAATTTGAAGAAAATATTTGTGAATTAAAAAATCTTCACAATTTAAATACACTTTATATTTTAAAATTGTTCATTGTTTTCAAAAAATGTTCGCAATTTAAAGAAATTCATGAATTTTAGAAAAGTTCACAATTCAAAAAAAGTTAATAAATTTAAAAAAATGTTCAGAAAATTAAAATATATTCATGATTAATTAAAATGCTCACGATTTGAAAAAAAGAATGAAAATGTAAAAGATAAGAAATTTTAAAGATAAAAGGAAAAACAAGCATGAAAAAACTAAAAGAGGGAAAAAAAAGAAAAAGGAAACACCAAAATGAAAAAAAAAAGAGGAAAGATCTAAAATGAAAAATGCAGAAAGAACACACAAAGAAATAAAAGGCCGGTTTGGGAAGGTTCTAGAACCTTCCTAGAAATGGAAAGAGCTAATGGGTTGAACTAAATATATGTAGCGGTTGCGTGCCGCGGGGGAAAGGGGGGGGGGGTACGCGCTCGGTCGCGAAGTCGCGATCTATGCACCAAATAGGGTTGGCCAGCCCTCGTAGGAGGCGATACATATCAGCTGTGTCGAAATCCCTGGTTAAGAATCCTTCTGCGAAAGTTTGTTTTAACTTTTAAGCTGTTTCACGGCGATAAGTGGTGCATCTCACATCACTTGTCGTTAGCAAAGAGTTTGATGCATCTTATAAAAAGCAAGGAGTTTTATGGGTTATCCACGTGTTTGGGAGGATAGGAGATCATCCTAGGGTGCTCTTTTCGTGAGTCCATTTTCTCTAACCAAATGTCTTGTGAACCGCGCCTAAACTATGAAGCATTTTCTCCATTGTGCTCCTCACATCAGGAACTTCAAAAATAAATCTCATGTTGAGGTTTAATGATTTTATTGACGCAACTTGTACCCCTCCCCTCCATTGTGGTACACCTATACTCTCCAGTGTAGTATACTTGTACTCCCCACAGTAGAGTATTTGTGCTCCCGATGTGTAGTGCATTTTGTGCACGCAACACACCACACTCCATTGAACAAACCTTTGATGTTTCACGCAGCACATATGTACAACACCATGCAACATTCCTTTGACACGACGCACAACAACTTGTTCAACATCACACAACACAGCTTGTGGAGCACACCTATACTGCCCCAAACATCACACCTATGTTCTACCATGTAGTACAAATACATATTTTAGGCAACACACATGAACTAGGGAAAAAACGGAGAAAAACAATTGTAGCCTCGCTCCTCATGTCGCATCTCTATCTGGTTAGGCTTGCTCGTGCTCCTCGAGCAGTGCCCCCATAGGGCACTCCCTGATTAGTTGCTCCCAAAACACTTGGGAGCCGGACCCGACCGGACAACAATTTCAAGTTTCAACCATATGTCCGTGCAATGAGTCCTATGCGTTCGTGTTTACTATTACGGACAAACGCGGCAGGAGCAATCAAAAAGCACCCGGTGAAGGTAACTGGGTCAGCCATGTACACGGGCACTCCCTATTTTGGCAAGGTTCTAGAAGATTCTACTCCGATCCCCCCTTCAGTGTTTCCTCTGCTATTCTTTTTTTCTTCTCAATGTATATTTTTTCTTCTTTTTTCCCTTTTAATTTTATTTTATGTAAACTTGTGAATATATTATTGGATCGATTGGATCCTACTTCTTTCTCAGTGCCGATGCGGATGGTCTTGATGGAGTTGACAATGGATAGTTGCCACTTGGGTGCTCCTTTTAATTTCAACCAGCAATGCATGATAACGAAGCTCCTCTTTTCTACCTTCAAAAATAAGATGCACGCACGGGAGGGCTAGAAAGGAAATATTGTCAACAACTCGCACATCCGGCCAAATGACCAACGCATAGAGTATATCTTCCAAACTTGCACATCCGGCCAAATGACCAACGCATACGGTATATGTGGCCAACAAGTTGCATGTCCGCCCAAATGACCAACACATGTAGCAACTTACTTGCTCGGTGATTAACGCACCACTTGGCCAACGATCGATTAGTTATTTCAACTGGCTGCAATATATGCTTATGGACTCTTGGATGGTGTACAATCGATGGTTGAGCGACTTCATCCCATGATTTCGGATGAGTTTGTTGTGGTACGACTTGAAATTCTTATGCTCATGGAACCAAGTATGAATATTGGCCCAAAAATGTTGCACCCTTTTGCTCCATGCCATGGATCGGATCAAATGCTAGTGGCCAACCACGCATCTCATGGTAATTCGTCCTCATTCATGTTGAAACTTTTTCCTCTACCACTCTTCTTTGGATTGACTGGCCATTCCTCTTGATCATGGTCTTCATTACTGTCCTACTCCGGCTTGGTGGGTATACGTGCCTGACTATTGGGTGTACGTGCGTGACTGGGTGTACGTGTCGGACCGGCTCTACGTGCCTGATTGTTGGGTGTGCACCTCCAACTCCGAGTCATCCAATTGCCGATCCTTGTGGCAGCCCCCGGCTCCATCGTGGACCATCTCAAACATTTGTTGTTCGCATCGTCATACAATGTCTCGCCCTATTAAGACACACCAACGAACAGAGAGGAGAACCGAGCTAATCTACGCTCGACGTCCGCGACCGGACAAGCTACAGCGATGCTGACTCGGCAAAATGGAGTAGCGCCGCGTTGACGTTGACACAATACGACACGTGCATGGTGGAGGAGGCCATGGGCTACCGGTCGAACTGCTTGACGACATAGAAATGGGGAGGCTGACGGCAGCGGCAACTCACGTCCCAGACCTCACTCGGCTCCTGCGCCCTCTCCCAGGCCCCGCCCGTCGTCCTTCTATTTGCCGGCCGCCCCGTCCTTTCCCTTGACTTCCAGCCAGGATCTTCCAAGCGGCCACCTTTTTCGGATCCTTCGCCTCCACTATCTCTAACAACTTTTCATATGGGGTCCATGCGGCGGCGGCGAAAATGATGAAGATTGGGGTAAAGAGCCGTGGGATGGTAGCTGAGAGGGCGAAGAGGGGGAGGAGGATTGTTGCCGCGGAAACAATGAGGACCGCTAAAATGCGTGGGCTTCACCTCGATTTTGGATGAACTAGGGGTGTTAGAGTCCTATGTGAAGGGTATCCGAATTCCTGCAAAGTCCCCTCGAGACACCTCGGTCCAAAAGTTTACGTCGATTTGAGGGTCCGCGTTCGAGATGCCCTCGCTCGTTCTATGGCCCTGTTTGGATCCTAGAGTTAGTGTTAGTTTGAGTTATTTTGGGCTCAAATAGCTCAAAAGGATCCAAACAGGTGGGTTAGATTCGGTTAGTTGCCTCTAACCCATGTAAAAAAGTATCCCGGTGGAAAGGTGCTAGTTGGGCTAGTTTTCCCAGGGCCCACACAAAAAATAACTAAAAAAATCGCCCCCACACCAGATCCCTCCCTCCCGCACCAGATCCCACCCTCCCTCCCGCACCCTCTCGCGCGACTTTCCTCTCGTTCCCCACCGTGCCGCCGGCCCGGGCGCCGCGCTGCCCGCCCAAGCCGCGACCTCCTCCGGCCGCCGCTCGTCCTCCTCCGGTCGCCGCTCGCCCTCCCCCGTCCGAAGCTCGCCCCGCTCCCGGTCGTCTCTCTCTCTCTCTCTCTCTCTCTCTCTCTCTCGTGCGCGGAGGCGGCGCATCTACCAGGGATCCAGCGAGAGGTGAGTCCGTCCGTTCCTTCTGTACTCGTGCTCTCCCTCCTCGTACGCGTCCGTCTGTGCAGCAAGTCAGCAAGAGTAGTCCATAGCTAGATTTATTGGCGGAACTTCTTGTTAGTTAGCTAGTGAGCAGCGGCGTGGCTGGATCTTTCTGATTAGTTAGCTAGTGAGCAACAAGTCCGCAAGTGTAGTCCACAGCTAGATTTGTTGGCGAAACTTCTGATTAGTTCATAGCTAGATTTTTTACTGTTTTATGTTAACAACACTGGCAGTGATGGTTAAAAGAAAACCAATGATGCATTTTACATAAGAAAGAGAGTCGAATGTGAAGAACATTAATTGAATCAGAGTGTGAAGCTAATGAACTGACATTTTGAGAGTTGAATGTGAAGCTAATGAACCAACAGTAACTGGATCAGAACACCCTGTTCAGCCTCCTCTCTTGTTGCAGATGTTCTTGCGCAAATTAGAGCATTAAGAAACGAAGAGCTGATCTATATAGTGTGATCAACTCAATACTTCATCATTAAATAATATTTTGGTACAATTTCATTTTTTATGCACTAGCTGTTATAAATAATCAAAGTTAGAAATGTATCTCATAAATTAACATGGACAAGATTACTTATTCCAGAGAAGAGCACGACTGCGTGTGCATTGTTGAGTTTGGCTTGCTTGTAGTACTTCCTGGATGCGCTACTGATTCTTCTCTTCTAGTGCAGGTAGTATAGCTTGGAGCAGAGCACCCGCGATGGACGGAGACGGCTTCGACGTGTGGGGTTCGCAGCCGTCGGCAAGCGGCCCCGCTACCCATGCTGGTCTTGACCTCAACTCGCAAGCGCCGGCGTCGGAGGGGTTCCCCGGGCTTGGGCTCTACGGAGCCTTCCTCCAGAGCGACGATGATGAGCTTCTCCCTGGGCGCGTCAGAGGCTCCGGGCTCCCTCCCTATCGCCCACCCTACGCCCGGCGACTGAACTTCGGCGGCACCTCGTCGGCAGCAACCGGACGCGGAGGAGGAAACGGTGGTGTGTTCCTCGACGGGTCATCGTCGGGGGCAGGCGGCGGTGTTCGGCAGCGCGCCAACTCGGCCGCCACGACCCCCAGCCGCCGTAACCAATGCAGCAGGACGGCGTTCAGTGGTGGTGACGTTCGGTAGCGCTCCAACTCGGCCGCCCCGGCACCTAGCCGCCGGGCACTGAGGAGTGCCGTCCGTGGGCAAGCATCCGGCTCCGGCGGTCCCTTCGCCAATGGTGATGAAGAATTGGATGATGTTGTGGTGGATAAGAGTAAGAGGATTCCATACTTGAACAGACACAATGAAACCAGTCGGTATGTGCTTGCTGTTTGTGATTTCGACATGAGATTTACATTTGTGATGTCGGGATGGCTTGGGTCAGCACATGACATGAGAGTTTTCCAAGATGCCATAACTACTCATCATCAGAAAATTCCACATCCACCACCAGGTTTGCTACTTGAACTGTCTTCCAACATTTTTTATCCAATTACACTTGTGCATCTAAGTCTCATTGTGTGCCTTCCACAATATGTAGGGAAGTATTGTGTGGTTGATGCGGGCTACCCAAACCGGCTGGGCTATCTTTCACCATACATATGCATAAGATACCATGTGGAACAAATGGCAAAACGGCCCGCCGCCACAAGGTATGAAAGAAACCTTCAACCATGCACATGCCAAAGTTAGGAATGGTCGTTGAGCGAACCTTTGGAGTGATCCTTTGGAGTGTTGAAGATGAAATTTAGGATTTTATTGAACATGCCAAAATTTCCAGAGGACAAGCAAAGTAGAATTATTGTTGCTTGTATGGCTCTTCATAATTTCATTCGAGAGAGCAGAATTACGGATAGGGAATTTGATGCATGTGATGCGGATGAAAATTATAACCCAATGCCTAGTTCTTCTGCATCCGCATGGCCAGAAGACGAACCTCTTGTTGAAGAAATCGACATGAATGACTTCCATGATGAGTTAGCTCATGCTTTGTTTCATGGAGTGTAATTTTTTTGTGTGAAGCTTGATTGACGATTTGTATGTTTAAGTGGGACATCTCATTTGTATGGACAAAATAAAATTTATCATGTTTTGGACCCTTGATCTATAAAGATCATTTGTTTATGTCAACTGTGAACGGGAGGAGGCCACATAAGAGCTGGCCACACCAGATCCGGCAGGAAAAAGGGTCTAAAGGAGTCAAATGATTGAGAAAGTACATTTATTGTCAATCTAACCCTGTCATCTAAACACCTTATTGGTTAGAGTTAGTTCAAAGTTAGAATCTAATTTTAACATATAGTAACTGAGTTAGATAGAGTATCCAAACAGCGCCTATGTGGCGGAGAAGCGGGCCGCACTAGCGACGCAGCTGGCAACGTTATCGTCCTTATTACGAAAGTTAGCGGTAACAGTCCCCCGTACAACAAATGCAGCTCCCCCGTCAAGGCCCACTGTTGCTAATAAACTCCGGCAAGTGGGCGGCATCTCCGGCGGCCGTACCGAGAAAAACCCGAGGTCCTGTTCGCCAGTTTACGCGGCAGCTCGTCCCGTGGAGGCCGGTAGGGTCAGTGAGGTCAGGTCAGCCATCACGCCGCGCACTGCCATCCAGGCCGGGTCCGCAAGCCCCAAAGCCCAGTCCGCCGGGTCCTCGTCCCCGCGCTGCACCGTCTTTTCGCCCTGCGCCAACTGCTGTGGCGCCGAGAGAGCGACACCGCACACGCCCCGCCCTACCACCTAGTAGTAGGCGGCAGGGCCGTGCAGGCTGGCGGCGACGCGGCACCTCTCTCCCTCCATGGCGAGCAATACGGGATGGCACTACCGTTCGGGCCGGGCGCTGGGCCCCCGCCTTATCGCCTCGTCCCGGATTCCTCCGGTACCCGAACGGGCCCGGGGCCCGCCCGAAAAGACGAACCTCGCCGCGCAGGCACAAAATCGCTCCTCGCCCCCACCCAAATCACCACGGAATCTCCCCTCCGCCTGCGCCCCCTGCCTTCTCCACCGCTATCTTCATTCACCGAAAGAAATACACGAGCGTTTTGGCTTTGGCGTTTGCCGAAATCGACTTTGATTAGGCCAACTCCACCGCACGGCCCAAACGGATGTCCAGATTGGCTGAATTTTTTCTCTTTAGGGTGTTGATGGGTTCGTCCGTGTTCGGCTTTGTCAGATGAGTCGTGGGTGTGCCCACCGCATGGCCGCACCCTAAATCGTGTCCAGGATGGATATGAATAAAAAATTATAAAAACTAAAATGAAATAACTAAAAAAGTAAATAAACGCATTTAAAAAAATATAAAACATACATAGGAGTCGGCCACAAAACGGCCCAGTTTCCACGGCCACTTAAAAGCCCCAGTTTCATAATTAACATATAAAAACAAAATAAAAAACGCCTCCCGCGCGCTCCTGCCGCGCCCGTCGGTGTTGTGGCCGTTGCTGTCTTCACTGGCCACCGGTGTCGCCGTCGTCGCTGACGAGGTCGACGTAGGCCGGCGGTGTCCACAGATGGGCCGGCGGTGCGTGGTAGACGGGGGCGGGCTGGACGGCCGGAGGTGCCTGCACCACCTCCTCCCGTGGAGGCGCCTCCCGCTCCAGTGACCGTGGCGGAGTGGGGCACCAGTTCACGCCTACGCCGGCGGCCATCTCCGGAGCAGTACAGGACCAATCCCACCCCTGGCCCAGCAGCTGCTAGAACGCGACCGGCGGGTCCTCCTCCATCGCCTCCTTCGTGATGGCCGCCATCTGCAACTCCGGAAAAGCGACGTCCCCGGCGGCAGAGAGGGCCATGGTCTCCTCCAGGCCGTCCCACTACCGCTCGTCATGCGTGTTCATGGAGTCGTCCATGACATGCCGCGGGAGACGGGCCTCCTCCTCCGCTGTCATGCGAGGAGGGGGAGGTGGCGACGGAGACGGGGAAGGCGACGGCGTGGGCGTGACGCCGCGCACCCGCCTACGCCCGCGCTCCTGGGGAGCAGGCGCTGCGCGCTCCTGTCGTGGCCGCCGTGGCCCCGTCGAGGTGCCGGCGAAGAACGACGCGTGCCTGGTGTCGTGCTCGTCATGAAACCAGGTGTCCCAGAGCCCGGAGTCGGGAGCGTACCTGGGGTCGTAGAAGAGGTCGTCGGGGAGGAGGCGGCGGCGACGCTCGATCTCCGTGTCGCGCGCACGGCCGCTCGTCGGGACCGACGGGATCGGGACCCGGTCGGCGGAGAGATGACAGTTATTAGGGAGATGGACGTCGCTTCAGGGGAGCGGCGTCCTCGTCTCCCAATAACGGCGGCACACCGACGCACGGATGTAATGCCGGTCGCGCTCACTGGCGGACGTGGGCGCGATAGAGAAGGCGGGCGGCGCGGGGGCCCGACGTGGTGGCGATGGCGACGCGGGCTCGCGGCGGCGTCCGGACGAGGAACCAGCCTCGCGGTCGTGCTTGCCTTTGCGACCTGGGGCTGGGGCTGTCGGGTTTCGAGGAGGCCGAGGGATGGGGTGGGGCAGTGTGGACGACGACCCGTCCACGCTTCCCACTTAAAGAAGGACGGCGACAGGTGGGGCCGCCCGCTCGTGTGCATTGATATGGGCGGATGGGAGGTAGGTGGCCGCCTGCCACGCGGCCCCGACACGGACGAGGCGCGCGTCCGTTTGATGTCCGTCGCGACCCAAATCTGGCGCAAGTTTGCGCTCGAAATGGGTCGGCCCGGACACAAAACAGACAAGATGAGTCCGGACCGTCACGCGCTGGGCCGTCTCCTTTGTCCGTTTTATCCAAACGGATGGGGCCGGACATGATAGGATTGCACGGTGGAGTTGGCCATAGTTCGTACTAGTTGGCGGAAAAAAAATGAATTCAAAAGAATATGCAATGCGGGCGATGACGACGACGACGGCTAATTACCATTGTTGTTAATTAATGCTTGATTGATGCCCACCCAGCCAACGCAAGCGAGTTGGATTAGATAGATATTAGCGCCGGGTGGGTTGTGGTTGGGGTTGGGCTTGAGCAAGCAACAGCGCACCAACCATATCAAAAGCTAAGCATCACGCCGATCATCACGTCTGCTCCGGTGGCCCCCCCACACACCCACTTACCCCACGGCTAAGCTAAGCTAAGCTGAGCATCCCGTCCCAAATAATAAAAACGGCTCGTGTTAGACCAAGCCTATCTTTTTCCTAACCCAAGAGTACGTACGTACCCCGTGCAACTTGATGTTACAAAATGAGATTTCTCGGAGATAGTGGCTGGATAATAAACCCAGTAAAGTACTCTGGTAGGTGCAGTGGAGCAGCGCGACACGCCGCTGCCTGCGAATGTCTTGTCACGCCCGAGCAGATGACAAGATGATCGCGTAGTACGAGTCACCGCCGGCCGGGTGCGCCGCACCGGGGCCAGTTCGGTACGCGTACGCTCGGCTCGGCTCCTAGATGGGAGCTAGGTCAACTTCGTTATCCGCGCTACACGATACTCCATGTCCATGGTGATAGGATGGGCCATGCACGACGTGGACAACCGACCGCCACGCGTTATACTCATCCATAGGAGTAGACCAGAGCGGCTCTATCCTTCTCCAGGACGGGCTTATCCAAACGCATCCTTTTCGTTTCGGGGTGCGATCGCTTATCCAAATGTGATTATGCTTAGGCAGACATAGTAAATGATGACATGGATGGATGATACCACTGGCCCCGCTGCAGTTAGCACAGGCAAAAATTACCACTGAAAACCAAGAATAACACTGCAGCAGCGCGGCTGCGGGCCTCGTCTTACTACGGATGGGCAGTGGGCGGGACAGGAAGAGCAAGGAGACAAGCTCGCGCACAGTCTCGAACTCTCGGTGCGGCGCCCCTGTCACCGCCACGTGGCGCCAGGCAGGCCCACCCGCCAGTCCATTCACGAGACGTCGCCGGTGCTAGTGCGAACGCAGTGAAAAGACAAATCTTTTCTTCTCGGCGAAAAGATAGAGATGAAAACTGATGAGTACTCGTACGCCTCGAGAAATATTTCGAGTGCTCATAGTACGTGCTACAGGACAGGCTCCTGGCATCTTCTTCCGAGTCTTTTGAGGCAAGTAAAAATCGATGCGGTAAAAATACAGAGAAGAAAATACGGGGTAGACCCCGTACGTACGCGCGGGCCGGTGAAACCAGCAGGCAGCGGCAGTAATTTCTTCTCTCTCTTTGCTTTTTTCTGGTGCTAGAACCGGGCGAGCGCGCGGCGGAGCACCTGGGCGAGGAGGCTGGGGGCGCTGAGGTGGGGGAGGTGGCCCTCCGTCGGCAGGGGCTCGATGGTGGTGCGCCCGCCGAGGTGGGCCCTGAGGTAGGCGGCGACGTTGGCCGGCACGGAGACGTCGCGGGTGGTCTGCACCACCACGCAGGGGGCCTGCACCATGCCCAGCACGCCGCGGAGGTCCGTCTTGAACACGCTCTGGCAGACGTGCAGCGAGATGTCCGGCCGCATGTTGAACAGCGTCCGGCTGAACTCCTGCACCGCCGCCGGCACGTCCGCGCCCACCGCCAGCGGCGCGTACCCCTTGGCCCACGCCTCGTAGTTGGCCGACATCGCCTGGAACACCTGCTGGATCTCCTCCAGCTCGAACCCGCCGTGGTAGTCGCTGTCGTTCAAGAACCTGCTCGATCGATCGATCGATTGATTGATTACTCCGGTCGGTTAGTTCGCCGCGCGTCGCGTGCAACGGTGCAAGGAAACGAAAAACTATAATTGACCACCCACCTAGGCGAGGCGCCGATGAGGACGAGCTTGGCGAAGAGGTCGGGGCGGCGGATGGAGGCGAGGATGCCGATCATGGCGGAGACGGAGTGGCCGACGAAGGCGCAGCGCGGGATGCGGAGCGCGTCGAGGATGGCGAGCAGGTCGTCCACGTAAGCGTCCAGGTTGTTGTAGCGGCGGAAGTCGAAGTGGTCCGGGTTGACGCTGCCGGCGCAGACGAGGTCGTAGAGCACCACGCGGTGCTCGCGGATGAGGTACGGCAGCACGCGGCTCCACGCCGACTGGTCCGTGCCGAAGCCGTGCGACAGCACCACCACGCGCTCGCCGGTGCCCACCACCCGCACGTTCAGGATCTGCAGCAGCTTCGCCCCGCTCGGCGCGCCCCCCACCATCGCCTCGCCGGAGCTGGACGCCGGGGCCGGGCTGCTACCTCCGCTGCCGCCGCCGCCGCTGCTGCTGCTGCTGCTGGGGCTGAGGGGATGCGTGGACCGGAGCATGAGACGACTGCCTTGGGGCCTGGGTCGCACGGGCGGTGCCGCTCCTTATATACTACTGGCTGGCTGGCTAGCTAGCTAGCAAGCAGCGGAGGCCATGGCGTTCTTGGCTACCTCTCTCTCCCCTCCTCTGCTTTATTCCCCTCGCTTGCTCTGCTCCCCTCTGGATTTCTTTCCTGGTCTGGTTTGGTGTGGTGTGGGCGACGAGAGAGTTTTGTTTTGTTTCCGTTTTGGAGGTGTAGAATAGTGTGATGATGTGCCCAATTATCCACGCCGCACCGGATAAAAAGGAGAGGCACCTAATAATTCTAGCCGCTAGGTTTTGTTTTTTATTGATTTGGTTTTTTGTGCGCGTGACAGGCCCAGAGATGTCAATATGTCATTGTTACAAAATTACTTTGACCCGCTCTGTGGTGCCTAACATCACTGTCTTCTTTATTAGCTGCATATATGGGGCAATCGTACAGTTTTGTAACACTGTACTAGATTAAGGGGAGTGGCGGGTATATTTTTTTTTTCCTTTTTTTCTAGCTACTATGTTTTTTTTTTTCTATTAGTAATGCTAGCGCTTGTATTTTCTTTCTTCTCCAATTATAATTGTGGAAATGAAGGTACTTTTTAGCAGGGGTTGTAACCTCATTTTAAGTACAGAAAAAAAATCTTTAGTAAATCAATTTAATTCAGTTTTATTATTTAATTTAACCACAATAACGTTCCTAAATTAGGCTTTGCACCATGATTACTGCCAAAAATACCAAATTGTATGTTTGAAATTTCCAATTTTAATATAAGCTAAATATAGTGCATTTTATGACTTGGTACCTCCCCCCCACCCCCACGAGAAGGCCATGACCATATGTTAAAATTCTCCAACCCTTGCAAGACCATCCTTACAAAAGCAGAAAATAACACACATGTTCTTGTGTATATCAACTTTGTCTTCCTTCTACACTTGTCGCCAGTGCGCTGTGAGCAATGCTCGATGCCGCATTTGGATTTGTGAAAGACAATCAAAGATAAGGTAGTGTTGTTGCAATTGCCTGTCGGGGCTAGAAGAAATCAGCGACAATGAACTGGACATTAGATTGCTCTCGCAGAGAAGAAGGTGGCAAAGGGGCTAGACAACAATTCATATCCGACCATATTGAATCGGTAAGGCCTTACGTCACCACCTTCACAATGAAGGTGAAGTTGGTCATGCATCACCAGACGTTAAAGGCCAGAAGATAAAAACAAGAACTATCACATCCACTCCGCCAGGAAGTCGTTCAAGACCATCTGGACGAAACTTAGAGAAAAAATAGGAACCAAGATTTTGCCCTGACTAAAGTTCCAACTCTCTACCAACATCAACCAGCACCCTCGGGACGAGGACATGACGGGAAGATGTTATTCCATGGCACTAATGACGTCATCGCCTCGCCACCAACGTCGAGCCACCTAAACTGAGTCCCACCTAGAGTTAGGGTGACCAAATACGATCAATCCCAAACTAGGGCTTCCCCCACCTCACATGTACCGGAAGGCACCCGGGGGCATGTGAAACCAGTGGTGCGGATTTACACGTTAGATCTAACGAGCGGGCCTTGAACGTCAGATATACTACAATCAAACTAGCTAGTTTGTATATTTTGGCTGTGTGCGGATTGTTAGTGCAAAATATATGGTTCCTTGTTGCAAACCTCAAAGGTCATGGTAAAGTGAGATAATAAAATGAGCCCGTAGACTGAAAAAACATCCTGTGTCGTTCTCGCGAGCGGCGTTGGGCTAACCCTAGCCTCCAACCCACGGTCGCTTCCTCCAACCTCTCTTTCCCTCCCCATCACGGGGCGAAGCCCGGTTGGCGTCAACGGCGCCAGGTTCCTCTTCCTCTCTTGGCGTGTGGCAGCACAGCGGGGGCGTGGTGCTGGTGCGGGGTGGGGTGGGGTGGCGGCTGGGCTCTCGGTCGGGCGGTGGTGCGGGCAGGCGACCACCCCGTGGTGGTTGCATGGTGGGAGGCCAAGGCATGGCGTCGGGTTGGGGGCTAGGGCATGGGCGGCACTGAGGGCACAGATCCAGCGCGGATTTGGCCCTGCAGGGGCGACCACGACCACCGGCCGGGGGCGAGGCACTCGGCAACCTCCTCTAGATTCCTAAAGGTGTGGATCCATTGGGTTGTGGAAAGGGTCTTGGGCTGGGGCAAGTTCATCTTCCCGTGATCCTTTCAGCCCATCACGCGGTGGATGCGCCCGTTGGTGAGGTAATCGTGGTGGCTTAGGCGGCCACGGTTGATGTTCGATAGCGGGGCACGGGTGGTGGTAGCTCCTCCCTTCTCCTAGATCTAGGCCAGCAGCGCGGACGGCTCGCACGACGAAGAAGGCGAGGAACTGGGGGGTCTGGTCTCGCCGCGTGTGTCCTGGAGGCCTCATGGTGGCACGGTAGAACTGCCGATCGAAAGCTCCGTGCTTTGTCGCCGATGACAGCGACGCGCACGAGTGCCGCTCTCATCCTGAAGATGTCGTCGAGGTGCTCTTCTCCGAGTCAAGGTTCCAGGTGAGAACTCTTGTCCGTTTGGACTTGGCAGCTTTGACACTTGGCGTTGTTTTCCCTCCTAGGGGTGTTGTCATGCAGCTTAGGTGTTTTAGGGCGTTGTCGTGAAGCTTAGATGTTTTAGGGCATTGTGTGGCTTTGTACTTAGTCCATCTCGACTCTCTTTTGGTAGCCTAGTCGTGTCCTTCGTGATACGCTTATTCTAGGATCAACATTGTTTGAGGGCTACCCTGTTCTGCCATGTACTCTAGTTGATGGTTGCTTTATATATAAGAGGATCTCCAACAGGCGCGCTAAAAGTTTTTTACAATGTCGAACTACTCAGTTGCTTCAGCAGGCGCCCAAAAAGCGCCAGTGTGCCGCTTCAGCAGGTGCAGTAAAATAGAGCACGACGCACAAACAACACATACAAGATGATCTCAAACATCCAAAATATGCAAATTTCACACAGACAAGATGATCTCAAACATCAATGAGAAACATAGCACAATTCAAAAAATGCAAAGTTCCCACAAACAAGATGATCACAACCAAGTTTATGACAAACAAGTTCACACAAACAAATTAAACATCAACAATCATTCCCCATCTTCTCCTCCTCATTTGCCTCCTCTTCTTCGTTCGTTTCTTCTTCTGATTCTCCATCCTCTTGTTTGTTCTCTCCTTCATTGGAAACTCGGGACGGTGTTTGCACTATCAACAAAGGCATCACGCGAAGGCATGTGAGGCACACCGGAAACTCCCATGCCACCCATGCCTCCCGTAGGTGCTCCCATGTCTCCCATGATAGACACAAAACTCATGTCTCTCATGGTAGCTCCCATAGAAGCTCCCATGCCTTCGATGCCATCCATGGAAGCTCCCATGCCTCCCATAGGTGCTTTCATGCCACCCATGGAAGCTCCCATGCCTCCCATGCACATCATTCTTTTTTGCATCAAGATTTGATCACGGCAAAGGTTGATGCACTCCTTTTTCCTCTCATCGAAGTTGGATGTGTCCATGAAGAACAAGTACTTCTACCATTCCAATAATCTTGCTTGCTCCTCCATGGCCAATTTGTTCTCCTTCAATGTCACTTTTCTCTCCTTGGCCGCCACCCTCCTCTCCTCGGCCGCTGGATCTTGGCTCCTTGCCACCCTCCTCTCCTTGTTTGCTTCCTTTCTTGCCTTCATAATAGCCTCCATAGCACTCTTTATCTCTTCTTCTTCTTCTTCTTCTTCTTCTTCTTCTTCTTCTGCTAGTTTCTCTCCCTGTGGTCTTTTTGGCTTGGAGTAGGCAACTGAGTTCCTAGTAGGGCTCCTCTTGCCGCCATCACTTGATGCCTCATTGTCATCATCATCCAAATCAATAGTTGCATTGTGTTTGTCTTCATGTTTTTTGTCCATTTCTCTTCATCCGTCAACACCTCGTAGCAATGGGGCAACAAAAATGCTCTCCCTTTCTTCACCTTGCATTTCTTGGTCTTCTTCTCTTCTCCTCGTAACAATTTTTGTGCAATATTGAGCTACAAACAAAAGAACAAGTTATCACTAGAAACACAAAAGATGAAGCATGAACATAGAAGAAATGATGAGCATGGGATGCATGGCAGGCATGGGAAATGGCACTCACCCTATATCTATCATTAGTGCCACTTGGGTTTATCTTGTCCACCGCCGTCATTGCCGCCACCCACTTTTGACAATCTTTGTTGATCGTCGACCACTGGGAGCGAAGAGATCTTACGGTGCGCTCTATTCCACTCTTGTTGTGTGTGTCAAAGAACTCCTTCATCTGAAGCCAATATGTATCTCTAGTTTGGTCCGTTCCAACGGTGGCATCCATAGACACATTTAACCATGTGCCACAAAGCAAGATGTATTCATCGACGGTGTAGTTGGAAGCCCTTCCTTTCGGTGGATCGATCAAAACCTCACCCTCCTCATCCACTTCATATTCATGATCGTCTTCATCAACTTCATTGGTTTGAGACCAATTGTTGGAGCCAACACCCATAGTCGACATATATGCCTCATCATTGAAACTACAAAGTAGCATGACAAAAGAAAAGTAATCAATCTATCATATGTCCACATTTGTCAACAATAACAAAACAAAACCAAAATTATACCTGGTGGGCATTTCATCACACTATGTGTGCATCGGCTGCCGGCGCAACAAATTGCGTGGTTTCTGGCGCTTCGGGAGGCGGAGGCATGGCCGGCCTCACTCCTGCCTTCTTCTTTATCACCACCTTCCTTTTCTTTTGGGACGCTGTAGCCGCCGCCGCCGCCGTCGCGATCGCGGTGGCTGCCATGGTTCGTTTGGAGGCGGAGCTCCGTGGCTTCGCGGCGGGCAGCGGCGCGATGCTACCCTGCATGCTTGTCCGGGGCGGCATGAAGAGCCCGCGCGTGAGGCCGGTGTTCAGAGCCGCAGCGGCGCCACCAACGGCGGAGGAGGTCAAGCCCGCGCCAGGGTTTGCGGCGGCGGCGGCGGAGAGGTCACGAGTGTATGGAGGGGTTAGGGGGATGTCGGCGCGCCCGTCCATGGCTGGAGGTCACCGACGCAGCACGGGGCGGGGCGAAAGCGGGCGCGGGCACAGAGTTCAGCGGCGGTTGCTCGCTCGCGCGCGATTTCTTTCTGTCGTGCACGCGTTAGCGGACGCCCGGAAAAAGCAGCGGGTGATGCCGTTCTGTTCGGCACGAGGAGTGCTTTTTAGCGCGCGTGTGATTTTTACGCAACTGCTAGAGCTGCCGATTCGGTCGCGCGCGCTAAAAAGGCGTTTTTTCATGCGCGCGGCAGAAGCCAGTTTCGGGGGAGAAGTAAGATAATAACCCCCCAACTTCTTGATTTTTGTTATTCGCTCTGAAATACAACTCATGACATATCTGTGCCTCAATTAATTTTTTAAGAAAAGCATAAAATCCAGTTCAATTTTGTATGCACTAGGAAGATGAGTTGGTTTCTTCTAGTCCAGCATCAAATCCGGTTCGGTTTTTCTCTCCTGGAAGGAATCACTGATACACAGATCAGGCGAGATAAGGCCATCATTCCCACCCACTCATGACACAGAGATCCGTAGTCCGCAAGATATTTTGTGCCTCCCATCCCCCGGTTTTAAATTTCTGCGCTTCTTCAACTTGGTACTACTACTTTATTTACCGCGACGCCTTCAAAGTCACGACTTGAAGCCATGTAGTAGCATGGCACCTTGTGCGAACGCGGCATCAAAACGGCTTTCCGCTGCGAATTACGGCTCGCAAGTGGCTGTCAGCAACTCACAACTCACAAGTGGATATCTCTGACGAGACACACAGAGCCCAGCCAGCGGCTTCTGGCCCCGCGTCGCGCGTGAGTCCCGTGGCCTCGCGCGTGCCGGATCGGTGAACGGAAGCTAAACTCGGCCGGTCGCGGTTGGCTGGCCGGAAATTGGAGGGGCCAATGGCTGGCGATCACGTCCACTGGGTGGATTTTTTTTAAAGGGATTGATCCTGGGTCTCTGCTGCATCAGAACGATGCATACGGCCATATTATTAATAAACAAAAGGTTTAATATAAGCCTTCAAGTCTCGCCCTTCGAGAGGTCATAAGTCTTCAGATCTAAAAAAAAGAACGGAAAAAAAAGCTCACAAAGAGCAAACAAAATACAGGAAAACCACAACCGGACGGCATAAAAAATATTGGAATACTAAATGCATGTTCTATTACATGACCGTCATCCAAACTGGTGAAGATAACCTGTGCTACCATCTCCCATTGGATAGATCCAGTAACCATACGCTCTCTGGGCTTCGTCGGAGTGAGTAGCGACCACATACGGATCAGTGCAGTGGCTCGGAAAATGATCTGTAAGAAATGAATATTTGTTGTTCTGTTAAAAACCAAATCATTTCTACAGTTTCAGACTGCCCATAATAAAGCACATACTCCTACACGGATGTGTCTCGCTGTTTCCGAATCTATCTCGTCTAGCCACGTCCCAAATAACGTGTTGATGGTATTCGGATGAGTAATGTTAAATGCTATGTGAACCGACCACCACGAATTTTTTGCCAAAGGACAGTCAAGAAAAAGGTGTTTGATGGATTCATCACGATCACAGAAGCTACATATTGTAGATCTTGTCCAGTTGCGTTTAGCCAAGTTATTCTTAGTTAAAATGACTTGTTTATGGACAAACCACATAAACACTTTAATTTTCAAAAGTACTTTGACTTTCCAAACATGTTTTGAACGAGGAATAGAGCTAGAGTTGATAGCGTCCAAATACATGGATTTAACCGAAAACTCTCCCTTCCTAGTTAGTTTCCAGCACAACTGATCGGGCTGTTGAGATAGCCGAACATCCATCAATCTTCTCACGAGATGGAGCCAGGCTTCCCAACGGTTTCCCGCCAGCGTCCTCCTAAATTGAATATTGAGAGGAGTGGTCTGTATTACTGTTGCAACGTAAGCGTCTCTTCACTGAACAATACTATAGAAAGAAGGATATTGGATTGCAAGGGGCGTCTCCCCTAGCCATGTATCTTCCCAGAATCTCGTGGTAGCACCATTTTCAACTATAAACTTTGTCTTGTTGAAAAAGGCTGTTTTTACTCTCATTATCCCTTTCCAAAAAGGCGAGTCAGTCGGCCTCCCCGTCACCCGGGACAAGGTTTTGGATTGAAGGTACTTATTACGGAGAATCTGAGCCCATGTGGCATCCGTCTCTACAGATAACTTATACAACCACTTGCTGAGAAGACATCTGTTCTTCACCTCTAAATTTTCAATGCCAAGGCCTCCTTGGTCTTTCGGCCTACAGATGATGTCCCATTTAGCGATTCTATACTTTCGTTTGAGTTCATCACTCTACCAGAAGAAGCGCGATCGATAAAAATCAAGCCTTTTTGGGACTCCAACTAGTACCTCAAAAAAGGACAAGAGAAACATAGGCATACTCGTGAGAATCGAGTTAATAAGAATTAGTCGGCCTCCGTATGACATAAGCTTGCCCTTCCAACAGCTTAGTTTTTTCTCAAATCGATCCTCAATGCACTTCCATTCTCTATTTGTAAGCTTGCGATGGTGAATTGGTATACCCAGGTACGTGAAAGGTAAAGCCCCCAATTCGCACCCGAACAATTGTTTGTAAGCGTCTTGTTCATCTTTAGCTCTTTCAAAACAGAACAGTTCGCTTTTATGGAAGTTAATCTTTAACCCGGTGAATTGTTCGAACAAGCATAACACCAGCTTCATGTTCCTTGCTTTTGCCAAGTCATGCTCCATGAAGATGATAGTATTATCAGCGTACTGTAGGATGGATACACCTTCATCAACTAAATGCAGAACGAGGCCACCTACCTGGTCAACATCCTTAGCCCTTCCTATTAGAATTGTCAACATATCGACCACTATGTTGAACAGAATAGGTGACATCGGATCTCCTTGCCTCAGACCTTTGTGTCTCTGGAAGTAATGACCTATGTCATCATTCACTTTAATTTTAACACTCCCTTTTTGTGTGAAAGATTCTACCTGGTTTCTCCAAGCCTGATCAAACCTTTCATATGCAAGGCCTGTTGAAGAAATGGCCATTTGACCTTATCGTACACTTTCTCAAAATCCACTTTGAAACTACCCCATCTAGTTTTTCGCGTGGATTTCATGGAGTGTTTCATGTAGGACCACAACCCCCTCTAGGATATTTCTATCCGGCATGAAAGCAGTCTAGGATGGCTGCACCACAGAATGCGTAATCTGGGTAAGCCTATTAGATTTTTTTTTGAAACTATGATGAGTTTTATAGCAAATTCGGGTTTTTATAGCAAATTCAGAAACTATACACCCTAACAGAGAAAAATCAAAAGTATCACCCCGTTGGCCTCCTGTTGGCCGAAAAGGGACTTTTCGGCCAAGCGTTGGCCAAAAAGTACTTTTCGGCCAACAGTTGGCCAAAGAGTCCCTCTTCGGCCAACACCTACTCTATTGTTTAAAAAAATTCATATCAAATAGGATTTTTAGTATTTTAATCTGATTCCTTTTGCATTAGATTAGAAATTTTATGAAGTTTCTGTAGATATCCAATTTGACTAGATTTGAAAAAGTTTGAATTTAATTTTTTCAATGAATTTTGCTCAAATAACTAGATTGCCTATAATTTGAGTTAGGAGTATTTTTTAAGATGAATTCTTTTTGCTACTGGGTTCTTTTGTGAATTTGTTTATCAGTAGTGTAATTAATTGGCGAATTTTATAATTATTTAAAATTAGGTTTTTATGAAAACAGTTCTGTTTTAAGTGTTTGTTAGGTTTTATGCTATTTCTTTTAATTTTAAATTGCTTAAAATTTTTTCTTTAGTTTTTTCACTTATTATTTTATTTCTTTTATCCTACTAGAAAACTTGTTTTGAGCTTCATAGGAGTTTATATTTAAAAGTGCCTTGTAAATCCCGTACAACCATTGCCGTTTTATACATGACAAAAAATACTTTCCCGCAATCTTTTTCCCTCCATTTTCTTTGCCGCCATTTTATTTCCCGTCTTTCTCTCCCGCCACACTAAGGAGTGCTGCATCGACGGAGGATGACGATGATGCCTTCATGTGGAGTGTGAAACACTGTGTGAGAGAAGTCATAAGTGTGAAACACTCTCCGATGATGACGACGAAGCTGCAAACACTTATGACTTCTCTTAGACAGTGTTTCACACTCCACCAGCAGCACCGACGCAGGAGACACAGACCATGTCAGACGATGTTATCTACGATCATGGACACCATGAGGCTCGTTTTATAAGTTGAGAAGTGAAGATGGCGAGAAAGAAGATAACGGGAAAGAAGATGGCGGGAGAGAATGGCGGGAAAGAAAATGGAGGGAGAGAATGGCGAGAAATAAAATGGCGGGAGAAAATGGAGGGAGGGAATGACGTAAAAACCTAATTTTAAATAATCCTAAAATTCACCAATTAATTACTACTGATAAACAAAGTCACAAAGAACCAGTAGCAAAAAGAATCATCTAAAAAGAATACTCCTATCTCAAATTATAGGCAATCTAGTGATTTGAGAAAATTCATGAAAATTCAAATTCAAACTTCCAAATCTAGTCAAACTTGATATCTACAGAAACTTCGTAAAATTTCTAATCTAATGCAAAAAGAATCAAATTAAAATACTAAAAATCCTATTTGATATGAATTTTCTAAAAAGTAGAGCAGGTGTTGGCCGAAGAGGGACTCTTTGGCCAACTGTTGGCCGAAAAGTACTTTTTGGCCAACCGTTGGCCGAAAAGTCCTTTTTGGCCAACCGTTGGCCGAAAAGTCCTTTTTGGCCAACTGTTGGCCGAAAAGTCACTCTTCGGCCAACAGGAGGCCGAAAAGTCCCTTTTCAGCCAACAAGAGGCCGACGGGGTGATACTTTTGATTTTTCTCCATTAGGGTGTATAGTTTCCGAATTTGCTATAAAAATCATCATAGTTTCAAAAAAAATCAGCCTATTAGTCCCAACCTTGGTGAAAATTTTGAAGCTGACATTAAGAAGACAGATCGGCCTGAACTGCTCAATTCTCACGGCCTCTATTTTCTTAGGAAGCAGAGTGATTGTTCCAAAATTCAAATGAAACAACTGAAGCTGTCCAGAAAATAAATCATGGAACATCGGTAGCAAATCCCCCTTAATAATATGCCAACACTTCTTATAAAACTCCGCCAGAAAACCATCCGACTCTGGAGCTTTATTATTCTTCATTTGTGAAATTGCTTCAAACACCTCTTTCTCCGAAAATGGAGCGGTCAAAATATCATTCTCAACCACGGCAAGTCGAGGGACATACTCAACCCTGAACTCATCCAAGGATATGAAATTATCCTCCGGCGGCCCAAACAACTGCTTATAGTAATTGGTGATGTATAATTTTAGGTTTTCCTGTCCTAAAATTGCTCCTTCATCCTGCTCGAGCTGAAATATTCTCTTCTTCATATGAAAGAGGTGCTTGCCATTCGCAATCATATGAAAGAATTGAGTGTTATCATCCCCTTGGACGATTTTGCGGACTTTAGCTCGCAGTGCCCACTTCAATTCCTCCTCCCGAAGAAGTTCTTTCAGTCTCATTTCTGCCTCCACTTTAGTTTCCAGCTCCCTGGTATCTAGAATGGAGGACTCAGCTTTTAAATCTAGGGATTGAATAAGTGTAAGGAGCCTTTCCTTTTCGACCTTATATACCCCACTCAAATGCTTGGCCCACCCACGTAAGAAACTTCGTAGGTGCCTTATCTTATTCTACCATCTTTCAACATTGGACCTCCCTCTTGAATCTTTAGCCCATTCTCTTGCTATCAGATCCAGGAAGCCTTCTCTTCAAACCACGCTAATTCGAAAGAAAAAGTGTTTTTATTTCCCACATGCGTTGCCTCACCAGAGTCAACCAGCAAAGGGGTATGGTCGGAGATCGCGCGCGATAACGCCTGGACTGTTACTAGGGGAAACTTTTGCTCCCATTCGACGCTAGCGAGGACACGATCCAGCTTCTCAAACGTCGGGTTTGGCAATGTATTGGCCCAAGTGAATTTTCTACTAGAAAGCTCTATCTCTCTAAGATCCAAGCTTTCGATAAAAGTATTAAACATAAACGACCATCTGCTGTCAAAGTTATCATTGTTCTTTTCCTCCCTCCTCCGAATGATGTTAAAATCGCCCCAACCAGAATTGGGAGTTGATCGCTATCGCAAATGCGGACAAGATCAGCCAAAAAAATCTGGTTTAAGTTCTAGCTGCGCGGCGCCATACACCGCCACCAATGCCCAATTAAACCCATCGGCCTTCGATCTAACCCAAAACTTAATTGCAAAATCTCCCATGACCACATTCCGAACTTCCAACGTATCGCATTTAACCCCAAGTAAAATCCTACTGGATCTTCCTCTCGGAGGTAGGCAATGCCAATCGAAATCAACATCTCCCGATAAAGTACTAAGAAACTGGGGGGTGAAGTTGTCCCTTCCAGTTTCAGAGAGTGTGATAAAATCCAACTTGTGTTCGATAAAAGCATCCACTAGAAACCTTATTTTAGCCAAGTCTGTAAGACCTCTGCTATTCCAAAAGATTCCTCTCATATTTCATCATGAATTTTTTTAGTAGTACGGATCCTAGCACTTCTACGCATAATAGAAGCTGGATAAATCTTTCGTTTCCACTTCCACTTATGCTTGTTTTGATCCTCCACCCGGTCCTCACAACCGAGCTCCGTGGACCTAACCTCCTGAGCATCTACAAGGGTAGAATCCCTTCGGGAGATAGAGCATTCATCCTCCTCTGTCTCAAGCAATGGTGGGGCAAGATCCGCACAAAAACTATCAAGTATCCTGACCCCAATGCATCTATGTAGGAATTGTTCATGGGTTTGACAACCGCTAAGTTTCGCATCATTTCTAAAGTGCGCTCCGCTTCAAGATCCAGGATATCATTAACGGATTTAGAGATTTCATTACCATTACTACCTAGTGAAACTCCTAACTGATTTGCATTATGAATAACCTCATCATTGGAAAAATGCAAAATAGAGTTGGAAGTATTGACTGGCATACCAGTACTGACCTCAATGTCACGAAGCCTGGCCACCCGCATAGCGCACCTTAGCTGCATGTCATCAACATTCGGCTGATCCTGGAGGCGACAGCTCATCCGTCGACCTTCGGCTACAGGATCCGGGATCCCTCCAAATGCAATGATCTCATCCCGCATTGCCCCGTTTGGGGGTAAGGCCTCTTGCCCAACCCCCAACAGGGCTCAACATAGCTGAAACAACCGGGGTACTGTCGCGTGTTGGTGAAGCTCCCGGCGCACACAGCGGCATCGGCCGGCGTCCAGCGCCAGGGGACGCAACGGAAATGCTCCATCCAAGGGCGCCAAGGGAGAGGTAGGGCGGAGGCCACCTGCCCGCACCCTCCGCCCAACCCGACCCCCACTGGAAGGTGGCACTGCCATCACCGTATCAACCAATGTCGGGCTCGTCACCTACGGCAAAGCAACTCTCCGGGTGGGCGTCGTCCAGCGCCCGGAGCCAGGAGACGCTGCGGGGCCGCCACAACCAAGGGCGCCATGGGAGAGGCCGGGGCGGAGACCTTCTGGCCGCTCCCCCTCCCGATCCGGCCCCAGCATTAGCTCGTGGCCCGGCCATCACCGCACCATCCATCGCCGGAGTCCTCGCCGGTGGTGAAGCAACACTCCGAGTGGGGGAACGAAGGGCCGCGTGCCCATGCTCCTCCCCACCCTCGAAACGAAGCTCAGAACCCAGACCGGTCACTGCCGCTGACTTCGGTGCACCCTCCACCGAGGTCATCTCAGTGACAAACTCATCCGAACAACCACCCACAGATGCATCAGTAGCAGCAAAATCCAGGGGAGGAAGCGAGTGCTCCAATAAATCATCACACTCCACTCGATCGTTCCACAGTCTAGGAGGAGCAGAAGCCGGTTCAAATGAACCAAATCTTAGCGTGTTCATGGGTGCAGTAGTGGATGGTGGAGTCCCTTTCCCGGGCGCCGGCGTGGCGGAACCCGGATGTTGGACGCATCTCGCCCACGATCATCCTCTCGCACCTCCTTGTTGCCCGATCCATCATCCTTGTCGAGCGTATCAACATCATTCCCTGCCAAGGCCTCAATGAAAAGATCGGTGTCCTCAAACTCAACCTCGAGGTTGTATAGCACGCCTTTATGTGTCCACTTAACCATGTCGGGTACGTACTCAATATCCAGAATACTCACAAGCAATCTGACAACCCCGTTAGCTCGGGTAAAGGGCATGTCCACCCTCTCGGTTTTCCCGACCAGTGTCCCCAAGCTAGCCGCGACTCGAACATCATTCAACGGCTTTGATGGTGCCCCCGAGAATCATAGCCAAACCTGAGTAAGAGGCTTGCCCTTCGGCTCGACCTTCTTCCACTCGTGAAACTCGAGATTGCGCTCAGTGCCAGGCACTCTGCACAACCCAAAACTCAGGAGCCGCTGCAAGTCCTCGGCAGAAGGAAAGTCAACCTTGTACATATTGGCCTCGAGTCTAATAAGCTCCCACTGAAAGTTACCTGGAGCCAGCTCATTTAGCCTCTGCAGGATCTGTGCCTCAGACAAGTCACCTTTAGTCACTTTGACCACCCATGTGGTCGCGCTCTGAGGCACCTCTAGGATCTCCATAGCAGTAGGAGATTCAAAAAATATCAACTCGGCGCAGTACACACCATAAATGGTAACTCCCGGCATCGGTTCACGCAATAACGGGCTCTCCCTCGTAGCATGCATCGGTTTGAGGCAAGTTTCGCAAGGCTTAGTAACGCATTTAGCAATGAAGTGCCCATGTTCACCACAACGATAGCATAGCATCTTCTCTTTTTTACGGGCCCATGATACGTCTCCAACATATCTATAATTTTTGATTGTTCCATGCTATTATATATTCTGTTTTGGATGTTTAATGGGCTTTATTATACACTTTTATATTATTTTTGGGACTAACCTATTAACCCAAGGCCTAGTGCAAATTGCTAATTTTTTTTGCCTATTTCAGTGTTTCGCGGAAAAGGAATATCAAACGGAGTCCAAACGGAATGAAACCTTCGGGAGCGTGATTTTTGGAACAAACGTGATCCAGAGGACTTGGAGTGGACGTCAAGCAACCAACGAGGAGGCCACAAAGCAGGGGGGCGCGCCTACCCACCCTGGGCGCGCCCTCCCCCCTCGTGGGCCCCTTGTGGCTCCACCGACCTACTTCTTCCTCCTATATATACTCATATACCCTGAAAACTTCTAGGAGCACCACGAAACCCTATTTTCACCGCCACAACCTTCTGTACCCAAGAGATCCCATCTTGGGGCCTTTTCCGGAGCTCCGCCGGAGGGGGCATCGGTCACGGAGGGCCTCTACATCAAATCTATGGCCTCTCCGATGATGTGTGAGTAGTTTACTTTAGACATTCAGGTCCATAGCTATTAGCTAGATGGCTTCTTCTCTCTCTTTGGATCTCAATACAAAGTTCTCCTCGATCTTCTTGGATATCTATTCGATGTAACTCTTTTTGCGGTGTGTTTGTCGAGATCCGATGAATTGTGGGTTTATGATCAAGTCTATCTATGAACAATATTTGATTCTTCTCTAAAATCTTTTATGTATGATTTATTATCTTTGCAAGTCTCTTCGAATTATCAGTTTGGTATGGCCTACTAGATTGATCTTTCCTGCAATGGGACACGTTCTTAGCTTTGGGTTCAATCTTGCGGTCTTCAATCCCAGTGACAGAAAGGGAAACGACACGTATTGTATTGTTGCCATCGAGGATAAAAAGATGGGGTTTATATCGTATTGCTTGAGTTTATCCCTCTACATCATGTCATCTTACCTAATGTGTTACTCTATTCTTATGAATTTAATACTCTAGATGCATGCTGGATAGCGGTCGATGTGTGGAGTAATAGTAGTAGATGCAGGCAGGATTCGGTCTACTTGTCACAGACGTGATGCCTATATACATGATCATGCCTAGATATTCTTATAATTATTCGCTTTCCTATCAATTGCTCGACAGTAATTTTTCACCCACCGTAATACTTATGCTATCTTGAGAGAAGCCACTAGTGAAACCTATGGCCCGCAGGTCTATTCTCCATTATATTTATCTCCCGTCAATAAGCTATTTCTATTACCTTTTATTTTGCAATCTTTACTTTTCATCTTTATCATAAAAATACCAAAAATATCATCTTATCATCTCTATCAGATCTCACTCTCGTAAGTGATCGTGAAGGGATTGACAACCCCTTTATCGCATTGGTTGCGAGGTTCTTATTTGTTTCTGTAGGTACTGAAGGAAATATGCCCTAGAGGCAATAATAAAGTTATTATTTATTTCCTTATATCATGATAAATGTTTATTATTCATGCTAGAATTGTATTAACCAGAAACGTAATACTTGTGTGAATACATAGACAAACAAAGTGTCACTAGTATGCCTCTACTTGACTAGCTCGTTAATCGAAGATGGTTATGTTTCCTAACCATAGACATGAGTTGTAATTTGATTAACGGGATCACATCATTAGGAGAATGATGTGATTGACATGACCCATTCCATTAGCTTAGCACCCGATCGTTTAGTATGTTGCTATTGCTTTCTTCATGACTTATACATGTTCCTATGACTATGAGATTATGCAACTCCCGCTTACCGGAGGAACACTTTGTGTGCTACCAAACGTCACAACGTAACTGGGTGATTATAAAGGTGCTCTACATGTGTCTCCAAAGGTACATGTTGGGTTGGCGTATTTCGAGATTAGGATTTGTCGCTCCGATTGTCGGAGAGGTATCTCTGGGCCCTCTCGGTAATACACATCACTTAAGCCTTGCAAGCAATGCAACTAATAAGTTAGTTGCAAGATGATGTATTACGGAACGAGTAAAGAGACTTGCCGGTAACAAGATTGAACTAGGTATTGAGATACTGACGATCGAATCTCGGGCAAGTAACATACCGATGACAAAGGGAACAACGTATGTTGTTATGCGGCCTGACCGATAAAGATCTTCATAGAATATGTAGGAGCCAATATGAGCATCCAGGTTCCGCTATTGGTTATTGACCGGAGACGTGTCTCGGTCATGTCTACATTGTTCTCGAACCCGTAGGGTCCGCACGCTTAACGTTACGATGACAGTTTCATTATGAGTTTATATATTTTGATGTACCGAAAGTTGTTCGGAGTCCCGGATGTGATCGCGGACTTGACGAGGAGTCTCGAAATGGTCGATACATAAAGATCGATATATTGGACGACTATATTTGGACACCGGAAAGGTTTCGGGTAAGATTGGGACAATACGGGATCACCGGGAGGTTATCGGAACCCCCGGGAGGTATATGGGCCTTATTGGGCCTTAGTGGAAAGGAGGGGAAAGGAGCAAGGGAGGGGGCGCGCCCCCCCAAGCCCAATCCGAATTGGGAAGGGGGCCGGCCCCTCCTCCTAATAGGAAAAAGGGGGAGTCCTGCTCCCGGTGGGAGTTGGACTCCCCCTTGGGCGCGCCACCCTCCTTGGCCGGCCCCTCCTCCACTCCTTTATATACAGGGGCAGGGGGGCACCCCAGAGACACAACAATTGATCATTGATCTCTTAGCCGTGTGCGGTGCCCCCCTCCACCATAATCCTCGATAATATTGTAGCGGTGCTTAGGCGAAGCCCTGCGACGGTAGAACATCAAGATCGTCACCACGCCATCGTGCTGACGGAACTCATCCACGACACTTTGCTGGATCGGAGTCCGGGGATCGTCATCGAGCTGAACGTGTGCAAAAACTCGGAGGTGTCGTAGTTTCGGTGCTTGATCGGTCGGGCCGTGAAGACGTACGACTACATCAACTGCGTTGTTATAACGCTTCCGCTTCCGGTCTACGAGGGTACGTAGACAACACTCTCCCCTCTCGTTGCTGTGCATCACCATGTTCTTGCGTGTGCGTAGGAATTTTTTTGAAATTACTACGTTCCCCAACAGTGGCATCCGAGCCAGGTTTTATGCGTAGATGTCATATGCACGAGTAGAACACAAGTGAGTTGTGGGCGATATAAGTCATACTGCTTACCAGCATGTCATACTTTGGTTCGGCGGTATTGTTGGATGAAGCGGCTCGGACCGACATTACACGTACGCTTACGCGAGACTGGTTCTACCGACGTGCTTTTCACACAGGTGGCTGGCGGGTGTCAGTTTCTCCAACTTTAGTTGAACCGAGTGTGGCTACGCCCGGTCCTTGCGAAGGTTAAAACAGCACCAACTTGACAAACTATCGTTGTGGTTTTGATGTGTAGGTGAGAACGGTTCTTGCTAAGCCCAGTAGCAGCCACGTAAAACTTGCAACAACAAAGTAGAGGACGTATAACTTGTTTTTGCAGGGCATGTTGTGATGTGATATGGTCAAGACGTGATGAGATATAAGTTGTTGTATAAGATGATCATGTTTTGTTGAAGTTATCGGCAACTGGCAGAAGCCTTATGGTTGTCTCTTTATTGCATAAGATGCAAGCGCCAAATAATTGCTTTACAATTATCGCTATGCGGTAGCAATATTTGCAAGAGCAATAGTTGGCGAGAGGACCATGTGACGACACATTGATATAGATCAAGATGATGGAGATCATGGTGTCATGCCGGTGACGATGGAGATCATGACGATGCTTTGGAGATAGAGATCAAAGGCACAAGATGATGATGGCCATATCATGTCATATATTTTGATTGCATGAGATGTTTATCTTTTATACATCTTACTTTGCTTAGTTATGACGGTAGCATTATAAGATGATCTCTCACTAAATTTCAAGATAAAAGTGTTCTCCCTGAGTATGCACCGTTGCCAAAGTTCATCGTGCCCAGACACCACGTGATGATCGGGTGTGATAAGCTCTACGTCCATCTACAACGGGTGCAAGCCAGTTTTGCACATGCAGAATACTCAGGTTAAACTTGACGAGCCTAGCATATGTAGATATGACCTCGGAACACTGAGACTGAAAGGTCGAGCGTGAATCATATAGTAGATATGATCAACATAGTGATGTTCACCATTGAAAACTACTCCATTTCACATGATGATCGGTTATGGTTTAGTTGATTTGGATCACGCGATCACTTAGAAGATTAGAGGGATGTATTTCTAAGTGGGAGTTCTTAAGTAATTTGATTAATTGAACTTAAATTTATCATGAACTTAGTCCTGGTAGTATTAGCATATCTATGTTGTAGATCAATAGCTCGCGTTTAGCTCCCCTGTTTTATTTTTGATATGTTCCTAGAGAAAACTAAGTTGAAAGATGTTAGTAGCAATGATGCGGATTGGATCCGTGATCTGAGGTTTATCCTCATTGCTGCACAGAAGAATTATGTCCTTAATGCATCGCTAGGTGACAGGGCTATTGCAGGAGCAGATGCAGACGTCATGAACGTTTGGCTAGCTCAATATGATGACTACTTGATAGTTTAGTGCACCATGCTTAACATCATAGAATCGGGACTTCAAAGACGTTTTGAACGTCATGGATCATATGGATGTTCCAGGAGCTGAAGTTAATATTTCAAGCAAATACCCGAGTTGAGAGATATGAAGTATCCAACAAGTTCGATAGCTAAAAGATGGAGGAGAATAGCTCAAGCAGTGAGCATGTGTTCAGATTGTCTGGGTACTACAATCGCTTGAATCAAGTGGGAGTTAATCTTCCAGATAAAATAGTGATTGACAGAATTCTCTAGTCACCATCACCAAGTTAGTAGAACTTCGTGATGAACTATAGTATGCAAGGGATGATGAAAACGATTCCCGAGCTTTTCATGATGATGAAATCGATGAAGGTAGAAATCAATAAAGAGCATCAAGTGTTGATGATTAACAAGACCACTAGTTTCAAGAAAAGGGCAAAGGGAAAGAAAGGGAACTTCAAGAAGAACGGCAAGCAAGTTGCTGCTCAAGTGAAGAAGCCCAAGTCTGGTCCTAAGCCTGAGACTAAGTGCTTCTACTGCAAAGGGACTGGTCACTGGAAGCGGAACTGCCCCAAGTATTTGGCGGATAAGAAGGATGTCAAAGTGAAAAAAATGTATATTTGATATACAGATTATTGATGTGTATTTTACTAGTGTTCGTAGCAACCCCTCGTTATTTGATACTGGTTCAGTTGCTAAGAGTAGTAACTCGAAACGGGAGTTACAGAATGAACAAAGACTAGTTAAGGGTGAAGTGATGATGTGTGTTGGAAGTGGTTCCAAGATTGATATGATCATCATCGCACACTCCCTATACTTTCGGTATTAGTGTTGAACCTAAATAAGTGTTATTTGGTGTTTGCATTGAGCATGAATATGATTTGATCATGTTTATTGCAATACGGTTATTCATTTAAGTAAGAGAATAAATTGTTGTTCTATTTACATGAATAAAACCTTCTATGGTCATACACCCAATGAAAATGGTTTGTTGGATCTCGATTGTGGTGATACACATTCTCATAATATTGAAGCCAAAAGATGCAAAGTTAATAATGATAGTGCAACTTATTTGTGGCACTGCCGTTTAGGTCATATTGGTGTAAAGCGCATGAAGAAAATCCATGTTGATGGGCTTTTGGAGTCACTTGATTATGAATCATTTTGATGCTTGAGAACCATGCCTCATGGGCAAGATGACCAAGACTCGTTCTCCGGAACAATGGAGCGAGCAACTGACATATTGGAAATAATACATACTGATGTATGCAGTCCGATGAGTGTTGAGGCTCGCGGCGGGTATCGTTATTTTCTGACCTTCACAGATGATTTGAGCAGATATGGGTATATCTACTTGATGAAACATAAGTCTGAAACATTTGAAAAGTTCAAAGAACTTCAAAGTGAAGTGGAAAATCATCGTGACAAGAAAATAAAGTTTCTACGATCTGATCGCAGAGACAAATATTTGAGTTACGAGTTTGGTCTTCAATTAAAACAATGTGGAATAGTTTCACAAAATCATGCCACCTGGAACACCACAACATAATGGTGTGTCCGAACGTCATAACCGTACTATTATTGGATATAATGTAATCTATGATGTTTCTTACCGATTAATCACTATAGTTTTGGGGTTATGCATTAGAGACAGCTGCATTCACGTTAAAAAGGGCACCATCTAAATCCGTTGAGACGACATCGTATGAACTATGGTTTGGCAAGAAACCTAAGCTGTCGTTTCTTAAAGTTTGAGGTTGCAATGCTTATGTGAAAAAGTTTCAACCTGATAAGCTCAAACCCAAATAAGAGAAGTGCATCTTCATAGGATACCCAAAAGAAAATGTTGGGTACACCTTCTATCACAGATCCGAAGGCAAGATATTCATTGCTGAGAATGGATCCTTTCTAGAGAAGGAGTTTCTCTCGAAAGAAGTGAGTGGGAGGAAAGTAGAACTTGATGAGGTAATTGTACCTGCTCCCTTATTGGAAAGTAGTTCATCACAGAAATCTGTTCCTGTGACTACTACACCAATTAGTAAGGAAGCTAATGATGATGATCATGTAACTTCAGATCAAGTTACTACCGAACCTCGTAGGTAAACTAGAGTGAGATCCGCACCAGAGTGGTACGGTAATCCTATTCTGGAGGTCATGTTACTTGACCATGACGAGCCTACGAACTACGAGGAAGCGATGATGAGCCCAGATTCCGCGAAATGGCTTGAGGCCATAAAATCTGAGATGAGATCCATGTATGAGAACAAAGTATGGACTTTGATTGACTTGCCCAATGATCGGCGAGCCATTGAGAGCGCTAATAGTAGTGTTACTATCTACCAAGCTAGAATTGTCGCAAAAAGGTTTTCGACAAGTTCAAGGTGTTGACTCTAGTGCAAGTGGGAGACTGAAGGAAATATGCCCTAGAGGCAATAATAAAGTTATTATTTATTTCTTTATATCATGATAAATGTTTATTATTCATGCTAGAATTGTATTAACCGGAAACGTAATACTTGTGTGAATACATAGACAAACAAAGTGTCACTAGTATGCCTCTACTTGACTAGCTCGTTAATCGAAGATGGTTATGTTTCCTAACCATAGACATGAGTTGTCATTTGATTAACGGGATCACATCATTAGGAGAATGATGTGATTGACATGACCCATTCCATTAGCTTAGCACCCGATCGTTTAGTATGTTGCTATTGCTTTCTTCATGACTTATACATGTTCCTATGGACTATGAGATAATGCAACTCCCGTTTACCGGAGGAACACTTTGTGTGCTACCAAACGTCACAACGTAACTGGGTGATTATAAAGCTCTACAGGTGTCTCCAAAGGTACATGTTGGGTTGGCGTATTTCGAGATTAGGATTTGTCACTCCGACTGTCAGAGAGGTATCTCTGGGCCCTCTCGGTAATACACATCACTTAAGCCTTGCAAGCAATGCAACTAATAAGTTAGTTGCAAGATGATGTATTACAGAATGAGTAAAGAGACTTGTCGATAACGAGATTGAACTAGGTATTGAGATACCGACGATCGAATCTCGGGCAAGTAACATACCGATGACAAAGGGAACAACGTATGTTGTTATGCGGTCTGACCGATAAAGATCTTCGTAGAATATGTAGGAGCCAATATGAGCATCCAGGTTCCGCTATTGGTTATTGACCGGAGACGTGTCTCGGTCATGTCTACATTGTTCTCGAACCCGTAGGGTCCGCACGCTTAATGTTACGATGACAGTTTCATTATGAGTTTATATATTTTGATGTACCGAAGGTTGTTCGGAGTCCCGGATGTGATCACGGACTTGACGAGGAGTCTCGAAATGGTCGAGACATAAAGATCGATATATTGGACGACTATATTTGGACACCGGAAAGGTTCCGGGTAAGATTGGGACAATACCGGATCACCGGGAGGTTATCGAAACCCCTTGGGAGGTATATGGGCCTTATTGGGCCTTAGTGGAAAGGAGGGGAAATGAGCAAGGGAGGGGGCACGCCCCCCAAGCCCAATCCGAATTGGGAAGGGCCCCCCTTTCCTTCCTCCCTCCTTCCTCTTCCTTCCCTCTCCTACTCCTAATAGGAAAAAGGGGGAGTCCCTCTCCCGGTGGGAGTTGGACTCCCCCCCTTGGGCGCGCCACCCTCCTTGGCCGGCCCCCTCCTCCACTCCTTTATATATAGGGGCAGGGGGGCACCCCAGAGACACAACAATTGATCATTGATCTCTTAGCCGTGTGCGGTGCCCCCCTCCACCATAATCCTCGATAATATTGTAGCGGTGCTTAGGCGAAGCCCTGCGACGGTAGAACATCAAGATCCTCACCACGCCATTGTGCTGACGGAACTCATCCCCGACACTTTGCTGGATCGGAGTCCGGGGATCGTCATCGAGCTAAACGTGTGCAAAAACTCGGAGGTGCCATAGTTTCGGTGCTTGATCGGTCGGGCCGTGAAGACGTACGACTACATCAACCACGTTGTTATAACGCTTCCGCTTCCGGTCTACGAGGGTACGTAGACAACACTCTCCCCTCTCGTTGCTGTGCATCACCATGATCTTGCGTGTGCGTAGGAATTTTTTTGAAATTACTATGTTCCCCAACAGGTACGAGGGACTTGCGTGTGGCCTCCTACTGGATTGATACCTTGGTTCTCAAAAACCGAGGGAAATACTTACACTACTTTGCTGTATCACCCTTTCCTCTTCAAAGGAAAACCAACGCAGTGCTCAAGAGGTAGCAGCCCATTTGTTAGCTCTATCAAAGATACGTCTCCAACGTATCTATAATTTATGAAGTATTCATGCTATTATATTATCAACCTTGGATGTTTTATATGCATTTATATGCTATTTTATATGGTTTTTGGGACTAACCTATTAACCTAGAGCCCAATGCCAGTTTATGTTTTTTCCTTGTTTTTGAGTTCTACAGAAAAGGAATATCAAACGGAGTCCAATTGACGTGCCAATTTTTGACGATTTTTTATGGACCAAAAGAAGACCGCGGAATAAAAGAGTTGGGCCAGAAGAGTCCCGGGCTGTCCACGAGGGTGGGGGGGGGGGGCGCCCACCCCCCTGGGCAAGGGCCCCTGCCTCGTGGACGCCTCGGGCTCCTCCTTGACGTGAGACCGACACCAAAAATTCCTATAAATATAGAAACCTCGGAAAATTAACCTAGATCGGGAGTTCCGCCACCAGAAGCCTCCGTAGCCACCGAAAACCAATCTAGGCCCTCTCCGACACCCTGTCGGAGGGGGCCGTCATCACCGGAAGGCATGGAGGAGGATCCCGAAGGGGCCATCATCACCATGAAGGCCAAGGACCAGAGGGGGACGCCATGGAGGAGGAAGCACACGGGGGAGAACCTCTCCTCCTCTCTCTTGGTGGCACCGGAGTGCCATCGGGAGGGGAATCATCGCCACGGTGATCGTTTTCATCAACATCACCATCATCATCATCATCCTCATCTATTTTACGCGGTCCACTCTCCCACACCCCGCTGTAATCCCTACTTGAACATGGTGCTTTATGCCACATATGATGATCCAATGATGTGTTGCCATCCTATGATGTTTTGAGTAGATATCCTTTGTCTTTGGGTTGATTGATGATCTAGATTGGTATGAGTTGTATGTTTTACTTTGGTGCTGTCTTATGGTGCCCTCCGTGTCGCGCAAGCATGAGGGATTCCCGCTGTAGGGTGTTGCAATACGTTTATGATTCACTTATAGTGGGTTGCGTGAGTGACTGAAACACAAACCCGAGTAAGGGGGTTGTTGCGTATGGGATAAAGAGGACTTGATGCTTTAATGCTATGGTTGGGTTTTACCTTAATGATCTTTGGTAGTTGCGTATTCTTCCTAGAGTTCGAATCATAAGTGCATATGATCCAAATATAGAAAGTATGTTAGCTTATGCCTCTCCCTCATATGAAACTGCAATAGTGATTACCGGTCTTGTTAACAATTGTCTAGGACAATTCCGCACACCGATCCCCCATTATTCCACACTCGCTATTTATAATATTTAGTAATATATCTAACTTCATGATAACAACACCTACTTTTATATTTTAGCTCTCCGATATCATACAAAGTTACCCTCTTCATACCCACAACATAGTTTTATTTCTCGTTGCTAGTTGGAAGCAAACGTTCGGTGTACGTAGAGTCGTATCAGTGGCAGATAGGGCTTGAGAGAATATTGATCTTACCTTTAACTCCTTGTGGGTTCGACACTCCATACTTATCACTTCCACCTTTGGAAATTTCTACGATGATTCCTTGCACTTGGGGATTATCAAGCTCTTTTCTGGCGCCGTTGCCGGAGAGCAATAGCGTGGGGTTGATATTCTCGTGTGTGCTTGTTTGCTTTCTTCACTAAGTAGATTTTGTTTCCATTTTTTGTTTCTGTTTAGTTGTGGGTGAAACATACAAAAAAATTAAAAGAATGAAAATACAAAAAAATTTACTTGCCTCTCATGCCTAAAAAGTTTTTCAAAAAGAGAAGTGATTGGAAAATGCATTGAAGAAGTGAGGGTCGACCTTGAGCACTCGTGTTCATGCTCACGGAAACAATGTAGAATTTTTCATGGAAGTTTCTCTGTAAATAATTATCCCTTGTATATATCGATTATATTATAAAAATAATGTGCCAAGCTTTGGTTTTAGGATGATTAGATTTCTTGTTTACTATGTGCAGAACAAAAACAGAAACTTTGGCTGTAGCGCGTGATTTTACATTTTTTACTGGAAATTCAAATGGGTCTGAAACTTTTTTCACATTACTTCTGTATAAATTGCTCAAATTTTCAAATTTATTTCATAATTATTGGAGTCAAATAAGTTCACTAAACTACCAGATTACTGCAGACTGTCCTGTTTTAGACAGATTCTGTTTTTCGCGTGATGTTTGCTTATTTTGAGATATCTATGGCTAGTATCGGAGGGTATGAACCATGGATGAGTTCGAATAAAGTAGATATTACACCAATATAAATTTATAATGAGTTCAACACAGTACCTAAAGGTAGTGATTTGCTTTATTATAGTAACGGATCTCACAAAGTTTTTGTTAAAGTTTTGTGTGGATGAAGTGTTCGAAGTGTTGGAAATATGCCCTAGAGGCAATAATAAAATGGTTATTATTATACTTCTTTGTTCATGATAATTGTCTATTGTTCATGCTATAATTGTGCTATCCGGAAATCGTAATACATGTGCGAATACATAGACCACAACACGTCCCTAGTGAGCCTCTAGTTGACTAGCTCGTTGATCAAAAGATAGTCATGGTTTCCTGACTATGGACATTGGATGTCATTGATAACGGGATCACATCATTAGGAGACTGATGTGATGGACAAGACCCAATCCTAAGCATAGCTCTAAGATCGTGTAGTTCATTTGCTATAGCTTTTCCGAATGTCAAGTATCATTTCCTTAGGCCATGAGATTGTGCAACTCCCGGATACCGTAGGAGTGCTTTGGGTGTGCCAAACGTCACAATGTAACTGGGTGACTATAAAGGTACACTATAGGTATCTCCGAAAGTGTCTGATTGGGTTGGCACGAATCAAGACTGAGATTTGTCACTCTGTATGACGGAGAGGTATCTCTAGGCCCACTCGGTAATGCATCATCATAATGAGCTCAATGTGACCAAGTGGTTGATCACAGGATCATGCATTACGGTACGAGTAAAGTAACTTGCCGGTAACGAGATTGAACGAGGTATTGGGATACCGACGATCGAGTCTTGGGCAAGTAACGTACCGATTGACAAAGGGAATTGTATACGGGATTGATTGAATCCTCGACATCATGGTTCATCCGATGAGATCATCGAGGAGCATGTGGGAGCCAACATGGGTATCCAGATCCCGCTGTTGGTTATTGACCGGAGAGTCATCTCGGTCATGTCTGCGTGTCTCCCGAACCCGTAGGGTCTACACACTTAAGGTTCGGTGACGCTAGGGTTGTTGAGATATTAGTATACGGTAACCCGAAAGTTGTTCGGAGTCCCGGATGAGATCCCGGACGTCACGACGAGCTCCAGATTGGTCTGGAGGTGAAGAATTATATATAGGAAGTCAAGTTTCGGCCATCAGGAAGTTTTCGGGGTAATCGGTATTGTACCGGGACCACCGGAAGGGTCCCGGGGGTCCACCGGGTGGGGCCACCTATCCCGGAGGGCCCCATGGGCTGAAGTGGGAGGGTAACCAGCCCTAGATGGGCTGCTGCGCCCCCATGGGCCTCCCCTGTGCCTAGGGTTGGAAACCCAAGGGGTGGGGGCACCCCACTTGGCTTGGGGGGCACTCCACCCCCCTTGGCTGCCGCCCCCCTTGGAGATTCAATCTCCTAGGGCCGGCGCCCCCCTAGGGGTCCTATAAATAGTGGGGGGGAGGGAGGGCAGCCGCACCCTAGCCCCTGGCGCCTCCCTCTCCCTCCCGTGACACCTCTCCTTCTCGCAGTGCTCGACGAAGCCCTGCCGAGATCGCCGTAGTTTCCACCACCACGCCGTCGTGCTGCTGGATCTCCATCAACCTCCCCTTCCCCCTTGCTGGATCAAGTTGGAGGAGACGTCTTCCCAACCGTACGTGTGTTGAACGCAGAGGTGCCGTCCGTTCGGCGCTAGGTCATCGGTGATTTGGATCACGACGAGTACGACTCCATCAACCCCGTTCTCTTGAACGCTTCCGCGCGCGATCTACAAGGGTATGTAGATGCACTCCCCTCTCCCTCGTTGCTAGATGACTCCATAGATTGATCTTGGTGATGCGTAGAAAATTTTAAAATTCTGCTACGTTCCCCAACAGTGGCATCATGAGCTAGGTCTATGCGTAGTTTCTATGCACGACTAGAACACAAAGAAGTTGTGGGCGTGGATATTGTCAATTTGCTTGCCGTTACTAGTCTTATCTTGATTCGGCGGCATCGTGGGATGAAGCGGCCCGGACCGACCTTACACGTACGCTTACGTGAGACTGGTTCCACCGATTGACATGCACTTGTTGGGGAACGTAGCAGAATTTTAAATTTTTCTACGCATCACCAAGACCAATCTATGGGGTCATCTAGCAACGAGGGAGAGAGGAGTGCATCTACATACCCTTGTATATCGCGTGCGGAAGCGTTCAAGAGAACGGGGTTGATGGAGTCGTACTCGACGTGATCCAAATCACCGATGACCAAGTGCCGAACGGACAACACCTCCGCGTTCAACACACGTACGGTTGGGAGACGTCTTCGCCTTCTTGATCCAGCAAGGGGGAAGGAGAGGTTGATGAAGATCCAGTAGCACGACGGCGGGGTGGTGGATGCAGCAGGATCCCGGCAGGGCTTCGCCAAGCGCAAGCGGGGAGGAGAGGTGTAACGGAGGGAGAGGGAGGTGCCAAGAGCAAGGGTGCGGCTGCCCTCCCTCCCCCCTCTTTATATAGCGGCCTTGGGGGGGCACCGGCCCTAGAAGATGGATCTCCAAGGGGGCGGCGGCCAAGGGGTGGCTTCCCCCCCAAGCCAAGTGGGGGGCGCCCCCATCCCTAGGGTTTCCCAACCCTAGGAGCAGGGGAGGCCCAAGGGGGGGGTGCACCAGCCCACTAGGGGATGGTTCCCCTCCCAACTCAGCCCATGGGGCCCTCCGGGATAGGTGGCCCCACCCGGTGGACCCCCGGGACCCTTCCGGTGGTCCCGGTATAATATCGATGACCCCCGAAACCTTCCCGATGGCCGAAACTGGACTTCCTATATATAAATCTTTACCTCCGGACCATTCCGGAACTCCTCGTGACGTCTAGAATCTCATCCGGGACTCCGAACAACTTTCGGGTTACTACATACTAATATCTCTACAACCCTAGCGTCACCGAACCTTAAGTGTGTAGACCCTACGGGTTCGGGAGACATGCAGACAAGACCGAGACGCCTCTCCGGTCAATAACCAACAGCGGGATCTGGATACCCATGTTGGCTCCCACATGATCCACGATGATCTCATCGGATGAACCACGATGTCGAGGATTCAATCAATCCGTATACAATTCCCTTTGTCAATCGGTACGTTACTTGCCCGAGACTCGATCGTCGGTATCCCAATACCTCGTTCAATCTCGTTACCGGCAAGTCACTTTACTTGTGCCATAATGCATGATCCCGTGATCAACCACTTGGTCACATTGAGCTCATTATGATGATGCATTACCGAGTGGGCCCAGAGATACCTCTCCGTCACACGGAGTGACAAATCCCAGTCTCGATTCGTGTCAACCCAACAGACACTTTCGGAGATACCTGTAATGTACCTTTATAGTCACCCAGTTACGTTGTGACGTTTGGCACACCCAAGGCACTCCTACGGTATCCGGGAGTTGCACAATCTCATGGTCTAAGGAAATGATACTAGACATTCGGAAAAGCTACAACAAACGAACTACACAATCTTTGAGCTATGCTTAGGATTGGGTCTTGTCCATCACATCATTCTCCTAATGATGTGATCCCGTTATCAATGACATCCAATGTCCATAGTCAGGAAACCATGACTATCTTTTGATCAACGAGCTAGTCAACTAGATGCTCACTAGGGACGTGTTGTGGTCTATGTATTCACACATGTATTACGATTTTCGGATAACACAATTATAGCATAAATAATAGACAATTATCATGAACAAAGAAATATAATAATAACCATTTTATTATTGCCTTTAGGGCATATTTCCAACAGTCTCCCACTTGCACTAGAGTCAATATTCTAGTTACATTGTGATGAATCGAACACCCATGCAGTTCTGGTGTTGATCATGTTTTGCTCTAGGGAGAGGTTTAGTCAACGAATCTGCCACATTCAGGTCCGTATGTACTTTACAAATCTCTATGTCTCCATTTTGAACACTTTCACGAATGGAGTTGAAGCGACGCTTGATATGCCTGGTCTTCCTGTGAAACCCGGGCTCCTTGGCAAGGGCAATAGCTCCAATGTTGTCACAGAATAGAGTCATCGGGCCCGACGCATTGGGTATGACTCCTAGGTCGGTAATGAACTCCTTCACCCAGACTGCTTCTTGTGCTGCCTCCGAGGCTGCCATGTACTCCGCTTCACATGTAGATCCCGCCACAGCGCTTTGCTTGTAACTGCACCAGCTTACTGCCCCACCATTCAAAATATACACGTATCCGGTTTGTGACTTAGAGTCATCCAGATCTGTGTCGAAGCTAGCATCGACGTAACCCTTTACGACGAGCTCTTCGTCACCTCCATAAACGAGAAACATTTCCTTAGTCCTTTTCAGGTACTTCAGGATATTCTTGACCACTGTCCAGTGTTCCATGCCGGGATTACTCTGGTACCTTCCTACCAAACTTACGACAAGGTTTACATCAGGTCTGGTACACAACATAGCATACATGATAGACCCTATGGCCGAGGCATAGGGGACGACACTCATCTTTTCTCTATCTTCTGCCGTGGTCGGGCATTGAGCCATGCTCAATCTCGTACCTTGCAATACAGGCAAGGACCCCTTCTTTGACTGATCCATTTTGAACTTCTTCAATATCTTGTCAAGGTACGTACTCTGTGAAAGACCAATGAGGCGTCTCGATCTATCTCTATAGATCTTGATGCCTAATATATAAGCAGCTTCTCCAAGGTCCTTCATTGAAAAACACTTGTTCAAGTAGGCCTTTATGCTTTCCAAGAATTCTATATCATTTCCCATCAACAGTATGTCATCCACATACAATATGAGAAATGCTATAGAGCTCCCACTCACTTTATTGTAAATGCAGGCTTCTCCATAAGTCTGCGTAAACCCAAACGCTTTGATCATCTCATCAAAACGAATGTTCCAACTCTGAGATGCTTGCACCAGCCCATAAATCGAGCGTTGGAGCTTGCACACCTTGTTAGCATTCTTAGGATCGACAAAACCTTTCGGCTGCATCATATACAATTCTTCCTTAAGGAAACCATTAAGGAATGCCGTTTTGACGTCCATTTTCCATATCTCATAATCATAGAATGCGGCAATTGCTAACATGATTCGGACGGACTTCAGCTTCTCTACGGGTGAGAAAGTCTCATCGTAGTCAACCCCTTGAACTTGTCGATAACCCTTAGTGACAAGCCGAGCTTTATAGATGGTCACATTACCATCCGCGGATGTCTTCTTCTTAAAGATCCATTTATTTTCTATGGCTCGCCGATCATCGGGCAAGTCAGTCAAAGTCCATACTTCGTTTTCATACATGGATCCTATCTCGGATTTCATGGCTTCCAGCCATTTGTCGGAATCCGGGCCTTCCATCGCTTCTTCATAGTTCGAAGGTTCACCGTTGTCTAACAACATGATTTCCAAGACAGGGTTGCCGTACCACTCTGGTGCGGAACGTGTCCTCGTGGACCTACGAAGTTCAGTAGCAACTTGATCTGAAGTTTCATGATCATCATCATTAACTTCCTCTCTAGTCGGTGCAGGCACCTCAGGAACATTTTCTTGAGTTGCGCCACTTACCGGTTCAAGTGGTAACACTTCATCAAGTTCTACTTTCCTCCCACTTATTTCTTTCGAGAGAAACTCTTTCTCTAGAAAGTACCCATTCTTGGCAACAAAGATCTTGCCTTCGGATCTGAGGTAGAAGGTATACCCAACAGTTTCTTTAGGGTATCCTATGAAGACGCATTTTTCCGACTTGGGTTCGAGCTTTTCAGGTTGAAGTTTCTTGACATAAGCATCGCATCCCCAAACTTTAGAAACGACGGCTTAGGTTTCTTCCCAAACCATAATTCATACGGTGTCGTCTCAACGGATTTCGACGGAGCCCTATTTAAAGTGAATGTGGCAGTCTCTAAAGCATAGCCCCAAAATGACAGCGGTAAATCGGTAAGAGACATCATAGATCGCACCATATCCAATAGAGTGCGATTACGACGTTCGGACACACCATTACGCTGAGGTGTTCCAGGCGGCGTGAGTTGTGAAACTATTCCACATTTTCTTAAGTGTGTGCCAAATTGGTGACTCAAGTATTCTCCCCCACGATCTGATCGCAAGAACTTGATTTTCTTGTCACGTTGATTCTCAACCTCACTCTGAAATTCCTTGAACTTTTCAAAGGTCTCAGACTTGTGTCTAATTAAGTAGACATACCCATATCTACTCAAGTCATCGGTGAGGGTGAGAACATAACGATAGCCACCGCGAGCCTCAACACTCATTGGACCGCACACATCAGTATGTATGATTTCCAATAAGTTGGTTGCTCGCTCCATTGTTCCTGAGAACGGAGTCTTGGTCATTTTCGCATGTGTCAAATGATTCGTAATCAAGAGACTCTAAAAGTCCATCTGCATGGAGCTTCTTCATGCGTTTGACACCTATGTGACGAAGGCGGCAGTGCCACAAGTATGTGGGACTATCATTATCAACCTTACATCTTTTGGTATTCACACTATGAATATGTGTAGCATTACGCTCGAGATTCATTAAGAATAAACCATTCACCATCGGAGCATGACCATAAAACATATCTCTCATATAAATAGAACAACCATTATTCTCGGATTCAAGTGAGTAGCCATCTGGAATTAAACAAGATCCTGATACAATGTTCATGCTCAAAGCTGGCACTAAATAACAATTATTGAGGTTTAAAACTAATCCCGTAGGTAAATGTAGAGGCAGCGTGCCGACGGCGATCACATTGACCTTGGAACCATTCCCGACGCGCATCGTCACCTCGTCCTTCACCAGTCTCCGCTTATTCCGCAGCTCCTGCTTTGAGTTACAAATGTGAGCAACCGCACCGGTATCAAATACCCAGGAGCTACTACGAGTACTGGTAAGGTACACATCAATTACATGTATATCACATATACCTTTAGTGTTGCCAGCCTTCTTGTCCGCTAAGTATTTGGGGCAGTTCCGCTTCCAGTGACCACTTCCCTTGCAATAAAAACACTCAGTCTCGGGCTTGGGTCCATTCTTTGGCTTCTTCCCGGCAGCTTGCTTACCGGGCGCGGCAACTCTCTTCCCGTCCTTCTTGAAGTTCTTCTTACCTTGCCTTTCTTGAACTTAGTGGTTTTATTCACCATCAACACTTGATGTTCCTTTTTGATTTCCACCTCTGCTGATTTCAGCATTGAATACACCTCAGGAATGGTCTTTTCCATCCCCTGCATATTGAAGTTCATCACAAAGCTCTTGTAGCTCGGTGGAAGCGACTGAAGGATTCTGTCAATGACCACGTCATCCGGGAGATTAACTCCCAGCTGAGTCAAGCGGTTATGCAACCCAGACATTCTGAGTATGTGCTCACTGACAGAACTATTTTCCTCCATCTTACAACTGAAGAACTTGTCGGAGACTTCATATCTCTCGACCCGGGCATGATCTTGAAAAACCATTTTCAGCTCTTCGAACATCTCATATGCTCTGTGTCTCTCAAAACGCTTTTGGAGCCCCGGTTCTAAGCTGTAAAGCATGCCGCACTGAACGAGGGAGTAATCATCAGCACGTGACTGCCAAGCGTTCATAACGTCTTGGTTTTGTGGGACAGGTGCATCACCTAGCGGTGCTTCTAGGACATAATCTTTCTTGGCAGCTATGAGGATGATCCTCAGGTTCCGGACCCAGTCCGTATAGTTGCTGCCATCATCTTTTAGCTTGGTTTTCTCTAGGAACGCATTGAAGTTGAGGACAACGTGGGCCATTTGATCTACAAGACATAGTGTAAAGATTTTAGACTAAGTTCATGATAATTAAGTTCATCTAATCAAATTATTCAATGAACTCCCACTTAGAAAGACATCCCTCTAGTCATCTAAGTGAAACATGATCCGATTCAACTAGGCCGTGTCCGATCATCACGTGAGACGGACTAGTCAACATCGGTGAACATCTTCATGTTGATCGTATCTTCTATACGACTCATGCTCGACCTTTCGGTCTTCCGTGTTCCGAGGCCATGTCTGTACATGCTAGGCTTGTCAAGTTAACATAAGTGTATTGCGTGTGTAAATCTGGCTTACACCCGTTGTATTCGAACGTTAAAATCTATCACACCCGATCATCACGTGGTGCTTCGAAACAACGAACCTTCGCAACGGTGCACAGTTAGGGGGAACACTTTCTTGAAATTATTACGAGGGATCATCTTATTTAAGCTACCGTCGTTCTAAGCAACTAAGATGTAAAATATGATAAACATCACATGCAATCAAATAGTGACATGATATGGCCAATATCATTTGCTCCTTTTGATCTCCATCTTCGGGGCTTCATGATCATCGTTGTCACCGGCATGACACCATGATCTCCATCATCATGATCTCCATCATCGTGTCTTCTTGAAGTTGTCTCGTCATCTATTACTTCTACTACTATGGCTAACGCTTTAGCAATAAAGTAAAGTAATTACATGACGTTTATGTTGACACGTAGGTCATAAATAAATAAAGACAACTCCTATGGCTCCTGTCGGTTGTCATACTCATCGACATGCAAGTCGTGATTCCTATTACAAGAACATGATCAATCTCATACATCACATATATCATTCATCACATCCTTTTGGCCATATCACATCACACAGCACATGCTGCAAAAACAAGTTAGACATCCTCTAATTGTTGTTGCAAGTTTTTACATGGCTGCTATAGGTTTCTAGCAAGAACGTTTCTTACCTACGCCAAAACCACAACGTGATATGCCAATTTCTATTTACCCTTCATAAGGACCCTTTTCATCGAATCTGATCCGACTAAAGTGGGAGAGACAGACACCCGCCAGCCACCTTATGCAACCAGTTCTGTTGGAAATATGCCCTAGAGGCAACTATAAAATGGTTATTATTATATTTCTTTGTTCATGATAATTGTCTATTATTCATGCTATAACTGTGTTATCCGGAAATCGTAATACATGTGTGAATACATAGACCACAACATGTCCCTAGTGAGCCTCTAGTTGACTAGCTCGTTGATCAAAAGATAGTCATGGTTTCCTGACTATGGACATTGGATGTCATTGATAACGGGATCACATCATTAGGAGAATGATGTGATGGACAAGACCCAATCCTAAGCATAGCTCAAAGATCGTGTAGTTCGTTTGCTGTAGCTTTTCCGAATGTCAAGTATCATTTCCTTAGACCATGAGATTGTGCAACTCCCGGATACCGTAGGAGTGCCTTGGGTGTGCCAAACGTCACGACGTAACTGGGTGACTATAAAGGTACATTACAGGTATCTCTGAGAGTGTCTGTTGGGTTGACACGAACCGAGACTGGGATTTGTCACTCCGTGTGACGGAGAGGTATCTCTGGGCCCACTCGGTAATGCATCATCATAATGAGCTCAATGTGACCAAGTGGTTGATCAGGGGATCATGCATTACAGCACAAGTAAAGTGACTTGCCGGTAACGAGATTGAACAAGGTATTGGGATACCGACGATCGAGTCTCGGGCAAGTAACGTACCGATTGACAAAGGGAATTGTATACGGATTGATTGAATCCTCGACATCGTGGTTCATCCGATGAGATCATCATGGAGCATGTGGGAGCCAACATGGGTATCCAGATCCCGTTGTTGGTTATTGACCGGAGAGGCGTCTCGGTCATGTCTGCATGTCTCCTGAACCCGTAGGGTCTACACACTTAAGGTTCAGTGACGCTAGGGTTGTAGAGATATTAGCATGCAGTAACCCGGAAGTTGTTCAGAGTCCCGGATGAGATCCCGGACGTCACGAGGAGTTCTGGAATGGTCCGGAGGTAAAGATTTATATATAGGAAGTCCAGTTTCGGCCATCGGGAAGGTTTCGGAGGTCATCGGTATTGTACCGGGACCACCGGAAGGGTCCCGGGGGTCCACCGGGTGGGGCCACCTATCCCGGAGGGCCCCATGGGCTGAGTTGGGAGAGGAACCAGCCCCTAGTGGGCTGGTGCGCCCCACCTTGGGCCTCCCCTGCGCCTAGGGTTGGGAAACCCTAGGGGTGGGGGCGCCTCCACTTGGCTTGGGGGGGAAGCCACCCCTTGGCCGCCGCCTCCTTGGAGATCCATCTCCTAGGGCCGGTGCCCCCCCAAGGCCCCTATATAAAGAGGGGGGAGGGAGGGAAGCCGCACCCTTGCTCTTGGCACCTCCCTCTCCCTCTATTACACCTCTCCTCCCCGCTTGCGCTTGGCGAAGCCCTGCCGGGATCCTGCTGCATCCACCACCACGCCGTCGTGCTGCTGGATCTTCATCAACCTCTCCTTCCCCATTGCTGGATCAAGAAGGAGGAGACATCTCCCAACCGTACGTGTGTTGAACGCGGAGGTGCTGTCCGTTCGGCACTTGGTCATCGGTGATTTGGATCACATCGAGTACGACTCCATCAACCCCGTTCTCTTGAACGCTTCCGCACGCGATCTACAAGGGTATGTAGATGCACTCCTCTCTCCCTCGTTGCTAGATGACTCCATAGATTGATCTTGGTGATGCGTAGAAAATTTTAAAATTCTGCTACTATACGGACTGGGTCCGGAACCTGAGGATCATCCTCATAGCTGCTAAGAAAGATTATGTCCTAGAAGCACCGCTAGGTGACGCACCTGTCCCAGAGAACCAAGACGTTATGAACGCTTGGCAGTCACGTGCTGATGATTACTCCCTCGTTTAGTGCGGCATGCTTTACAACTTAGAACCGGGGCTCCAAAAGCGGTTTGAGAGACACGGAGCATATGAGATGTTCGAAGAGCTGAAAATGGTTTTTCAAGCTCATGCCCGGGTCGAGAGATATGAAGCCTCCGACAAGTTCTTCAGCTGTAAGATGGAGGAAAATAGTTCTGTTAGTGAGCACATACTCAAAATGTCTGGGTTGCATAACCGCTTGACTCAGCTGGGAGTTAATCTCTCGGATGACGCGGTCATTGACAGAATCCTTCAGTCGCTTCCACCAAGCTACAAGATCTTTGTGATGAACTTCAATATGCAGGGGATGGAAAAGACCATTCCTGAGGTATATTCAATGCTGAAATCAGTGGAGGTGGAAATCAAAAAGGAACATCAGGTGTTGATGGTGAATAAAACCACTAAGTTCAAGAAAGGCAAGGGTAAGAAGAACTTCAAGAAGGACGACAAGCGAGTTGCCGCGCCCGGTAAGCAAGCTGCCGGGAAGAAGTCAAAGAATGGACCCAAGCCCGAGACTGAGTGTTTTTATTGCAAGGGAAGTGGTCACTGGAAGCGGAACTGCCCCAAATACTTAGCGGACAAGAAGGCCAGCAACACTAAAGGTATATGTGATATACATGTAATTGATGTGTACCTTACGAGTACTCATAGTAGCTCCTAGGTATTTGATACCGGTGCGGTTGGTCACATTTGTAACTCAAAGCAGGTGTTGCAGAATAAGCGGAGACTGGCGAAGGACGAGGTGACGATGCGCGTCGGGAATGGTTCCAAGGTCGATGTGATCGCCGTCGGCACGCTGCCTCTACATTTACCTACGGAATTAGTTTTAAACCTCAATAATTGTTATTTAGTGCCAGCTTTGAGCATGAACATTGTATCAGGATCTCGTTTAATTCGAGATGGCTACTCATTAAATCCGAGAATAATGGTTGTTCTATTTATATGAGAGATATGTTTTATGGTCATGCTCCGCTGGTGAATGGTTTATTCTTAATGAATCTCGAGCGTAATGTTACACATATTCATAGTGTGAATACCAAAAGATGTAAGGTTGATAATGATAGTCCCACATACTTGTGGCACTACCGCCTTGGTCACATAGGTGTCAAATGCATGAAGAAGCTCCATGCAGATGGACTTTTGGAGTCTCTTGTTTACGAATCATTTAACACGTGCGAACCATGCCTCATGGGTAAAATGACCAAGACTCCGTTCTCAGGAACAATGGAGCGAGCAAACAACTTATTGGAAATCATACATACTGATGTGTGCGGTCCAATGAGTGTTGAGGCTCACGGTGGCTATCGTTACGTTCTCACCCTCACTGATGACTTGAGTAGATATGGGTATGTCTACTTAATGAAACACAAGTCTGAGACCTTTGAAAAGTTCAAGGAATTTCAGGGTGAGGTTGAGAATCAACGTGACAAGAAAATCAAGTTCTTGCGATCAGATCGTGGGGGAGAATACTTGAGTCACGAATTTGGCACACACTTAAGGAAATGTGGAGTAGTTTCACAACTCATGCCGCCTGGAACACCTCAGCATAATGGTGTGTCCGAACGTCGTAATCACACTCTATTGGATATGGTGCGATCTATGATGTCTCTTACCGATTTACCGCTGTCATTTTGGGGCTATGCTTTAGAGACTGCCGCATTCACTTTAAATAGGGCTCCGTCGAAATCCGTTCAGACGACACCGTATGAATTATGGTTTGGGAAGAAACCTAAGCTGTCATTTCTAAAAGATTGGGGATGCGATGCTTATGTCAAGAAACTTCAACCTGAAAAGCTCGAACCCAAGTCGGAAAAATGCGTCTTCATAGGATACCCTAAAGAAACTATTGGGTACACCTTCTATCTCAGATCCGAAGGCAAGATCTTTGTTGCCAAGAATGGGTCCTTCTAGAGAAAGAGTTTCTCTCGAAAGAAATAAGTGGGAGGAAAGTAGAACTCGATGAAGTATTACCTCTTGAACCGGTAAGTAGCGCAGCTCAAGAAAATGTTCTTGAGGTGCCAGCATCGACTAGAGAGGAAGTTAATGATGATGATCATGAAACTTCAGATCAAGTTGCTACTGAACTTCGTAGGTCCACAAGGACACGTTCCGCACCAGAGTGGTACGGCAACCCTGTCTTGGAAGTCATGTTGTTAGATAACGGTGAACCTTCGAACTATGAAGAAGTGATGCCGGGCCCGGGTTCCGACAAATGGCTGGAAGCCATGAAATCCGAGATAGGATCCATGTATGAAAACAAAGTATGGACTTTGACTGACTTGACCGATGATCGGCGAGCCATAGAAAATAAATGGATCTTTAAGAAGAAGACAGACGCGGATGGTAATGTAACCATCTATAAAGCTCGGCTTGTCGCTAAGGGTTATCGACAAGTTCAAGGGGTTGACTACGATGAGACTTTCTCACCCGTAGCGAAGCTGAAGTCCGTCCGAATCATGTTAGCAATTGGCGCATTCTATGATTATGAGATATGGCAAATGGACATCAAAACGGCATTCCTTAATGGTTTCCTTAAGGAAGAATTGTATATGATGCAGCCAGAAGGTTTTGTCGATCCTAAGAATGTTGACAAGGTGTGCAAGCTCCAACGCTCGATTTATGGGCTGGTGCAAGCATCTCGGAGTTGGAACATTCGTTTTGATGAGATGATCAAAGCGTTTGGGTTTACGCAGACTTATGGAGAAGCCTGCATTTACAAGAAAGTGAGTGGGAGCTCTGTAGCATTTCTCATATTGTATGTGGATGACATACTGTTGATGGGAAATGATATAGAATTCTTGGAAAGCATAAAGGCCTACTTGAACAAGTGTTTTTCAATGAAGGATCTTGGAGAAGCTGCTTATATATTAGGCATCAAGATCTATAGAGATAGATCGAGACGCCTCATTGGTCTTTCACAGAGTACGTACCTTGAAAAGATATTGAAGAAGTTCAAAATGGATCAGTCAAAGAAGGGGTTCTTGCCTATATTGCAAGGTACGAGATTGAGCACGGCTCAATGCCCGACCACGGCAGAAGATAGAGAAAAGATGAGTGCCGTCCCCTATGCCTCGGCCATAGGGTCTATCATGTATGCTACGCAGTGTACCAGAAGTAATGTAAACCTTGCCGTAAGTTTGGTAGGAAGGTACCAAAGTAATCCCGGCATGGAACACTGGACAGCGGTCAAGAACATCCTGAAGTACCTGAAGAGGACTAAGGATATGTTTCTCGTTTATGGAGGTGACAAAGAGCTCGTCGTAAAGGGTTACGTCGATGCTAGCTTCGACACAGATCTGGATGACTCCAAGTCACAAACTGGATACATGTATATTTTGAATGGTGGGGCAGTAAGCTGATGCAGTTGCAAGCAAAGTGTTGTGGCAGGATTTACATGTGAAGCGGAGTACATGGCAGCCTCGGAGGCAGCACAAGAGGCAATCTGGGTGAAGGAGTTCATTACCGACCTAGGAGTCATACCCAATGCGTCGGGCCCGACGACTCTCTTCTGTGACAACACTGGAGCTATTGCCCTTGCCAAGGAGCCCAGGTTTCACAGGAAGACCGGGCATATCAAGCGTCGCTTCAACTCCATTCGTGAAAGTGTTCAAAATGGAGACATAGATGTTTGTAAAGTACATACGGACCTGAATGTGGCAGATCCGTTGACTAAACCTCTCCCTAGAGCAAAACATGATCAACACCAGAACTGCATGGGTGTTCGATTCATCACAATGTAACTAGACTATTGACTCTAGTGCAAGTGGGAGACTGTTGGAAATATGCCCTAGAGGCAATAATAAAATGGTTATTATTATACTTCTTTGTTCATGATAATTGTCTATTGTTCATGCTATAATTGTGTTAGCCGGAAATCGTAATACATGTGTGAATACATAGACCACAACACGTCCCTAGTGAGCCTCTAGTTGACTAGCTCGTTGATCAAAAGATAGTCATGGTTTCCTGACTATGGACATTGGATGTCATTGATAATGGGATCACATCATTAGGAGAATGATGTGATGGACAAGACCCAATCCTAAGCATAGCTCTAAGATCATGTAGTTCGTTTGCTATAGCTTTTCCGAATGTCAAGTATCATTTCCTTAGGCCATGAGATTGTGCAACTCCCGGATACCGTAGGAGTGCTTTGGGTGTGCCAAACGTCACAACGTAACTGGGTGACTATAAAGGTACACTACAGGTATCTCCGAAAGTGTCTGATTGGGTTGGCACGAATCGAGACTGGGATTTGTCACTCCGTATGACGGAGAGGTATCTCTGGGCCCACTCGGTAATGCATCATCATAATGAGCTCAATGTGACCAAGTGGTTGATCACGGGATCATGCATTACGGTACGAGTAAAGTGACTTGCCGGTAACGAGATTGAACGAGGTATTGGGATACCGACGATCGAGTCTCAGGCAAGTAACGTACCGATTGACAAAGGGAATTGTATACGGGATTGATTGAATCCTCGACATCGTGGTTCATCCGATGAGATCATCGAGGAGCATGTGGGAGCCAACATGGGTATCCAGATCCCACTGTTGGTTATTGATCGGAGAGTCGTCTCGGTCATGTCTGCGTGTCTCCCGAACCCGTAGGGTCTACACACTTAAGGTTCGGTGACGCTAGGGTTGTTGAGATATTAGTATACGGTAACCCAAAAGTTGTTCGGAGTCCCGGATGAGATCCCGGACGTCACGAGGAGCTCCGGATTGGTCCGGAGGTGAAGAATTATATATAGGAAGTCAAGTTTCGGCCATCGGGAAGGTTTTCGGGGTAATCGGTATTGTACCGGGACCACCGGAAGGGTCCTGGGGGTCCACCGGGTGGGGCCACCTATCCCGGAGGGCCCCATGGGCTGAAGTGGTAGGGGAACCAGCCCCAGATGGGCTGCTGCGCCCCCCATGGGCCTCCCCTGCGCCTAGGGTTGGAAACCCTAGGGGTGGGGGCGCCCCACTTGGCTTGGGGGGCACTCCACCCCCCTTGGCCGCCGCCCCCCTTGGAGATTCAATCTCCTAGGGCCGGCGCCCCCCTAGGGGTCCTATAAATAGTGGGGGGGAGGGAGGGCAGCCGCACCCTAGCCCCTGGCGCCTCCCTCTCCCTCCCGTGACACCTCTCCTTCTCGCAGTGCTCGGCGAAACCCTGCCGAGATCGCCGTAGTTTCCACCACCACGCCGTCGTGCTGCTGGATCTCCATCAACCTCTCCTCCCCCCTTGCTGGATCAAGTTGGAGGAGACGTCTTCCCAACCGTACGTGTGTTGAACACAGAGGTGCCGTCCATTCGACGCTAGGTCATCGGTGATTTGGATCACGACGAGTACGACTCCATCAACCCCGTTCTCTTGAACGCTTCCGCGCGCGATCTACAAGGGTATGTAGATGCACTCCCCTCTCCCTCGTTGCTAGATGACTCTATAGATTGATCTTGGTGATGCGTATAAAATTTTAAAATTCGTCTACGTTCCCCAACACGAAGAAAGAGGAGTTACCAATGTGAGAAGAATAAAGAGAGGCAAGAGCTCAAGCTTGGGGATGCCCAAGGCACCACAAGTAAATATTCTAAGGATACTCAAGCATCTAAGCTTGGGGATGCCCCGGTTGGCATCCCATCTTTCTTCTTCAACAATTATCGGTATACCTCGGTTTTTGTTTTGTTCACATGATTTGTGTCCTTTGTGTTTTTATTTTTTCTTTAAGAACCATGCTAGTATGAGATATCTCTTCATTGGTTTATAGAATGCTTCATGTGCTTCACTCATATCTTTTAAGTATGATCTTATAGAATTGCTCTTTGAGCTTCACTTAAATCTGTTGAGTATGGTTTCATAGAATGCTTCATGTGCTTCACTTATACATTTTGAGCTTGGATATTGGTTAGTCTATATTAATTTTAGAACGCTCCATGAACTTCACTTATATATTTTGGAGTACGAATAATACTATCATCTATAGCGGGTTTGAAAGAGTGTCAACTTTAGGAATTAGTGATCCCGCTATTCCGAATGAGAAGAATTTTGCTTATGTGGAGAGTAGAAAAATTTCTATGCTTGTAGATCTTGAAAAGAATGCTTTATGAGATGGTTATATTGTTGAATTAATTCATGATGCTACTGAAAATTATTATGAGGGAGGAAGATATGCTGGAGTTGCAATAATATCAAGTTTTCTCTCTATATGCTTAAAGCTTTGAAGTTATACTTTTTTTTGCCTTCCTATGCTAGTTGATTCTTGCTCCTATAAATTATGTACTTACAAAACCCCTAGGCATAGGAAGTGGGTTAGACTTAAATATGCTAGTCATATTCTTCATGGTGCTCTCTTTATGTTTTAATTCTTATCTTTTATGTGAGCATCATTGAAATCATCATGCCTAGCTAAAAGGCATTAAAGAAAAGCGCTTGTTGGGAGACAACCCAATATTTACCCTTATTGTTTTTGTGTGTTTACATGATTAAGATACTGTATTAATCATGTTTTATAGCTTTTGTTTCAATAAAGTGCCAAGTAAGACCTTTGGGAAGACTTGGGTGAAAGTTAATGTGATCTTGCTGTAAAAAACAGAAACTTTGCGCTCACGAGATTAGCTGCCATTTTTTACAGAAGAGTGATTTGGTCCTGATTATTTTTGCAGAAGATTAATAGAAAAATTACTCACGTCCACCAATTTTTTCATAATTGTTTGAGTATCAGAAGTATGGTTAGTGTTCAGATCATTACAGACTGTTCTGTTTCTGGCAGATTCTGTTTTCATTGCATAGTTTGCTTGTTTTCAAGTTTCTATGGCTTATATTTCTCAATATAAATTGTAGAAATGATATGGTACAGTAGGAATTGTGTGATAACAGTTATTAACCTTGTCTTTGACAGTACCAAAGTGAATGGTTTACTCTTTATCATACTAACCTATCTCACGAAGTTCCGTTAAGTTTTGTGTGATTGAAGTTTTCAAGTTTTGGGTGAGATATCGATATGAGGAGAATAAGGAGTGGAAAGAGCCTAAGCTTGGGGATGCCCAAGGCACCCCGAGGTAATATTCAAGGAGGACTCAAGCGCCTAAGTTTGGGGATGCCCTGGAAGGCATCCCCTCTTTCATCTTCAAAATTATCGGTATACCTTACTCGGAGCTATATTTTTATTCGTCACATGATATGTGTTTTGCTTGGAGCGTATTTTAAATTTTACTTGCTGTTTGAATAAAATCATTGGATCTGAATTATTAAATGAAAAAGAATCCTCCCATGGCTAGTTAATTACTTGACTACTCAGTATCCTTCACTATTATCTTTGGAGTAGTTTGTCATTCGCTCACGTGCTTCACGTATATCCTATGAGTAAATGGTTGAAAAATTGAATATCATAAATCTGAATTCATATATGTTTCATATGCTCATACCATGGGGAGTAATGACTTCACACCGAATAAGTATATGTAGTAAACTTATTGAAAGTTAGCAAACATAGAATTGGTCACTTGAACAATTCATGAAAGAATATTGAAGGAAGAGAGATTTCACATATAAATATACTATCTTGGACATCTTTTGTAATTGTGAGCACTCATTAAAATATGACATGCTAAAGGTTGATGTCGGACAAGGAAGACAACATAATGGGTTATGTTTTCTTATATCCGAAATAAAGTATATTATCTTGGATCATCCAACATGTTGAGCTTGCTTTTCCCCCTCATGCTAGCGAAATTCTTTGCACCAAGTAGAGATACTACTTGTGCTTCCAAACATTCCTTAAACTAGTTTTACCATGAGAGTCCACCATACCTACCTATGGATTGAGTAAGATCCTTCAAGTAAGTTGTCATCGGTGCATGCAATAAAAATTGCCTTCTACATATGTATGATCTATTAATGTGGAGAAAATAAGCTTTATACGATCGTGTGATATGGAAGAAATAAAAGCGGCGGACTGCATAATAAAGTTCCATATCACAAGTGGCAATATAAAGTGACGTTCTTTTGCATTAAGATTTTGTGCATCCAACCATAAAAGCGCATGACAACCTCTGCTTCCCTCTGTGAAGGGTCTATCTTTTACTTTTATCTTCTACCCTTATGCAAGAGTCATGCCTTTCCTTTTTACATTTTATCCTTTGGCAAGCACATTGTGTTGGAAAGATCCTGGTATATATATCCAATTGGATGTAAGTTATCATGAACTTTTATTGTTGACATTACCCTTGAGGTAAAACGTTGGGAGGCGAATCTATAAGCCCCTATCTTTCTCTGTGTCCGATTAAAACTTTGAATCCATAAATATCACGTGAGTGTTATCAATTGTGAAAGACTAAATGATAGTTGAGTATGTGGAGTTTGCTAATTCAAAGCTCTGACATAGACCCTTCCTGAAAATAAGATGAATTGCAATTGTTTGTGACTGAGAATATAGTTTGTTAGTTTCAAGAAAGTTTATGATCTATACTTTAACATGTGAATAGCTTGTTACTTGATCATGAAAACTTTTATGAAGATGAGCTAGTATTATGATATATAATGATGCAATAAAAAGTGATTGAAACTATCATTGATGAAACTTATGCACTTGCTAGCATTCACACTTCATAAATTATTTCTTTTATCATTTACCTACTCGAGGACGAGCAGGAATTAAGCTTGGGGATGTTGATACGTCTCCAACGTATCTATAATTTATGAAGTATTCATGCTATTATATTATCAACCTTGGATGTTTTATATGCATTTATATGCTTGTGACGCCCCGAGACCAATGTGCCAGGTGTCTCCCAGTTATTCGCCGTCGTTGCCATGTCATTTGCTTGCGTGTTGCATCTTATCATGTCATCATGTGCATTACATCATCATGTTTTCAAAACTTGCATCTGTCCCGGTCTTCCAGTTCCTTCCGTTGTCCGTTCTGAGCCCAGACACACTTGCACGCGCCCGCGGCACGTCCGAAATATTATTTTATAAGTGGCCGAATTTTTTTCTCAGAATGGGTTGAAAGTTGGCGTGCGGTGTTGTTATGTTGTAGGTAGGCCGCCTGCCAAGTTTCATCGCATTCGGAGTTCGTTTGACGCCCCGACGGATAACTATAGCGGCAATATAGCCGGTCAAAACGTCGGACGTTTTCGGTCTCCGAAAACCATTGCCGGGTTGCTTTTATCTTCTCTCCTCTCAGCCCAACTCTTTTACACAGCCCACTAGGTCCAACCTAACCCTCCTCACATCCGAAGCCGTCTGGTTGTTATCGGAGGACCCTGAAACCCCTCCTAACCACCTGACCCCCCTCTTTGTAGTAGTGCATCGAACCTCGAGTGCGCGTCCGAAAGTTGTCCCGGACCCGACCCGGATAGTCGTCACCATTGGGTCCGGAACATCCCCAAACATCTGCAAAAATATCATCGTTTTATTTATTGGACTCCTTAGCATATTTATTCTCGTCCGTCGGATTTCGATCCGATGATCCAAATCCCTCTCCTTTCACCTACATGCTATATATAGCCCCTCTAGAACATGCATTTAATAACCCACAAACTATTCATCACATGTAAAAACTTCATATATGTAAAATGCTTAGAATTTTGTGTAGTTTCATAATATGCCACTTTCTTGCCATGTTAAAAATTTTAAAATGATGTTTGCATTATTCGCTCCTATGCCACGCTAAAATGCTTTAATTCATAACTTAATAACCGTTGCTCGGTTTCAAATAATCTTTATATGTAAATGGGGTAGAAAAATGCCTAGTTTAACATGGTGGCATCACTTTGCATGTTTAACAACTATAAAATATGGTTTAGTGCAGAACAGGACCAAACCTAATATATGCATATGAGGTTTTTCCAGAATTGTTGTTCGTTGTTTCTGGCCTCATTTAAACTTGACTAGATAGGTAGTTTTACTTTGCTTCACCCTCTTGCCATGTTTAACAACATTTAATATTGTTGGGGTACATAAACGAGATCGAACTAAATAACTTGAATGTGGTGTTTCGTCAATATGCAACGGAGTTGCATGTTGAGCTCCACTTAATTTGTAGGATTGCTTGTGCATTTTTCCATGCCATGCTTCATTAAACCGGACATGCATCATACTTGGTTGTGCATCATGCCATGCTTATGTCGTGGTTGTTTACTATGTTGTTTGCTTCTTTCCGGTGTTGCTTCTTCGGGTTGGTTCCAATAACGTTGTGTTGTGAGGATTCGTTGGACTTCGTCCGTTTATCTTCTTCATGGACTCGTTCTTCTTCCTTGCGGGATCTCAGGCAAGATGACCATACCCTCGAAATCACTTCTATCTTTGCTTGCTAGTTGCTCGCTCTTTTGCTATGCCTATGCTGCGATACCTACCACTTGCTTATCATGCCTCCCATATTGTTGAACCAAGCCTCTAACCCACCTTGTCCTAGCAAACCGTTGTTTGGCTATGTTACCGCTTTGCTCAGCCCCTCTTATAGCGTTGTTAGTTGCAGGTGAAGATTGAAGCTTGTTCCATGTTGGAACATGGATATTTTTGTTGGGATATCAAATATCTCTTATTTAATTAATTAATGCATCTATATACTTGGTAAAGGCTGGAAGGCTCGGCCTTATGCCTGGTGTTTTGTTCCACTCTCGCCGCCCTAGTTTCCGTCATATCGGTGTTATGTTCCCGGATTTTGCGTTCCTTACGCGGTTGGGTTATAATGGGAACCCCTTGACAGTTCGCCTTGAGTAAAACTCCTCCAGCAAGGCCCAACATTGGTTTTACCATTTGCCACCTAGCCTTTTCTTTCCCTTGAGTCGGCCGGCTCAAGGGTCATCTTATTTTAACCCCCCGGGCCAGTGCTTCTCTAAGTGTTGGTCCAACTGAGCGATGTCCGAGGCTACCAGGGGCAACTCTGGGCTGGCTTACCCGACGTCTTGCTCATCCGGTGTGCCCTGAGAACGAGATATGTGCAGCTCCTATCGGGATTTGTCGGCACATCTGGGTGGCTTTGCTGGTCTTGTTTTACCATTGTCGAAATGTCTTGTAACCTGGATGCCGAGCCTGATTGGATTGTCTTGGGAGAAGGTATATCCTTCGTTGACCGTGAGAGCTTGTGATGGGCTAAGTTGGGACACCCCTGCAGGGTTTTGAACTTTCGAAAGCCGTGCCGGCGGTTATGGGCAGATGGGAATTTGTTAATGTCCGGTTGTAGAAAACCTGAAGTTTATCTTAATTAAAATACATCAACCGCGTGTGTAACCGTGATGGTCTCTTCTCGGCGGAGTCTGGGAAGTGAACACGGTGTTGGAGTTATGCTTGACGTAGGTTGTTCTAGGATCACTTCTTGATCATACTTTCTCGAACGTGCTTTGCCTTCTCTTCTCTCTCTCATTTGCGTATGTTTAGCCACCATATATGCTAGTCGCTTGCTACAGCTCCACCTCATACCTTTACCTTACCCATAAGCTTAAATAGTCTTGATCACGAGGGTGCGAGATTGCTGAGTCCCCGTGACTCACACATACTTCCAAAACTAGTTTGCAGGTGCCGATGATACCGATCAGGTGATGCAAGTTGATCAGTAGTGGAGCCCAGTTGGGGTCGATCGGGGATCTGTGTAGCATTTGGGGTAGTCTTCTTTTATTTTGGTTCCGTAGTCGGACCTTGAGTGTATTTGGACGATGTAATGCTTTATTCATGTAATTGTGTGAAGTGGCGAGTGTAAGCCAACTATGTATCTTTTCCCTTATTGTATTACATGGGTTGTTTGCAAAGATTACCTCACTTGCGACATTGCTTTCAATGCGGTTATGCCTCTAAGTCGTGCTTCGACACGTGGGAGATATAGCCGCATCGAGGGCGTTACAATGCTATTTTATATGGTTTTTGGGACTAACCTATTAAGCTAGAGCCCAGTGCCAGTGCCAGTTTCTGTTTTTTCCTTGTTTTTGAGTTTTACAGAAAAGGAATATCAAACGGAGTCCAATTGACGTGCCAATTTTTAACGATTTTTTATGGACCAAAAGAAGACCCCGGAGTAAAAGCGTTGGTCCAGAAGAGTCCCGGGCTGTCCATAAGGGTGGGGGCGCGCCCACCCCCTGGGCGTGGGCCCCTGCCTCGTGGACGCCTCGGGCTCCTCCTTGTCGTGAGACCGACGCCAAAAATTCCTATAAATACAGAAACCTCGAAAAATTAACCTAGATCGGGAGTTCTGCCACCAGAAGCCTCCGTAGCCACCGAAAACCAATCTAGGCCCTCTCTGGCACCCTGCCGGAGGGGGCCGTCATCACCAGAGGGCATGGAGGAGGATCCCGAAGGGGCCATCATCACCATGAAGGCCAAGGACCAGAGGGGGGAAGCCATGGAGGAGGAAGCACAAGGGGGAGAACCTCTCCTCCTCTCTCTTGGTGGTACCGGAGTGCCATCGGGAGGGGAATCATCGCCGGGGTGATCGTCTTCATCAACATCACCATCATCATCACCATCCTCATCTATTTTACACGGTCCACTCTCCCGCACCCCGCTGTAATCCCTACTTGAACATGGTGCTTTATGCCACATATTATGATCCAATGATGTGTTGCCATCCTATGATGTTTTGAGTAGATATCCTTTGTCTTTGGGTTGATTGATGATCTAGATTGGTATGAGTTGTATGTTTTACTTTGGTGCTGTCTTATGGTGCCCTCCGTGTCGTGCAAGCGTGAGGGATTCCCGCTGTAGGGTGTTGCAATACGTTTATGATTCGCTTATAGTGGGTTGCGTGAGTGACTGAAACACAAACCCGAGTAAGGGGGTTGTTGCGTATGGGATAAAGAGGACTTGATGCTTTAATGCTATGGTTGGGTTTTACCTTAATTATCTTTAGTAGTTGCAGATGCTTGCTAGAGTTCCAATCATAAGTGCATATGATCCAAGTAGAGAAAGTATGTTAGCTTATGCCTCTCCCTCATATGAAACTGCAATAGTGATTCCCGGTCTTGTTAACAATTGCCTAGGACAATTCCGCACACCGATCCACCATTATTCCACACTCGCTATTTATAATATTTAGTAATATATCTAACTTCATGATAACAACACCTACTTTTATATTTTAGCTCTCCGATATCATACAAAGTTATCCTCTTCATACCCACAACATAGTTTTATTTCTCGTTGCTAGTTGGAAGCAAACGTTCGGTGTACGTAGAGTCGTATCAGTGGCAGATAGGGCTTGAGAGAATATTGATCTTACCTTTAGCTCCTTGTGGGTTCGACACTCCATACTTATCACTTCCACCTTTGGAAATTGCTACGATGATTCCTTGCACTTGGGGATTATCAATCACCATCTGGTTTGTCGGGTGCGCCGACAGTACCCGTCACCATGGGCTCAGTCTCGGGCATTGCCACATTAGCCAGAGCCGTCACCGCAGCCATGAACTGACCAGATAACACCGGCGTCTGCACAACAACCACCTCCGAGGACACCATCGGGTCGGCGACATCGGAAACAATAGCGGCGGGTGGTGGAGGCTGACGGTTGCGGTTCCAACCACTGCGGCCAGCACGAAAACCTCGGTATCCGCCTCTCTGCGGTAGTCCGGGCCATATGCCCCCTCAACAAAACCCCTCGGAGGGCCGTAGAATGGACGCTCAGTCGTCCCATCACTTTGCCAAGCATATCCGCGCCGGCCGCCCGTCGACGACGAACCTCGATGCTGTCCAACACCATATGCGTCAAAACCGTCATCATCCCATTGGCTCCGGGGCGGATCACGACCAACATGAGCCTCTTTGCCACGGTTAGCCGGGAAGTGATGATGACCCACACCTCCGCCACCTCTATGCGCTGGCGGCCCAGCCCTAGCCGCGGGTGGCTGCCCCACATTATGTGGCGGCGGGACGTGCGCCACCTGCGTCGGCCCCGCCTAGTTCAGCGGCGGCTGCACAACGATGTGCGGCGGCGGTGCGGCCTTGGGTTGCTGCACCCGCTCGTGCGCCTGCGGAGCAACCCCCACCACGGGGCGGTGACTGTTGCATGGGCTGCTGTGCCCGAGGCCCCGCAGCGGCCGGCATGGGAGCCGAAGGCCTCGGGCCCGGCGGTCCACCGCCTCCGCGACCTGCCATGGCCGACGCGAGGGGAGGAATGCGCACGGCGCGACCTGGTCTGCAAGCAGGGAAACCAGGCACCGCACAGTGACGAAGAACCCTAGACGATGGTGGTGTAGGATTTTGATTACGACGATCAAGCGACCCCTTGCATGAATCAACGTTGTTGTCTGAGTTAGAGTCCGTTTTAGCGCGGTCCTCATACCCAGCTAACCCCGACCCACTCAAATTCATCTCGCTCTGGGCCGAATACCTAGTTTAAAGCGAGCCCACACACACCGCGCCCACACGCAGCCCCTCTGGGCCCAATAGAAAATTCAAACGCCGGATCTGCCCCTCGCAGATCTCGCCTGACCGGCCGGCCGCCGGCACCGGCAACTACGCCGCCGAAGGCTGCCGTTTCTTCTTTCTTTCAACGAGCTTCCAAGATCCTTCCGTAATGTAATTTGACAAAGTTAGTTTAGGGAGACTAACCTTAGGTAGAGGTTCCCGCCAAGGACGGACCGCCATCGCCGCCGTACGTCGATGAACCACGTGCCGGACTATCTCGACCTTATCCGCCGCCTGCAGTCCCAGCCGCGCCGGATCATCAGGAGGAATCGCCATTTCCACGAGCAGCGCCACCTCCTCTTCGGGGTACCCGACCCTAAAAGCCTCGCATATCGTATCTGATGGCGTTGGCGACGCCGCCTGCATTGCCCCGCCGCCCGAGTCGCCATCGTCGTCCTCCGAATCCCCGGCGCCGTCCTCAGCCAGCACCCAGAACGGACCTCCAACGTGCCGCCTCCCGTCGGCGGAGGGGATCCCCGGAGTCGCCCCCCGAGTCGCCTCACACCTCATCCCTGCACAGAAAACATTGGGCCGCCTTGGCGTCTTGCCAATCATACGATTCTTTCTTTGACACAGTGGAGCCTCGAGGATCGATCGACCGTTTTTTTAACCACCCAGGACACGAAATTGGTCCGGTACATGCACGGACGTTCCCTTTCGAAAATGTGGGAATGCCATGGGCCCATGACTCTTGAGGTAGTTAAAATGTTGGGCTTTTTGCATCAAATTTTAAACATTTATAAAAGTTTTAAAAGAACCAAACCTTTCTTATTCTAAACCCAAGGAAACACGATAGTTCCGTTGATCCGGGAAGAGGATTTGGAGCTCCTGGGTGCTCCACCCCCCATAAGTAGTGGTGGAGCCAGAAAAAATCGATCGAGGGTGCTGAGTGATGGTGAATAAGGTTTGGGAGGGCCAAACCATTGAAAGAGACACATTTAGCAGCAACTAATGACTAATTTTACACCTTTCACAAGCAAATTATCAACAAATCTTGGATGTTGGGGGGGGGGGGGCAGGGCCCCTGCTGTCACCCCTGTCTCCGCCAGTGCCTACAAGAACATTAAATTCAAAAATATACCGGGGAGGCGCAGGGGATAGAGCCTCGAACGCCGGGGATGGGAGAACAAATATTTCTGCGCTCTATGCAATAGAAGTATGGAGTCGTCGGTGCACCTCTTCTGGGAAGGCCCAATCGCCATAAGGATTTGGGGCGCTCAAGCCAGGCATGTAGACAGAAGGACAGAAGACCACAGAGACCGTAGCCTCGATGGTGGGCAGGGCTGCTCCAGGAACAAGTGGGACGAAGACGATGCTTGCCATGACCCTCTGGTGTCTCTGGCTCGAGCGAAACAACTGCACATTCAGGAAAAAGATGCCAAACCACATGTCAATGATCAATGAAATCAGGAGTGAAATCAGAAACGGGTGGCCCTTGTTTGTTTTGGTCACCTCTCTTGTCACTTGACAAAACTTTGTAATCTCCCTCTGCTAAGTTAATGAAAAGCCAGTGAATGCTGGATCTTGCAAAAGAAATATACCGGGGAAAACTAGAAAAACCCCTAAGATTTTGGGATATCAAACCCGCGTGATATTTTGTGAAAAAATTTGATATCCATGGTATTCTCAATAAAAAAGACAAAAAAATCTATGTATAGAAAAAAATTGTTTGGGTGTTGTAGGTTGAACTGTATTTTCTTGCCACGGATACATTTCCTGATATTTTTCACGAAACTTCACATGGGAGTAGATTAGGCACCCAAGTTTGATATCCCAAGATTTCAGTATTTTTGAAATTTCCTAGTATTTTTTGAATTTATTTTTTATACATGAGGGTGGAGCGCGCATGTGCTCCTGTGTATTTCCCCCTTGATCCGCTTCTTGCCTCTCACTCTCTCCTCACAGCGGTGGTGGTGGTGGCTATTGGGTGAGGACTGTCGTTCGGTGGAAGTCGAAGCTGGTGCTTCGAGAGTGTTAGCGTGGCGTGTGCGCACTCTTCATTTCGCATGTTGACGGTATGTGCATACTCCAGATCTAGTTGAGCTAGTCGAATTGGGTCTATGTTGTACCTGTTTTGGCCGTTTTTTTTCTTATGAACAGATCAATCCTCGTCTAGTTCTTTTTACAGGGAGTTCTATTCTACTTAATTAAAAAGTGAACATACGCAAGAAAAATATGAATAGACCGAAAGTTTCCTGCAAAAAAAGTGAACATGAAAGGGTAGAGCTCCTACTCATTTGCTTGGAAAACTGAAGGACACCCATTCTTCCTGCGGGTTTGAGTCTATGTTAGCTCGGCTACAACCTTGTCACCATCGGGCCCCGTGAGGTCAACCCCTCCATCTTTTTGCTACTCGGCCTGTCCCCCCCCTTTCCTCTTCACCTCCCTCTTCTTCTGCCGTGTACTCGTCTTGTCATATCAACGACTCCCGAAAAATGGTAGAACGCATGATAAAAATATGCTTGACACCAGTGCACCCTTTCCTTGACCCTGTTTGTCAATTCTCATCCACGTCGTCGTTTCACTCCTGCTTCTCTCCCCTGTCCGATGGTATGTCGTGTATAGAGGAGTGCGGACCTATCCCTTTTGTTTTCCTTATTACTTCTAGTAGGTTCTTATTTCCCTTACGGTTTTGTTTTTTCCGACGACATTGATAAGCCAGTGGTGGTGATGTCATGTTGGAATAAGGTCACTCCAACCTCTCCTACCTCAACAACGTCTGATCCGACACCGATGAAGGACATGTGAAGGTAGGTGCTACCAGATTTATTAGCTCTCTCCACATCCTGGTGGTTGATATGTGAATCAAGGGAAGCAATTGAGCGGACTTTGGCGCGGTGATTTCGACCTATTCTCTCAAGTTTTTATGTGACATGACTCGATTTCTCCGACCCATTGGACTAGCGGTGAATGATTGCAAGCCTGTGTTGCGTGGGTGATGCCCCAACCAATATTTGTTCAGTGATTACTTTATTTCATTTATATCGGCGAGTGGAAGTTGGCAAGTGTTCCTTTTCTTTAAGCTCGGGACATACAATTGGAGGAAGAAGATGGGCACTATCATTTTCGATGTAATTCTTTTTTGCTGGTCTTTTTGTATTTGAGTGTCTTTTCATTGCAATGTTTGCTATATTTTTTTAAGATAATATTCAGTTAGAAGATGCCTATAGGTGTCTTTTCTAAAAAATATCTCTCAGAAGTGTTGGAATAATAGAAAACTTCATGATTAATTCCAGAATATAAATCATGGTAAAAGCAACAATTAGCATGCATATGTCAAAGATACTAGATGCATTAAATAGCATGAACAATAACATTGCACATGCAACAATAACCATAATTAAAGATTGAATTAGAAAACTAACTGGTTGCAGATAAAGTATCAGTGGTTACTGCAGAGGTAATGTTTTTGATGCGAAGCTGATGGCGACGGAGACAACCGTGCATGATGCCGCGTGACTGACAAAAGACGGCTCGTGGTGATGGACGTGTGTAGTCGTGCGTAGCACTTCCAAAAACCTAATTCACCCTCTCCCGATGCAGGATCACAAGGATGAGACGTTCAGGGGACCTGCTCTCCCGCTCACTGGTGCACGTCGACTTTCAGGATGGAGTAGATCCCGTTGGTGGCGGAAATGGCATGAGTAGGCAAATACCATAGCGCATTTTCAGAGCCTTTGGCGGTGTCCGGTAAGTCATAAATATAGGAGAGTCTACGTGGTATTATGTCGCGATCACGATCCAAATCTAATAGGTTTCCAACTTGTAAACTTACTGATCAAGAAAACAACAAATTAGTCTGCTAAGAAACTAAAAAAAGGGCAAAAGGAAACCGCGCTCTTGCAAGGTAACAAATCGAATTTCAGTGGACCATTCACGCACACGAACGCGCCATTCACCTTATCTCCTGGTGTGCTGACTTTTTGGGGCCTTAGCATGAGAATTTTTTTACTGTCTACTACAACAAGATTTGCCCAACCAATGAGGAAGGGACTGCACGGCGCGGTGCGGCTTCTGCTGGCTCCAGTGCGTGTAGTTGTTACTATATGGTCTACGAACATAGATATAATTTTGGTTACTTCTGATGTTCTTTGTATTACCATTTTCAGAAAGAAAAATTATACGAGTTGAGTGAGAGTATCTAGAGCCGCAACTATTCATCCCAAAAGGATAATATCCATTGATAACTTGTGAAGAGTTTAACCATAGATAATCCCTTAACCATCCCATCAAATACGTGGAGGATTCATTAAATTGTGAAATGTTGCCCTGCCATAATGTGATATGTTTCCAATGCCAATGAAAAGTAACTCATCTAATGGTATTTAACATCCAGAAAACTGCCAAATAAAATGCGTCCCAAGCAGAAATATCACAAGTACCACTGTGCCCTGGGCCGTCACAAGGAAAACTATACCGAAAATCCTTTTTAGACACCAAATCTGGCACCTCAAACGCTCGAGGACGCGACCGGGCGCGTCCGCGGGCACTGACTGTCAGACCTCATGCTTGGTGCTACACATTTGAGTACCTCATATTTTATCCCACGGATACATACAAACTATGCAAAAATAAATCCTACGTACTACGCAAATCAGGCTAGCCTAAACTACACTTCGTCGTCGAAGATGTCCACAAAGTTTGTGCCGGGCACCGGGTAGATGGGCGCGTAGGAGGGCTCCAGCTCCTCCTTCTCATCCATATACGCGAGCATCTGGTCGACGGCCGCGGCGTACTCCGCCTCTGCTTACTGCAGATGACGACGGTTGGCCTCAACCTCGGACCGGAGGGAATCGAGGATTGCCTGTTGTTCCGCCCGCAGGTCCGCGTCCCCAGCGTCCCTCACGTCCTCTTCGCCCTTGTCCTGCTCTGCGTCATCTTCCAACTCCTCCTCTGGATCCACCGCGTCCGGAGGTAGCCCCACGGCGATCCGGACTTCGCGCCTTGCCCGGATCTGCTCAAAGAGCTGCAGTCGGCGCTCCGACGTTAGATATGGGTAGCTCCTTACCCAATGGCGTGGTGGCGGCCGGCGAGTGGAAAGTGGTGGCAGAGGTGACGGACGTGAGGGGAGGAAATGTGAACGGGTAGGATTTCGGTACCGGTGGTTGGCTTAAATATAATAACCAGGCTTGGACACTACACGGCCCGCCGAAGCGACGCCACGCGGCGCCATCGGTCCGACGAAGGAGACGAGTTTGGGAGCGTTGGGTTTTAGAGTGTTTTTGTGTGGGACCAGAGCGTCATGGCGACGTGACGGATGTGCCCGATCGCGCCCGGGCCTCCCTCTATCCGCCTCAGATTTAGGCTTGATATAAGGGGTGACTGCCCGGACGTTTGAGGTATCCCGTCTAGGTCGGGTTTTTCAACGGGTCACTGACCGGGACATCCATCTGGGTGTTTGAGAGGTGTTTGGGGTATCTAGCTGTAGATAGTCTAATGATAGGGCCGGGGAGACAAATGGGATCAAGGTCGAGCGTGAGCTACAGGACGCTGAAGTAACCAAGGATATTTCCTGTGCATGAAACCGTGCTAAGCCATACTATGCGAAGCTATCAAGCAGGTCTCCAACTTCCAACATGTACTGCAAGATCCATTGTACGATGACAAAAGCAACGGCCGCACTGAGCGTTGGCGCCAACGGATGACAAGAGCTTCTTCTGGATGGTGTGTCCCGGTCGGAGCCCACGTGAAGCCCAGGGGGCGCGTCGCCGTCGATGAACGGGAGCTCGTCGCTAGAAATCGAGGTGGTAGTCGCTAGCAAGCTCCGGTCCACTGGACGGTCGATCGTCCAGGCTGTGATCCCTCTCGATCGCCGGCCGTGGCACGCACGTCGATGACGATGTGGCCGTCTCCGGCTTGCTGTCTTGCTGACGCTCCCTTTCCGAGCTGAGCTACCTTCCAAAGCCCCAACGGGAAGACGCTGCCCTTCCACACAACAGCACCAACAAAACCGACAAAAATGCAAATGCGGTGGGCAGATATTGGCCGGGTTGCGCCAGTGGAAAAAGGAATAAATTCTACAGAATCTACATCCTCTTTCCAACGCAGATAAAACATTTTTTTGCCTTTTTAATGAAATATTTCATATAGTTTTTTTCTCTTGTCTCAATTTTTGTTTGTTTCGAAGCTTGAGCATGACAGAGGGAATCTCAATGTACTGAAATAAATAACTCCTACATCAAAACACAACTTACAAGGGCGAATCAACACGTACACATAACTTGAAAGAATACAAATGCACCAGTCATTCTCACGGCCGATCGGTATCTTACCCGTTACACGGGTGATTGGACGGAGAACATATACACTGCAAGCTTTTGGAGGATTTACACACCTGCAACCACACGGCGTGCCGACCGAATAAGTTGACGGGAAAGAAAGAAAAGAAAGATCCCATGGAGATATAGAGATCCCTCCCGGCGCCAACATGCGCAATGCATGCTCGCTGTTCCACATACACACCATATATACTCGGGTCCCACAAACTTTTTATCTGCATTTCTGCTGAAAGTTACACATAGATTGATCATTGGGAATATTGCAAATGGGTGAAACATATCATTTTCCGCAGAAAGATGGGAAAAGAAGGAAAGAATGAAAAAAAATATCAAGGGATAACAATGCATATATGCATCAGGACATATGCATAGCTAAAGATCTCATGAGAGAGGAGATCTATGTTCATAGATATGGTGAGATGAACTTACCAACATCATTCTCCTCCAAATGTTCAAACTCGATAGTCTGGACACTTTTAGGGCTTCAATGCAGTCGTCAGAATTGGATTGGATCGGTACAAACATCCGAAAATCCCTAGTCCGGCCCAGGGTGGAGTTGGGACGAAAACTGACAGGGTGCAAATATATGCAGGATTTTTTTAAATATTTTTGCGGAAAGATGTGTAGGAACTGATGGCTAGATTATTTACAAAACTAACTGCACAAGTACACAAGCATAAGCAGCAAAAGCATAGATTTGCGTAAAACATAATTCTGTCACACAAATAATTATGATAAATTTATCATCAAAGTAAAAGTCATTTAAGACACAATGTGTCGGAGTAATGGGCCACAGGTAGGCTAACCCGAGGTCCAAAACCTTTCAAGGCATCGCGGCTGACTGCGCCCCTCGAGACGCCAGATGAAGAGCCGCCTTCTGAAGGACGGCTGAAGGAACAGTCGGCTGCCCGCATGCAGCCGAGTCCTAGAGGCGAGGTCAAGACCGGCCGACTCTCGCCTGGCGGTTTCTAGAGAAGCCGGCCACGGGGAGTCGGCCCACGGCACCAACGAAGCCCATGCCCTCATCAGGGGGGATGGGACAGGGAGTGGCAACAGTAAAGCCCACTCCCTCCCCTTTTCCAGGAGATGGCTAGGCCACAGTGCGCCGTACCAACAGAGATCTCCGTCTGGTGTGGCACTGTTGCCATGCCATCCCTGGCATCAGCAAAAGTGGGCAGAGTCCTGTGCCCACGACGACCTGTTAGTACGGTCCACGGACGACGGGCCCTACCGATCAGCGAGAGTCCAGAAGACGGCAAGAGCGCCACCAGTCGGACCCGTAGGAAGCCGGCCCCCGGGAGTCGGCCTGCCCCTCCCACGGGTTCCCCGCGCCATTAACCAGACGAGACAGGGAGTGGCTACAGTGATCACCCGCCAGACGGCGGGGCTGTAGCCACGACCCCATGACCAAGCCCGCGTCATTAGAAGCACGACTACAGTAATCAGCAGCCGGCAAGACCCACAAGCGGCGGGTACGGCCTGTCGGCTCCGTATCAGATTAGTCGGCGGGGCCCACCAGTCGGCGGAAGGGCCGGCAGGCGAAGAGACTGACGGCTGGGCCCTGCGCCCAGACAATTTATCATTGTACCCCTGGGGGGTAGGCCCATATAAACCCCCCAGGGCACCCATGCAAAGGGTTCAGACCCATTAGAACTAGACCAGATCATAGAGGGAGGAGAGAGCTAGCCCTCCCTTCTCCTACCTTCAGCATACAGCTCGAGGAGCGCCCTTGTATTCACTTTGCCTTAGTGATCATGTGGAGACCCCGCAGAGCAGGACTAGGGGTGTTATCTCCTAGGAGAGCCCCGAACCTGGGTAAAGTATGATGGCGTTCGTGTCTACGCCTCATCCCGTTTCCGGGCACCGGCGACGTTCTACTCGCTCCCACCATGATAAGCCATCCATTGGCATATGTCGCACCCAACCCCCGACATTTGGCGCCCACCGTGGGGCGTGGTGCACCGTCGTCCGGAGACCTGTTCTGGACGGGAACCCTTTTCCTCCCTGGCGAGCGCAGCCAGCCTGGCACGCCAGACGGAGTCTGCGCCGACGCGCTGCATGGCGCTGAAATCGCCTGCGCGGCTAGTTGCCTCGCCGACCTTGTCGGTGAGGTCCGCCTCTCCGACGAGCCCGCATCTGACGCGGGCACACGCGGCCCCGAGAGCCTCCTCGCGGGCCTCCTCGATCAACTCCACGTCGCCAGCGAGCCAGCTGAGGACTTGGAGTCCGTAGGCTCCACCGATACGATGTTGGTCGACTCCGACACCGCGTCGCTTGACACGTTCCCCACCAACGTGGTGGTCTACGACGAGCCGCTCCCTTGCGCGGAGAGCGGCGGAAGCACCATCACGGAAGTGCTTGTCATTGATCATGGCGAGCACTCCGGCGGGGGTGGTTATGACCCGCTCAGTGCGGCGCTGCAAGATCTGGCAGCACCCATTCCCGAAAATGCCGACGCCAAGACGCCGGAGGCACGCCGCCTTCAGCTAGTCGAAGGCGCCAAGAAGCTGGCCAGCATGAGACGCCTATCAGAGGCCTACCAGCGCGAGATGGACCGCGCTGTGGGCGGCACGCCGGCTCCCGCCAGACCTAGCCGCCTTGGCACGGTCCGGCACCGCGGCGTGGCCATCGCTGACCTGTTCGGGGAAAATCGCCCCGTTTACGCCACGCCTGCGGAGAACATCCGAGCTGCCCAGGCGGCGGCGGACGAGCTGGACAAATTCGAGGGCAAAGAACGTCGCTTGATGACGGAGCGCGTCCAGCGACTCCTTGACGCGGCTGCAGAGCAGAACGAGGCCGGCTGCCGCACTGATGCGCCGCACCGATAGAATGACGACCTGCCTCCCCGCCGAGACCAAGACACGACATCTCGGACACCGACTGGTGGCGTCCGCAGAAGAAAGGACAAGGAGCCGGATGCCATCCGCAGTCGGACTCGCATCACCATCGAGCGTGACCAAGACGGCCGCCCAAGAACAGTGGAACGATGGGACGACTGTCTGGCTCCTCCCCCTCGCAGGGAAAGGCGAGTCTCCCCGCCACCTGTTGATCACCTGACGCTCGGCGACCGCCTTGGCCGCTGAGAGGGAGTCGGAGAGAATGACGCCCGCCACCGGATCGACCGCATCCACCGATCCCTGACGCTTAAAGAAGAAGATGAGTTGGGTTCGCCGTGTTTTGGCCCCCGCATTCGGGACGAGCCCTTCCCCAAAGGGTTTTCCAAGAGACACACCCAAATACACCGGCTCCGTGAAGCCGGAAGACTGGCTAGTCGACTACTCCACGGCCGTCAGCATAGCAAACGGCAACAAGCGTGTTGCCGTGAAATACGTTCCGCTCATGCTCCAGGGCACGACACGGACATGGCTGAACAGCTCGAAGCCCCGCAGCATCAATAGTTGGGTCGACTTCACCGACGCCTTCGTCCGCAACTTCACCAGCACGTACAAGCGGCCACCCAAACCTCGCCAGCTCTCCTTGTGCGTGCAAGGCCCCAACGAGTCAAGTCGCGACTACCTCACGCGCCGGGCCGAGCTTCGCAACTCCTGCGAGGGCATGCACGAGGTGCAGGCCATTGAGTACTTCACTACAGGATGCCGAGAGGGCACCCTCCTCAAGCATAGGCTTCTCTGCGATGAGCCAAAGACCCTCGACGAGCTGCTGATCATAGTAGACAAATATGCCACAGCCGACTCCTCCATGAAGACGGAGATCCAAGTTAGTGAGACAGGCAAGGTGGCTCCTCATGCTCCTCGAACCCCGGCTAGAGACGCCAGTCGACGTCAACAGCAGAACGACCACAAGCGCAAAGCCCTACAGCCGGCTTCCACCAATCGGCAGGTGGCGACAGTCGAAGACCAGCAGCCGAAAGGGCAGCTTCCGCCCAAACGCTAGAAGGGTGGCAAGCCCAACTGGCAGCCGGCTTTCTCATATGAGCAGAATTTGGATGGACCCTGCAAATTCCATAGTGGCGCGAAGCCGTCCAACCACACCATTCGGAAGTGCCACTGGCTCACCAGGAAAGCCAAGGGAGACGGCCTTTTGCCTCCCCCACCTGCTGGGCAGCCGCCTCCTCCTCCGCCCCAGCAGCCGGCGGTCAGACCAGTCGGCGCGATACAAGACGAGTACCCAAAAGAGCATGGAACCTATGTCGTGTTCACCAGCGTGGCCGATGATCGACGCAGCAGGCGGCAGCGGCAGCAAGAGGTGAATGCAGTAGCATCTGAGACACCAGAGTTCATGCATTGGTCTGAGAAGCCCATCAGCTGGAGCAGAGCTGACCGCCCGGAAGTAATGCCCAAACCCGGCTCCTATGCCTTGGTTTTGGACGCCACCTTTGCCACAGACAAGCGAGCTGCTCGCTTCTCCAGAGTCCTGATAGACGGCGGCAGCAACATCAACATCCTGTACAAGGATACCATGGAGAAATTAGGAATCAGACAGAGGCAGCTTCAGTCCAGCCGCACAGTGTTCCATGGCATAGTTCCAGGCCTTTCCTGCTCACCAATCGACAAAATTCTGATTGACGTCCTCTTCGGGGACAAAGATCATTTCCGCCGAGAGTCAGTTTTGTTTGAGGTGGTGGACCTTAAGAGCCCATACCATGCGCTGCTCGGCCGGCCTGCCCTGGCCAAGTTCATGGCTGTCCCCCACTATGCCTATCTCAAGATGAAGATGCCGAGTTCCAAGGGAATTCTGACCATAACTGGCGACTACAAGAAGTCGTCCGCCCGCGTAGCAGAAAGCAGTCGTCTGGCCGAGTCCCTCGTGATCGCAGCTGAGAAGCGGCTCCTTGATCGGGTTGTGGTGATGGCAAGCAAGCAGCCAGGGATGTCGCCCGATCCCAAGGAGTCGGAAGCTGAGGCTCGTTCAAGCTGGCCAAAGAAACGAAAAAGACACCCTTGGACCCGGAGCACCCGGAGAGGTACGCTGTCGTAGGTGCAAACCTCGACAACAAATAGGAAGGCGAGCTCGTCGATTTCCTCCGTGAGAATCGGGACATCTTTGCATGGTCCCCCAAAGACATGCCAGGTGTCCCGACGGATTTCGCCGAGCACAAATTACATGTCCGGTCTGATGCCAAGCTAGTTAGGCATCCCTTGCACCGCTTGTCAGAAGAGAAGAGAAGAGTTGTTGGAGAAGAGATAGCCCGGCTGCTGGCAGCCGGCTTCATCATGGAAGTGTTCTTTCCAGAATGGCTAGCCAACCCGGTCCTGGTACTGAAGAAGAACAAGCAGTGGCGAATGTGTATTGATTACACTAGCCTCAACAAAGCATGCCCCAAGGACCCGTTCGCTTTGCCAAGGATCGACCAAGTGATAGACTCCACAGCCGGATGCGAGCTGTTGAGTTTCTTGGATGCATATTCAGGGTATCACCAGATCAAGTTGAACCTAGCTGATAGGCTGAAGACCGCCTTCATGAGGCCGTTTAGAGCCTTCTGCTACTTGACCATGACGTTCGGCTTGAGGAACGCCGGCGCCACCTTCCAATGTTGCATGCAGAAGTGCCTCCTCAAGCAACTCGGCAGAAACGCCCATGTTTACGTGGACGATGTGGTGGTGAAGACGGAGAAGCATGGAACACTGCTGGAAGACCTCAAGGAGACCTTTGAGAACTTGCGCCGATTTCAAATCAAGCTCAACTCGGAGAAATGCGTCTTCGGAGTACCAGCCGGCCAGCTTCTTGGCTTCCTGGTCTCTGAACGCGACATAGAGTGCAACCCGTTGAAGATCAAGGCCATTGAGAGGATGGAGGTACCCAGCCGACTGCTGGACGTACAAAAGTTCACCGGCTGTTTGGCATCCATCAGCCGATTCATCAGTCGGCTGGGTGAGAAGGCTCTCCCCCTATACCAACTCATGAAGAAGACCACTTTTTTCGAGTGGAACCACAAGGCGGACGAAGCTTTTCTCCAACTGAAGAAGATGTTGACTACTCCACCTGTCCTGGCGGCTCCGACTCCTAAGGAACCCATGCTCCTCTACATCGTCGCCACCAGCCGAGTAGTCAGCACAGTCATCGTGGTAGAGCGAAAGGAGGAAGGCAAGGCACTACCAGTCCAGAGACCGGTATATTATTTGAGTGAAGTGTTGTCGACCTCCAAGCAAAACTACCCCCACTACCAGAAGATGTGCTACGGCGTGCACTTTGCCGCCAAGAAATTGAAGCCTTACTTTCAAGAGCATCCAATCACTATGGTTTGCACGGCTCCACTAGCCGAGATCATCGGGAGCCGGGATGCTTCGGGCCGAGTGGCCAAATGGGCCATAGATTTGGCCCCCTACACCATCTACTACCAGCCTCACACCACCATCAAGTCACAAGCGCTGTCCGACTTCCTCGTCGGCTGGGCCGAGACCCAGTATCTGCTGCCAGCGCCCGACTCCACCCATTGGCGAATGCATTTCGACGGCTCTAAGATGCGCACCGGCTTGGGAGCCGGCATCGTCCTCACCTCTCCCAAAGGCGACAAGCTCAAATATGCGCTGCAAATCCATTTTGCCGCCTCCAACAACGTCACCGGATAGGAGGCACTCATTCATGGGCTCCGGCTGGACAAAGAGCTCGGCATTCGCCGGATCGTGTGCTATGGTGACTCCGACTTGGTGGTCCAGCAATCGTTAGGCGATTGGGATGCCAAAGACGCAAACATGGCGAGCTACCGCTTCCTCGTACAGCAACTCAGTGGATATTTTGAGGGGCGCGAGTTTCTCCATGTGCCAAGAAATGACAACGACCAAGCAGATGCCCTGGCATGAATCGGCTCCACCCGTCAAGCAATACCGTCCAGCGTCGCCCTTCAGCACCTCCTAAAGCCGTCTGTCAAGCCATCGCCAAAGTCAGACTCTATCTTCGTGCTGGCTCCTCCTGAAGCAGTCGGATCCGACTCGAGAGCCCTCGCAGACGGCACGAGTATTCCGGCAGGCGCCGCGGGGATCGTGGCAGTCGCACCCGGCCCAGAGACTGCGGCGGTCGGCCCGGAGACTCCAGAGCCCGGCCCGGGGACTACGCCAATCAGCCCGGGGACTTCATCGACACAGCAAGCGGCTGCCGACTCCAAGCCCCCGCCTCCCGGCCCAGCCGCCCTCGTCCAAGTCGCAGTCCTGATAGTCGCAGAAATTGCAGCCCCTTCGTGGGCCCAGCCCATCCTCAAATTCCTGGTGAACAAAGAACTGCCAGCTGATGAGATCTTAGCTCGACAAGTGCAACGCCGGGCAGCAGCCTACGCCATAGTCAATAAAGAGCTTGTAAGGCGCAGTGTCATTGGTGTCTACCAACGCTGCGTGGAGCCGGAGCAAGGCCAAGCAATTCTCAAGGACATCCATCAAGGCGAGTGTGGCCACCACGCGGCTTCAAGAGCACTCATCGCCAAAGCCTTCCGCCATGGTTTCTTCTGGCCGACTGCTATTGAAGATGCCAAGGCCTTGGTCCAAAAATGCAAAGGGTGCCAGAAGTTCCGCTCCAAGCCACATCAGCCGGCTTCTGCACTCAAGACTATTCCCATTGCCTGGCCCTTCGCTGTTTGGGGCCTGGACATGGTAGGACCATTCAAGACGGCACGAGGTAGCTTGACTCACTTACTTGTCGCAGTGGACAAGTTCACCAAGTGGATAGAAGCAAAACCAATCAAGAAGTTGAATGGTCCGACTGCTGTGACCTTCATCTCTGACATCACAATTAGGTACGACATACCGCACAACATCATCACCGACAACTGCACGAACTTTGCCAAAGGTGCCTTGGCCCGTTTTTGCGTGACGCAGGGCATTTGACTGGACTTAGCGTCCGTTGCCCATCCGCAGTCCAACGGCCAGGTAGAGCGAGCAAACGGCCTCATCCTGTCCGGCATCAAGCCTCGACTGGTCAAGCCTCTGGAGCGCTCGGTCGGCTGCTAGCTTGACGAGTTGCCAACCGCCCTCTGGAGCCTGCGCACAACTCCAAACAAGTCAACCGGCTTCACGCCCTTCTTCCTCGTCTACGGTGCCGAAGCCGTCATCCCAATGGACATAGAATTCGACTCCCCTCGAATCACCATGTACACCAAAGAGAAAGCAGAAGAAGCATGTCAAGACGGCGTCGATCTGCTGGAAGAGGGCCGGCTGTTGGCACTCAGCCGGTCCAGCATCTACCAGCAGAGCCTGCACAGATACTACAACCGGAAGGTCAAGCCGAGATCTTTCCAAGAAGGAGACCTTGTGCTCCGGCTGATTCAGCGAACAGCCGGCCAGCACAAGCTCTCAGCACCTTGGGAAGGCCCTTTCATCATCAGCAAAGTGTTGGGCAATGACTCCTACTACCTGATCGATGCTCAGAAGCCCCGAGCACGCAAGAGGGACGACTCCAGAAAAGAGACGGAGCGGCCATGGAACACAAATTTCCTCCGAAGATTTTACAGTTAATGCAGTATGTACCACGCTATCTTTTGTATTAAAGTACGAAGACTTTGGGCCCCCCGAAAAGAGCTCGGGGACTGTCCCCTTTTATCTATATAATAAGAATTATGCCTGTGAGTATGTTATTCTTTGTTATGCCGCTTGGCACCGGGTTTGACTAGTCGGCCCGGGGACTTGTCGTCTTGAACTATGAAATGCTTCCTGCAGCCGGACAAGTAGTGTGTGGCACTTAAGCCGTCTCCTGTTAGAAGCCGCAGCTCGCAGAGCGACTGTCTGGTGGGCAGGAGTAAGGTAGAATGGGTGTCCACATAAAAAATGGCTAAGGACTCAAAGCATGTACATAGTTTAAGCCGGCTTCCAACCTTTTGCAACCGACTCTCAGGCAGTTGGCTCACCATTTTCTAATCAATTTGCTAAAAAACTCTAAACGGCTAAGTACTTGCCTTCCCAAAAAAGCTAATTACTTGATCCAGCAACAGTCCGCAGAGCGGCTGTCCGACTGGCAAGACGGCGACCAAGGGAAGGCCGCAAAGGAAAAGCCAAAGAGCAATGGGCAAAGAGATAGAACGCAGAGAAATATATACATAGAAAAGGCCCTTGGCCGAATCTTCAAAACAGAAGTTCAAGATACACCCCACGGGTGGAATTGTGCAAATTAACAAGTTCATTGAGACTATTAAGACTATAAAAACAAAGATGATGTGGCATCCTAGGAAACTACAGACGGATTCGGAGGACCGGAGGGGTTGGCGGTGCCAGTTGCCGGAGCGGCCAGCTGGTTGGTCTCCGCTTGGTCACCTCTGGCAGCAGCTGGCTCGGTTGGGCGTGCTAGAGGAGCGGTCGAGCTGGGGCTGGCCGTCTGCTCCGACTTCTGGTGCCTCCTCCTCATCTCCTTCCTCCTCCTCGCCTTCTTCCTCGCCACTGGAGTCAATCACCTCCGCCGAGTCCTCGCCGTCGTCCGGGTTCAGCCCAAACCACTCCGGCGGTGCCTCCTCACCGTTCTCAGCCCGCTCTGGGACGAAGACGCTGGTGTTGGTGTATTCGGCGATCGACGCTGCGCGCTTGACGAGATCGTCTTCCACGACCGCCAACTCCGCCTGAGCTTCTAGCCGGAACGTGGCTAGCTGGGCTAGACTCAACCCAGGATACCACGCCTTGGCAAACTCTAAGGCCCGACGCGCTCCAGCCTGGGCCGAAGAGCCCTTCCAGGCCTCAAGTCGGCTAGCCACTACCTCCAGTCAGTCGGCAGTCTGACTGGGGGTGCGCGGCGCCTGCATATCCGGCCACAGGGCGGCAATCGCCTGGGCGCCGACACGTTGAAGCCGGTGCAGCATCCGGTGAGCCGGCCGAAGGCGGGCCTCGATGCTCAGGATCTGCTCGCCAAGAGTTCAGGGGGCGTCGGCGGAGATCTGTGCGCCGTCCGCCCTTCGCGATCCGCTTCGATGGCTTCGTTGGCAGCGACCGAGTGGCCAGGGAAGAAATCTGCCAAGGCAGAAGAACGAAGAACAAGATTAAAAGACTAGAGGTCGACTCAACTAGCAGTCGGCAGCTTAGAAAAGGAAAATGAGGGGAAGCTCATCGTCGACGAGATCTTCGATCGCATGGAAGCCGGAGACCAACGTCGCCTCCGTGTCGATCCGGGAGGAGCGCTCGGAGACGAATTCGTCTAGGAGGGCGGTCTCCTTGTCCTCCGCCTCCTTCTGGGCCTTCTTGAGCAGCTCCTTCTGCTCCGCCAGCTGCGTGGCCAACCGGTCGCGCTCCTCCGCCAGCTGGCCGCACTCCTCCTCCTTGACACGCAACGCAGTGTTGGCCTCGCACAGCTGCCACTGCGGGGCGGCGTTGGCCTCTGAAGAAGAAGAAAAGGTGTCAGTCGTCAACTAGGAAGAATAGTCGCCGGGGAGATCCGGCCCGACTGCTCAGCAGTCGGCCCGAATCTCGGGGACTACAGCCCACGGGTGCGCCAGCGCGCCCCCGCGAAGAAAGGAATCATCAACAAAGAAGAATAGTCGCCGGGGAGATCCGGCCCGACTGCTCAGCAGTCGGCCCAAATCTCGGCGACTACAGTCCGCGGGTGCACCAGCGCGCCCCCGCAGAGAAGGAAGAGGACTCACCCCGGCTGTCCGACAAGTCGGCGGTCCGCTTGGCCAGCTCCTCAACGTTGGCGTTGAAGGTGGTCACGCGAAGATTGTGGTAGTCCTGCAACAAAATTTCAGACAAAGTGTTGGTACTTGGAACTCGCCGATTAGAGTTCCGAGCCGCCTGCTCAGCAGCCGGCCCGAAACTCGGGGACTACACCCAGTGGGTGCGCTGGCGCGCCCCCACAAAGAACAAGAAACAGAAACAAAGAAGGAAGGACGCATACCCGGATGGCTGCTCGCGACGCCAGATACGCCTTGGTGCATTCCTTGATGGCATCGCCCTCGGTTCGGAGCTTGGCTTGGATGTCCAAAAGTGCCCGGTTCAACGGGCCCGTCCCGCCTCCCCGCACCCACCCAGTGGGCGCGGCGCTCGTCGCCTCGGTGTCCGGGACCATGGAGCTCATGGCACCGGTCTCCAGAGGGCGCGGCGCCGAGGCCGCCTTCGCGAGACGGCGTCGCGTCGGCGTGCCGACCTCGAGAGCCAGGCCCATCGCCACCACGTCTTCAGTTGGTGGCACCGGCGGGTCCGCCGGCTGCCCGCCTGGCGCGCTCCCGGACAACGGCGATGGCGGCACGATTACGTACGGCGTGGCGATGTCGTTGCCGTCCCTCTCCATGACCGGGTTCTCGTCGCCGACTTCCCCAGTCTGCAGCGTGAACTCCAGTGGTGGCGGCACAGAGTTCAAAGGGATGACGAACACCGCCGACTGGCGGTGTGCGGCTTCTTCAGCACGTTTCTTCTCCGCGTCGGCGGCCTCGGCTTCCGCCAGTTTCTTCAGAGCGGCGGCCTCCGCCTTCTTCAGGTGGGCGGCTTCTCGCTCCTCGCGCACCTCCCGCGCGTTCCGCTCCATCGCCTCCTAGAGGTCGGCGGCCGGATCAATCCGTCGGGTGGTGGAGGAGGTCTCCACCGACTTCATGACGGAGCCGGCGGCCGGTTTCTCGAGAGAGAGCGGGGCCCTAAAGTCAAGAATGTAGAGCAAAGGAATTTCAGACGGAGTCAACAAAGAAAAAGTGAAGGCACAAAGGAAGGGAGCACTCACGCAGAAACCAGCTGCGGCGTCTTCACCACCTTGCAGAAGCGGTTGGCCTTTGCGGCCGCTTCGTCCCGCTTGGTCGCAGCGGCTCAGCCCTTGGGCTTCTTCGGCTGGCTGCCGAACAGGCTCGTCCCGGCCCTGCGCTTCTTAGTGCCGCCTTGGGCGTCCGGCGCGGCGGACGAGCTCGCGCCCGGCTGGCCGACTGCTGGCTGATGGCGTGGGGCGACCTCCTCGTCATCGTCAGGCCAGTCCTCGAGACTGGCTCCAAGTCTCGGGCCACCCACTGCGCCGCCTCCTCCCTCGGCGTCGTCCTCCAGGGCCGCCGCCCCCAAGTCGGGGTCATCAACGTCGCTCTCCGCCCGGTCGGGGAGGAATTCGTGGTCCGGCCCCACGGTGCCAGCTGTTGGCTGGAGGAGGGGGTTCTGACCAAAGCCGACTGGTTAGATCAGACAAGACGGACTCGGCGACGAAGAAGTCAGGAGAGTCAAAGAAAAAGAGAAAAAGAAACGACTCACCAGAGGCGGAGGGGCGGCGCGTGAATACAGCTCCTTGCCGAACTGCCACTCTTCGTGAGGCATTGCCTTGGTGCACATCCGACTCGGGTCCCGATGCCCGCTCATCTAGCAAATCATGTGGGGGCAACCTTGGAGTGGGAGCACTCGGCGCGCCACGAAGGCGGCCAGCAAATCCGGCCCGGTCAGGCCCTCCGACCACGTCAGCACTCGGAGTCGCGCGACGGCGCCGGCTCCTGCGGGCGTCAGCATCCTGGCCCGATACGACCAGTTGGGCTACCTCCCCGCCGGCGGGCCGGCTACGTAGGCCGACAGGTTGATCCAGTCGCCCTCCACGGAGACGTTCTTCACGTAGAAGTAGGACCGCTGCCACATCTTCACCGACTTTATCAGCTTGATGGAGGGAAACGGGTTGTCTGCCCCCGACCTCCGCACGGCGAGGAACGCGCCGCACTGAGCCGGCACGCCCAGGGCTTGGGTGCCGAGCTTGGAGTAGAAGAACTCCCCCCAGAGCTCGATGGTGGGGAGAACGCCGAGGAAGCCTTCGCACAAGGTGACGAAGGCGGACAACAGCACCACCGTGTTGGGGGTGAGGTCGTGCGGCTGGAGACCGTAGCATTCAAGAAAAGAGCGGAAGAAGCTGCTCGCCGGTAAGTCAAGGCCACGTAGGCAGTGCGAGCGAAAGACGACCCTCTCGTCCTCCTGTGGCACCGGCGAGATTTTCCCCCTCCGCGCGAGACGGACCCGCACGAGGTCCTCGCCGGACAGCCGACACGTCTTGCGGAGGAAATTGATGTGATCGTCGTGGACCTCCGAACCGTCCCAGGAGGAAGAGCTCATTGTGAGCGGACCACCACAGCGCTCGACGTAGCTTGAGGCGCGGCGGCGAGAGGGAGAAGAAGAAGAAGCAATGAGGAGGAGGGGCGCGCGTGCTCTGCCGCTCCCCCTCCTCCCCCTACTTATAGCCTCATGGGCTGCGAAGCCGAGGGGGCGGTTGTGGGATCTACTGTGCCCACTACCCCATGCCCCCACGTTTATCGTGCAAAGTTACTGCGCGCAGTAACTCCGCGGGAACCTCAACCGTCCACTTCGGCCACAGCGGATCCGCTCGCGCGCCGAGGCGCGGTAGTGGCGGGCCCTGCCTGTAGGCATGCCCCGTCGCGCATATGGATGGCCAGACTGGCCCAACCGCTTGTTGCCACGTGACGAGCCCGAAACGGGCGGCGGCCTGGAAGCTTAGCAAGCACACCACTGGGATCCCGCCAGAGCGTTCGAATTTTTTTTGGACGAGTCAAATTGGGCGAGTCCGACTCTTGCCAGTCGGCCCGGCAGAAATCGAACGAGGTTTTCACCTCAAACATTCATAGAAAGAAACTGCTGAGGCTCCTCGGCTGATCGTCCGCGGCGCCTCATCAGCTTCGGGGACTACTGTCGGAGTAATGGGCCACGGGTAGGCTAACCCGAGGCCCAAAACCTTTCAAGACATCGGGGCTGATTGCGCCCCTCAAGACGCCAGATGAAGAGCCGCGTTCTGGAGGACGGGTGAAGGAACAGTCGGCTGCCCACATGCAGCCGAGTCCTAGAGGCGAGGTCAAGACCGGCCGACTCCCGCCCAGCGGCTTCCAGAGAAGCCAACCACAGGGAGTCGGCCCACGGCACCAACAAAGCCCATGCCCTCATCATGGGGGATGGGATAGGGAGTGGTAACAGTAAAGCCCACTCCCTCCCCTTTTCTAGGAGATGGATAGGTCATAGTGGGCCGTACCAACGGAGATCTCTGTCTGGCGCGACACTGTTGCCATGCCATCCCTGACATCAGCAATAGTGGGCGGAGTCATGTGCCCACGACGGCCTGTCTGTACGGTCCACGGACGACGGGCCCTACCGGTCAGCGAGAGTCCAGAAGACGGCAAGAGCGCCACCAGTCGGACCCATAGGGAGCCGACCCCCGGGAGTCGGCCTGCCCCTCCCACGGGTTCCCCGTGCCATTAACCAGACGAGACAGGGAGTGGCTACAGTGATCACCCGCCAGACGGCGGGGCTGTAGCCACGACCCCATGACTAAGCCTGCGTCATTAGAAGCACGACTACAGTAATCAACAGCCGGCAAAACCCGCAAGCGGAGGGTACGGCCTGTCGGCTCCGTACCACACCAGTCGGCGGGCCCCAGCAGTCGGCGGAAGGACCGGCAGGCGAAGAGACTGATGGCTGGGCCCTGCGCCCAGACAGTTTACCATTGTACCCCTGGGGGTAGGCCTATATAAACCCCTAGGGCACCCATGCAAAGGGTTCGGACCCATTAGAACTAGACCAGATCATAGAGGGAGGAGAGAGATAGCCCTCCATTCTCCTACCTTCAGCATACAGCTCGAGGAGCGCCCTTGTATTCACTTTGCCTTAGTGATCATGCGGAGACCCCGCAGAGCAGGACTAGGGGTGTTATCTCTTAGGAGAGCCCCGAACCTGGGTAAAGTACGCCGGCGTTCGTGTCTTTGCCTCATCCCATTTCCGGGCACCGGCGGTGTTCTACTCACTCCCACCATGATAAGCCATCCATTGGCATATGTCGCACCCAATCCCCGACACAATGACTTGAGAAATACTAGCAAATATGTCATCCAGAGTGTACCTCATCGGAGATGTTATCCGAGATTTCCTTTGTTGCGAAGCAAATCAGGCTATGGATCAAAAAATCATTGCCCATCTTGTTACATAAAGCAATTTTCACAACTTCATAGATGAGAAGCATCTCTCAACTTTTACCGTATTCTAGGCAATTACCATGGAGATCATACCAGTCACATATCATCTACTCTCTCTAATAATCCTAGGTTTAAACTTAGATGGAGGAGGTTGACAAGGTCCCCGCATCAAGTAGTTTCTTCTCATCTCCTCATGCTGACTGGGTTTAAAATATGTAATTCCCTTCCCGTTAGATAGATTACAAGGAAGTTTGTCCAAATCAACTAATTCAGGCATCCCATCGAGCATAGATTTGCAAAACATTTCTCAAATAGTTCCCCTACCAATGTTGAAGAGTTCAAAAATAAAATGCCATATACGAAGCAAATAGTTCAAATACAGGAGGCCCAAAATATTTAGTATATCCTCTCATAATACAGTGGCATCCCAGCATGCTTGTTGTTCGTATATGCATGCCAAGGTCATGTGACTAGGTGGGTTGGGTTGTCTCTTGTTATGTGGTGGCAAAGAGGATGGGCTGAAAGAGGCAAAATTCTATACAGGAGGCCCAATACAGGAGGCCCAATATATTTAGTCGGGGAATTCGCCCCTGCTGCCCTCTATGGTGTCCGCCCATGGTCTGGCCCTAAACCTGGGGAGGCTAGGGTAGTCCGGGAGTCTGTCACAACAGACTCTGACAGTCCGGACCTATCCAAAACCTTATCCGATGCTCGCGGTTTGCACACTACTCATCGCTCCGCCTACTCACATTGATACCCGACGAGTAGGCGCGCTGCCCGAGGAGCCTACCCGGCTATTTAAGTCGGTCGATGACCCCAAACCCTAGCATCCACATTTCCCCATCCTACCAATCCACAAAGCCGCCATAGTTCGTGCCCACGATCCTCCCCTCGCGATGTCTGTCTCATCTATTCCACACAAGCTCAAGTGGTCGTACCTCCCCTGGCAGCCCCCCACGACAAGCGACACAACATCCGGCCCTCCCACCAAATGGTGCATGCTGTCGCTTTTCAAAGGAGGTGTGTGCTTCTTGTGTGGCTACCGAAGCAAAGGAGGAGGTGCTCGCTGCTCCTCACCATGTGAATCTACTTGTATTCGTGCTCTGCCCATCATGCCACTTTCGCAAAGGAGGAGGAGGCGCTCGCCACTCATCACAAGACCCGAGCAGAGTTCGCGGCGTGCAAAGTTCATAATGCCCTCAATCGGACCTTTGGGAAGAAGAAGGTTGGGTCAGTGTCACCAAAATCATTTTGACCACTCCAAACCCCTAGAGAGGTGTTTGACCTTCTCTTATAAGGGTAGCCAGCGGATAGCAAAGAGAAGAGGAGGGCAATGCGTGTTGCCCATATCTTAATTATAAGGAAGAAATGTGAAGCCTTGGTTTCCTCAGCCCTCAGTTTCTTTTGGCGAGTCGAGGAGACATGGGCCAGCAGCGCATGACACAAAGGGAATCTGATGACTCACAAGTATAGGGGACCAATCGTAGTCCTTTTGATAAGTAAGAGTGTTCAACCCAACAAGAAGCAGAAGAAACTGATAGGCAGTTTTCAGCAAGGATTTCACTACAAGTGTTGTAAGATAGTTTTGGTAAATATTTGATAGCGAGATAATTGGTAACAAGCGGCAACAAGTAACTAAGTAGCAAGGTGTAGAAAGTGACCCAATCTTAATTATGCTAAGGACAAGCCAGTGGTACTCCTTATAATGATTAATACGTTCTTGAGGACACATGAGAATATTGCCGAGTTACTTCCACCATGATTCATCGACTTACATTCATTGCTAGATAAGTGTTATGTGGGTGGACCATAGCTAAGGTGTTTTTATTAATTGAACAACCGCCTACATATGATTATACCCTCCATGCAAGCTGCTACTTTTGAGCTGCGTTGGGATTTCCTCGAAGAGGAGGGGATGATGCAGTACAGTAGAGATAAGTATTTCTCTCAGTTAGGAACCATGCGAAACCTCGTTAGCAGCACCTACACAGAAAACAGAAAATACTTGCACCCACTGGGATGAAGGGAGTTGTCAATCCCCTTGGCAGTTATTTGCAAGGATCAAATCTGATAGTGATAGACAGATAAATAAAACACAAAATAAAATAACGGTAAATAAATTGCAGCAAGGTATTAGTAGATTTAATATATGATAAAAGTAGAACCCAGGGCCATAGTTTTCACTAGAGGCTTTTCTCTCGAACAAAAAGCATACGGTGGGTAAACAAATCACTGTTGGGCAATTGGTAGAAAAGCGCATGGCTATGACGATATTCAATGCAATTATCATGTATATAGGCATCACGTCCGAGACAAGTAGACCGACTCCTTCCTGTATCTACTACTATTACTCCACCCATCGACCGCTATCCAGCATGCAACTAGGGTATTAACACTACAAAAAAAAGACACATCCGTGACATTTTGGGCCGAACGATTTTTTTTTCTGTCATACATATGACACTTCTGTGACGATAATTGTGACAAAACCCGGTATCATCATAGATGTGGTGGGCTCCTACTTCTATGACAAAAATCATGACCGAAAATGGGATTTTCGTCCTTGGCGGGCCGGAGACGCAGCTGCATGACATTCTTTGGGCCATCCATGACGGAAAAAACCGTGGTAGAAGCGAGGGGGAGGAAAATTTCAGGGAGTTCCCGGTTACAGTGGGAGGTCGGGGGCCGAGCGATGCGCGTTTCTCTTGTGCATGTACGCGTGTGTGTGCGAGGCGTTGGCTCTAACTGAACCCGAGCGAGCCGTTGGGCTTTAATTGAACCCGAGCAATTGCACTGCAGGCTACGCATTACTGAACTCGAGCGATCGATCGATGGATGTTAACTGAACCCGACCAAGCGATTCCTTCGCTACTGCTGCTAACTGAAGCCGATCGATGCTGCCTCTGGGATGAACAGTGAGCATTGCGGCGGGGGGGGGGGGTTGAATGAACAGTGAGCGGTGGCGTTGCCTTTGGATGACCAGGACCCTGTGGTGCGGTGGAGGGCTGGATGAACAGTAAACAGTGGAGGGGTGGTTGAACAATAGCCGATGGAGTAGCGCGCGGTGGAGGCTGGATGAACAGGAGCCCGTGGAGGCTGGAGGAGGTCGATGGTAGCCCGTGGAGGTTGGAGGAGGTCGACGGTGGAGATGAACAGTATCCCGTGGAGTCCCGTTTTACGATACGCCACACCCCTCCCAATGAACAGGACCCCCGTTTCGACCGTAGGATGTCCGTTTCGTCAGTTTTGCGGTACGGCAGACCCCTCCCGATCAACAGGACCCCCGTTTCGACCGTAGGAGGTCTGTTTCATCCGTTTTGTGGTACGCCACACCCCTCGCGATCAACAAGACCCCCGTTTCGACCGTAGGAGGCCCGTTTCCTCCGTTTTGCGATACGCCAGACCCCTCCCGATCAACAGGACCCAATTTAGGCCTCGTTTCCATCGCCTGTTCCGTCCAAGACCTCCCGATGAACACGACCACACATTCCGTTCCGACCTAGTCGGTTGGCTCCCACGCGTTCCGTTGCCTCCCGATGAACACGACGCATTCCGTTGCCTCCCCATGAACACGACGCATTCCGTTGCCTCCCCATGAACACGACGACGACGCTGCCTCGCCATGAACACGGCGACGACGCTGTTTCTCCGTTCCGACCCAACCATGTACACGAGCCCTGGCCGTACGTATGCGCGAGTAGGCGTTTGAGACCCTGCCCGTATGTACGTACGTGACCGTATTTTCTTTCTTGCATCCTGTCCGCTGTACATACGTGTACATGCTACATGCGCGCCTCTACTATGACACGTCCGCGCCCCTACATCGACCAGTATATATGTACGTACACGTTCGCGACCAGAATGACAACGCTACGTACGCTTCGACCAGGTGGGACCCGACTGTCAGGCACTTCCTTGCGTGCGAAGATGTAGCTGGGGGTCCCAGTAGTTAGGGGGGCGAATCGTTTTGTTTTTTTGCCCGGACGCACTTCCTTGCGTGCGAAGGTGTAGCTGGTGGGTCCCAGCAGTCAGGGGGAAACGTTTTTTCCACAAAATACGGTGGCCCGTCCGATGGGTCCCCGGTGTCAGGTGGAGGAATAATTATTTTGCATGTAATAAGGAGGCACTTCCTTGCTGCGGCCGTGGACCCAGCAGTCAGCCTCTCCACGTACATTCCATGTCCGATGGAAGCCGTTCCTTGACCATGTTGACCACGCCGCGCCGAGAGCACCAGGGCGGTGGACGACGGCGAGGCCTAGGAAGTGGACGACGCGGAGCCGGGGAAGACGCGGCAGTGGATGCCCACACGTAGTGGAGTACGAGGGTTCACTGGTTCGCTGCGGTGTGAGGCTGTCGTTGCCGCAGAATAACAGAGGGTGTGGGTGAGTAGAGGGATGGCCTGGTGAAAGTATCGAGAAGAGGTGTCTAGAGGGGGTGATTAGACACTAAGTGCCAAAAGTTGTAGTTTTTAGTATTCTTAAGTTTAAGTGGATTTTAAGCACAAGTTTAACAAACACAATACATATCAAGCAAGCATGCAATGAGTATATGATCAGCGGAAAGTAAATCATGCAACTTGCAAGAATGTAAAGAGAAGGGTTTGGAGTATTCAAACGCAATTGGAGACACGGATGTTTTTGTCGTGGTTCTGATAGGTGGTGCTATCGTACATCCACGTTGATGGAGACTTCAACCCACGGAGGGTAATGGTTGCGTGAGTCCACGGAGGGCTCCACCCATGAAGGGTCCACGAAGAAGCAACCTTGTCTATTCCATCACGGCCGTCGCCCACGAAGGACTTGCCTCACTAGCGGTAGATCTTCATGAAGTAGGCGATCTCCTTGCCCTTACAAACTCCTTGGTTCAACTACACAATCTTGTTGGAGGCTCCCAAGTGACACCTAGCCAATCTAGGAGACACCACTCTCCAAGAAGTAACAAATGGTGTGTTGATGATGAACTCCTTGCTCTTGTGCTTCAAATGATAGTCTCCCCAACACTCAACTCTCTCTCACAGGATTTGGATTTGGTGGAAAGAAGATTTGAGTGGAAAGCAACTTGGGGAAGGCTAGAGATCAAGATTCATATGGTTGGAATGGAATATCTTGACCTCAACACAAGTGTAGGTGGTTCTCTCTCAGAAAATGTGTATTGGAAGTGTAGGTATGTTCTGATGGCTCTATCCACGAATGAAGAGTGGGTGGAGGGGTATATATAGCCTCCACACAAAATCTAACCGTTACACACAATTTGCCAAACTCGGTGGGACCGAATGGTTAAACTCGGTCGGACCGATTCAGTAAACCTAGTGACCGTTAGGATTACGGTAGGACTGAGATGCAACTCGGTAGGACCGATATGGTTAGGGTTAGGGCATAACGTAATCTCGGTGTGACCGATTACACAAACTCGGTGGGACCGATTTTGGTAATAAGCTAACCAGAGAGTTGGTCAGGCAAACTCGGTGTGACCGATTACACAAACTCGGTGGGGCCGATTTTGGTAATAAGCGAACCAGAGGGTTTGCATTGTAATCTCGGTAGTACCGATTGCTCAAACTCGGTGAGACCGATTTTGGTAATGGACATACACAGAGAGATTACAATCCCATCTCGGTGACACCGAGATCCCTATCGGTGAAATCGATTTGCTAGGGTTTGTGGCAGTGGCTATGACATCTGAAACTCGGTGGTGCCGGATAGATAGAATCGGTGAGGCCGAGTTTGACTTTTGGTTTAGGTCATATGTGGATGTGGGAAGGTAGTTGAGGGTTTTGGAGCATATCACTAAGCACTTTGAGCAAGCAAGCCATTAAGCAACACCTCATCCCCTCTTGATAGTATTGGCTTTTCCTATAGACTCAATGTTATCTTGGATCACTAAAATAGAAAATGTAGAGTCTTGATCTTGAAGCTTGAGCCAATGCTTTGTCCTTAGCATCTTGAAGGGGTTCCACATCCTCTAGTCCATGCCACTCCATTGTTGAACTTATCTGAAACATACTAGGTAAAAGTGTTAGTCCAACAAGAGATATGTTGACATTAATTACCAAAACCACCCAGGGAGCACTTTTGCTTTCAATCTCCCCCTTTTTGGTAATTGATGACAACATACATCAAAGCTTTAGATAAAGATATAGAGAATAGCAAGTAAAGCTTTGGAAAGACATGTAACATGCATAGGCTCCCCCTACATGTATGCAATCATGTGAATATTGAATATAGGAGCATGTGAATGCGTAAACATGACAGAGTAAGCAATGTGTTACATGTATCTTGGCTATATGCATCAGAGCAAATGATGTGAATGTGAGAAATGTACCTTCATGCTCATGAGTCCTTCTTGCAAACAGTATGTACATCAGCAAGAACTTCTCATTCACATGACTGTGATGCATATACTTACCTTGTGGTCTTGAGTTGGCTTAGGATGGGATGAACCTGCGCAAACAAGGTTAAATAACACAGATACACCTACTGACCAGAGCAAGCAAGAGAAACCACAAGAGAACCAAGACTGGGATGACATGTAGAGTGAGTACTAAGTACCACATTGGATATAGACATGTCCCCAAAGGTAAAGATATGCAATAAAATCAGAGATTTCCTTCCCTTAGATGTCTTGCTCCCCCTGAATCTGCATGGGATATTGGGAGAAGATAGGGAACAGAAAATCAGAGCAACAAAAAAAGAAACAACAGAGCTTGAGCTAAAGCAAGCAACCAAACATGTCTTTCCCCTCTTAAAGACATGTGACATCTCTCCTCTTGAACACACCAAGCATCTGGGGTCTTTGATGATATTACTTTCTCCTAGTTGAGAAACTCTCTCCCCTGAGTATTCTCTCTTTCTCCCCCTATAGGAAGGATTAAGCTTTGATGTGATCTCCCTCTCCCCCTTTGACATCAATTTCCAAGAAGGGCTCTTCTGGACATGTGATACAAATGGGTTGGTCCTCGAGTCACAGAGCAAAGCAGCATGTCTAATATGATGCTGGTAGAGGACAAGAATCATTGAGTGGAGCCGGAGCAAACAAAAATCAGGAATAAGTGGCAAGTTGGTTTTCTTGTGGTGGAATCGGTGACTCCGAGTTGTGTGCTTCAGTTGCACCGAAAGATTTCGGTTGGGCCGAAGAGAACAAACCGGTGTGACCGAGTTCATTAGAGTGAAACCACTTGTCACCTCAGCTCACTAGACAAGTAAGATCTCACAAGGATATGCAAGGAATTTACTGAAAGATTTGCAATGAATTGAATGCAGAAAATGCAGAAAAAAAAGGAAAGAAAAGAAACTAAAAGTTCTAGATGAAGTTTTTTTTGAAAGGGGAAACAAATATGCAAGAGACAAAAGCACGGAGAGACACACGAGAACTTCATCTAGAGATGGTCGGCGACAAATTCACCTATGTTAGAGTATATTGACTTAGGAGTCAAGTGAGAGCACTTGATCATAGGTCATACTCATCGTTTAAGCTCAAAATGGGGTTACCATTTTTCGTTTAAGCCTTTTGATGTATTCACATCTTGTCGAGTTGCTTTGACTCATGACTTGGAGTAAAGCTTCTGTAAGATGGAATAACATACCTTGGGTGGTGGTGTTGATCTTGCTCATGTGGTTGAACTTGTGCGGGTTGCTCAAGGTTGATGTAGTTCATCAAGGGTTGGGAGCACCACTTGGAGTTTGAGTTCATCTACCTACATGGGTTAGCTTTGCAAGGAAGAGCACTTGTGTATCCAAAATGACAATCATGAGACTGAACATAGAATTTGCCAAAGGATATGTTTGAATGGTTTCGTGCTTCCTTGTCTTCAACCACCATTGTGTAGAGACTTGGTGATGTAGAGATTGCTCAAGATGTGAGTGAGTTGCAATCTCATAGATTTAGATTCAACCAAGTACCTACACGGGTTAGATAACATGCAAGGTACAAATATATCCAAGACATATGAATAGCATCATAAGAGAAATATCGAGGATTAGTCATAGGCTCATGCCCCGCATGTATCAAATGGAGTTCCTACTCCAAGTTTGAAGCATCAATGATGTTCAATTCACCTCTCAACCTGCAAAAAACTTTCTCATCAAGTGGTTTAGTGAATATATCCGCCAATTGCTTATCGGTGCGAACATGCTTAAGGTTAATGTCCCCTTTTGCAACATGATCTCGAATGAAATGATGACGAACTTCAATATGCTTAGTTCGAGAATGTTGCACGGGATTGTGAGCAATCTTAATAGAACTTCCATTGTCACATAGCAATGGAACATGTTTCACATATATCCCATAATCTTTAAGAGTTTGGGTCATCCAAAGTAATTGAGCGCAACATGAACCAGCAGCAATGTATTCCGCTTCGGCGATGGATAAGGATACCGAGTTTTGTTTCTTGGAAGACCAAGACACAAGAGATCTACCAAGGAATTGACAAGTACCCGAAGTGGATTTTCTATCAACCTTGTCTCCGGCATAGTCCGAATCGGAGTAGCCAACAAGATCAAAAGAGGACCCCTTAGGATAGCAAATGCCAAAATTTGGTGTATGGATTAGGTATCTCACTATCCTTTTCACAGCCTTAAGATGACACTCTTTAGGAGCAGCTTGATATCGTGCACACATGCACACACTTAGCATAATATCGGGACGAGAGGCACATAGATATAACAATGAACCAATCATAGAGCGATAAACCTTTTGATCAACCGGTTCACCATCTTTGGTCAAATCAAGATGTCCACTAGTAGGCATGGGTGTAGTCATATCTTTGCATTCTTGCATATTGAACTTCTTGAATAAGTCCTTGGTGTACTTTGTTTGAGAGACAAAGGTACCTTCCTTAGTTTCCTTGATTTGCAAACCGAGAAATAATTTGAGTTCACTCATCATAGACATCTCAAACTTCTCCGACATTAGCTTTCCAAACTTCTCACTAAAATGAGGGTTAGTTGAACCAAATATGATATCATCAACATAAATTTGGCACACAAATAGTTCTCCATTAACCCTTTTAGTAAAAAGAGTAGAATCAATTTTACCAATTTCAAAGCCTTTTTCAATAAGGAACTTGGTCAAGCATTTATACCATGCTCTAGGAGCTTGTTTAAGACCATAAAGGGCTTTGTGAAGTTTGTAAACATGATTAGGTTTCTTAGGATTGACGAAGCCGGGAGGTTGCTTAACATAAACTTCCTCCTCGATTTTTCCATTTAGAAAAGCACTTTTAATGTCCATTTGGTACAAGGTGATATCATGGTGATTAGCATAAGCAAGTAAGATGCGAATGGACTCAAGTCTAGCAACGGGAGCATATGTCTCACCATAGTCCATACCTTCAACTTGTGTGTAGCCTTGGGCAACGAGACGTGCTTTCTTGCGAACCACTTGTCCATCTTCATCTTGCTTGTTGCGAAATACCCATTTGGTACCAATGATGTTGTGGTTGTTGTCGGGCTTCTCGACCAATGTCCACACTTGATTTCTCTCAAAGTTGTGTAGCTCTTCATGCATAGCGTTTATCCAGTCCGGATCCTCCAATGCTTCTTCAACCTTCATAGGTTCAATGCTAGAGATGAATGAGTAATGTTCACAAAAGTTAGCTAAACGAGTTTTAGAGCGAGTGATTCTCCCGGTTTGGATATCATTGTAGATTTGCTCGACGGGATGATCCTTGGCAATTCTTGCTCGAACTCGTGAAAGCTTTTGCTTGGGTCGGGGTGGAACATCCTCTTCATCTTGTGCTTCTTCTTGGCCTTCTTCATTGTTGACGTTGTCGTTCTCTTGTCGTGGTGGAGAAGGAGGTTGTTGATGTTCATCTTGGTGCGCTTCCTCGTTTTCTTCATCTTGGCGTGTCCCACTTGTGGATGCTTCCGTATCAACTCTTGGTTCACCTTGTCGTGAGGTAGAAGCTTCCACTTGGATGGACGAGGTACTCTCCTTCACTTCCGTTGGACGAATCTTGCCAATGGACAAGTCTTGAATTGCTTCCGAAGGGTCTTTGTCTCCTACATCAATTGGCAATTGCTCTACTTGCGAGCCGTTAGATTCATCAAACTTCACATCTACCGTCTCTTCAACCTTTCGGGTGAAATTGTTGTAGACACAGTAAGTGTGAGAGTTTGAGCCATAACCAAGTAGGAAACCTTCATGAGATTTAGGAGCAAATTTAGAACGATGATGCTTATCAAGAATGTAGCACTTTGAGCCGAATACTCGAAAGTATCCAACTTGGGGTTTGTTACTAGTGAGGAGGTCGTATGCCATCTTCCCGAGTAGCTTGTGAAGATACAAGCGATTTGTTGCATGACAAGCTATCTCAACCGCTTCCGCCCAAAAGTGCTTTGGCATTTTGTACTCATCAAGCATCGTTCTTGCCATCTCGATAAGAGTCCGGTTCTTCCTTTCAACAACTCCATTTTGTTGAGGTGTGTACATAGCCGAGAACTCGTGTGAAATCCCTTCTTCATCAAGAAAGGTGTCCACATTTGCGTTCTTAAACTCCGTTCCGTTGTCGCTCTGAACCTTCTTGATCTTCACGTCAAACTGATTTTGGGCCTTCCTAGCGAAGTTTTTGAAGATCTTCTGGACCTGCGATTTGTCATCAAGAAAGAACACCCACGTAAATCTTGAAAAATCATCAACTATGACTAGGTCAAATGAGTTACCACCGAGACTCTTGTAGGCATTTGGACCAAAGAGATCCATGTGGAGTAGCTCGAGTGGTCTTCTTGTGGTCATGATGTTCTTCGCGCGGTGACTTCCTCCAACTTGTTTCCCTGCTTGACAAGCACCACAAAGTCTATCCTTGTCAAATATGACATCTTTTATTCCAAGGATATGATCACCTTTAATAAGCTTATCAAGATTTCGCATACCAACATGACCTAGTCTTCTATGCCACAACCAGCCTTTATAAGATTTGGTAATTAAGCAAGTTCTAGGTTGAGCCTTTTTAGTGAAATCAACAATGTAAAGATCTCCTCTACGTATACCGGTAAAGACCATTTTATGATTGTCTCTACGAAACACTTGGCAATCTACTTCAGTGAATAAGACATTGAAACCGAAATCCGCAAGTCTAGAAACTGAAAGTAAATTGTATCCAAGGGATTCAACGAGCATGACATTTTGTATGGAGCTATCATGTGAGATGGCCACCTTACCAAGGCCAACCACCTTACCCTTTGAATTATCACCAAAAGTGACATATTTTCGAGTGCCGTTGTTTTCAGCAAGCTCACGGAACATATCTTTATCTCTGGTCATATGATCAGTACATCCACTATCAAGGACCCATTCCTTTCCTCCAGCCATGTAGTCGCGAAGATTTGCCATAAGACCAAAATGCCTCATTGCATCATCAAGATCATAGTCACTATCATCATCTTCATCATAGTATCCATGTTCAACATCGTCTTGTGATTGATCAATTCCTAGAGAGGGTAATTCATTAGATAAATGATCATCACAATGGTTACCTTTATGAATTCTAATAGCTTCGATATGATATCGCTAATGATTCCAACATTTCCTTTAGCACGCATGAGATTGGTAAGCTCAAATAGACAATCACCAAAACTAGGATCACTAGAGTTCATCTTACTCAAGGCAATAGACTTATGGAGAATTTCGTCTAAATTTTTCAAGGAATAATCTGGAAATCATTCCTCAAGAAATCTCCATATGGTGTAGGCACACTTGAGAGTAGGCAAACATCTAATCAAGTTTCTAGGCAAGCCTCTAATGATGAGTTCAACAGTTCCAAGATTGCGAATCATGTCAATATCTTCATCTAGGGTAGGGTGCAAAGGATCAACATGAGGTGCACAAGGGCTAGTAATGTACTTGTTCAAATGATATTCATTGAAAATCTCAAGCATTTCATTTTTCCACTCATGAAAATACTCTCCATCAAGAATAGGCACTCTATGTCTAAGACTCCCCAAAGTAGACACATCCATCTTCCTCCAATGGTGTTTAAACCAAGGCAATGGAGACCAAAGCTCTGATACCAATTGAAAGGATCGAGAAGAGGTGTCTAGAGGGGGGGTGATTAGACACTAAGTGCCAAAAGTTGCAGTTTTTAATATTCTTAAGTTTAAGATGAGTTTAAGCACACGTTTAACAAACACAATACATATCAAGGAAGCATGCAATGAGTATATGAGCAGCGGAAAGTAAAGCATGCAACTTGTAAGAATGTAAAGAGAAGGTTTTGGAGTATTCAAACGCAATTGGAGACACGGATGTTTTTGTCGTGGTTCTGATAGGTGGTGCTATCGTACATCCACGTTGATGGAGACTTCAACCCACGGAGGGTAATGGTTGCGCGAGTCCACGGAGGGCTCCACCCACGAAGGGTCCACGAAGAAGCAACCTTGTCTATTCCATCACGGCCGTCGCCCACGAAGGACTTGCCTCACTAGCGGTAGATCTTCACGAAGTAGGCGATCTCCTTGCCCTTACAAACTCCTTGGTTCAACTCCACAATCTTGTTGGAGGCTCCCAAGTGACACCTAACCAATCTAGGAGACACCACTTTCCAAGAAGTAACAAATGGTGTGTTGATGATGAACTCCTTGCTCTTGTGCTTCAAATGATAGTCTCCCCAACACTCAACTCTCTCTCACAGGATTTGGATTTGGCGGAAATAAGATTTGAGTGGAAAGCAACTTGGGGAAGGCTAGAGATCAAGATTCATATGGTTGGAATGGAATATCTTGACCTCAACCAAGTGTAGGTGGTTCTCTCTCAGAAAATGTGTATTGGAAGTGTAGGTATGTTCTGATGGCTCTCTCCACGAATGAAGAGTGGGTGGAGGGGTATATATAGCCTCCACACAAAATCTAACCATTACACGCAATTTGCCAAACTCGGTGGGACCGAATGGTTAAACTCGGTCGGACCGATTCAGCAAACCTAGTGACCGTTAGGATTTTCGGTGGGACTGAGATGCAACTCGGTAGGACCGATATGGTTAGGGTTAGGGCATAACGTAATCTCGGTGTGACCGATTACACAAACTCGGTGGGACCGATTTTGGTAATAAGCTAACCAGAGAGTTGGTCAGGCAAACTCGGTGTGACCGATTACACAAACTCGGTGGGGCCGATTTTGGTAATAAGCTAACCAGAGGGTTTGCATTGTAATCTCGGTTGTATCGATTGCTCAAACTCGGTGAGACTGATTTTGGTAATGGACATACACAGAGAGATTACAATCCCATCTTGGTGATACCGAGATCCCTATCGGTGAAACCGATTTGCTAGGGTTTGTGGCAGTGGCTATGACATCTGAAACTCGGTGGCGCCGGATAGATAGAATCGGTGAGGCCGAGTTTGACTTTTGGTTTAGGTCATATGTGGATGTGGGAAGGTAGTTGAGGGTTTTGGAGCATATCACTAAGCACTTTGAGCAAGCAAGCCATTAAGCAACACCTCATCCCCTCTTGATAGTATTGGCTTTTCCTATAGACTCAATGTGATCTTGGATCACTAAAATAGAAAAATGTAGAGTCTTGATCTTGAAGCTTGAGCCAATCCTTTGTCCTTAGCATCTTGAAGGGGTTCCACATCCTCTAGTCCATGCCACTCCATTGTTGAACTTATCTAAAACATACTAGGTAAAAGTGTTAGTCCAACAAGAGATATGTTGACATTAATTACCAAAACCACCCAGGGAGCACTTGTGCTTTCACCTGGCCAGTGGTGGGAGTAGTAGGGGGCGGTGAGGCCTCCGCCGCATCGCATATGGCCACGGGAGGTAGGAGCACGAGGCACGACCGGTGCTGGTTTGGGCGGCTGGAGCAAGAAGACCAGAGGTTGAAGAAGCACAACGGCCGTTGGATGGACATCGTATGGTCACTGGAGCTAGAATCGTGCATATATTGACTAACTTGACAAAGCCCTCCGTCCCCGTCAACTTAGTAGGCCCACAAGTCAGCCTGCCACTATACTGGGTCCCAACTAATAGGGGGAGTATTCATTTTTTTGTGCGTAATAAGGAGGCACTTCCTTGCGTGCGAAGATATAGCTGGTGGGTCCGAGCTATCAGCGGCGGTAACATTTTTTCGCGAAATACAGAGGCCCTTTCGGTGGGTCCCTGATGTCAGGTGGAGGAATCATTATTTTGCGTGTAATAAGGAGGCATTTCCTTGCATGCGGCCATGGACCCAGTTGTCGGCCTCTCCACGTACAGTCCACTTCAGATGCATGTCGGTCGTTAATCAGGCCGCGCCGAGAGCACCAGGGCGGTGGACGACGATGAGGCCTAGGAAGGGAACGACATGGAGGCAGGGAAGACTCGGCAGTTGTTTCCCACGCAGAGGGGAGTACGACTATACGAGGGTTTACTTGTTCATCTGCCGTCGCCGGAGAATAACAGTAGGTGTGGGTGAGTAGAGGGATGGCTAGGCCAGCGATGGGAGTACGGTGGGGCGGTGAGGCTTGCACGGTAGCACAGCCGGTCGCGGGGAGGAGGGAGCAGGCAGTCCTCCCACCGGCGCTTGTTTGAGCGGTTGGAGCAGGAAGAGCAGAGATTGAAGAAGCACGACGGCCGTTCGATGGACATCCAACAGTCACTGCTTGTGCGTCAACCTTTTTTAGGAAAGCCTCAAATCTGTGGAAAACAGCATACAGCCCATTTGCTAATTCTTAAGGTCTTTTTTGGAGCCAATATTCTTTTTGTTAGCATTACAGCCCATATTGTGGCCATGGTTAAAAAATTATACGAAATTGTGCATATTTCGGTGCGGTCCGAACTATTTTTAATCCTGAAATTTCGACTCGCATTCAAACTGATTATAAAAATAAATGTATATCAATATAAAATCCAACAAATTCTCCACGCATAAAAATTAATGTAATTTAAAATGTCAAAATGAAAAAAAATATTTGAAACTAATTGCCGGTTTGATGTGTTTTAAAAATGTACATCCCATTTCTCATTACTGATGGGCCATTTTCTCGGCCAGCCGAATGAAAGCTCTCCTCATCTTGAAAGATTTGCAGCCCAACACGCCTAACAAAGTGACTTACTTGGCAAATCACAAAAAAACTAGGCTGTGGCCATGGACATAGATGTCAGTCCATTTGTTTTTTAGTCCATTTGGTGGGCTGGGTGAAATAATGATGTAGCATCTATGCAGCCCGTTTAAATCCAATTTGCATTTTTCTCGAAATCTGCGGACTTGCTGGGCTGGGTGAAAATATTATGTTGGGCTAGATGGAGAAATGTTATAAAAACATAAACACATGATTGCACGTCAGTAAAATCTTTGCAAGGTTATGTATGCAATCACTAGGAGTTAACTTGCCAAGTTATATATAAACAATTATTATTATTATTTTGTAAGAATTTTCAACTTACGAAATAAAATATCATTTTAATTTGATGAGTTAATAGTACATGGGGTATTATTATTTTTTCGGCTAGACGTGGGACAGTTGAGTTGGTTCTAGGGGAAAGTATTGGGAGAAAACTCAGTTTACATCGAAAAAGAAAGTGGGAGAAAATTCAGAGACCTGTTGGGTCCACCTGAGGAGGGGAATATGTTGGGAGGAAGGAGATTCAAAGCACGGCAGCCGAGTGAACTAGTATTTTTTACGGACAAGTGAACTAGTTTAGATACATAAGCAAATAGCCACTAAAAAAGAAATCAGGTTAATGGGTTCTTAAAAGAAATATTTCGGACAAAACAGATAATTACGACACATAGGCTAATGCATGAAACACTCAGATGATAAAGGTGCTTATAAACAGATAAAGTACAACATCTAGACCTTCCTGGCACGCTTGATCATGATGCTGCGGCTGTCCGTGTACTCGTCGGTTACGGGAAGCAGACACGCCCTCATGTCCAAGATCTGCATGTACATGTCGTAGCATGCGTATGTGTCCGTGGCCGCGTAGGTTATGTAGGCTAGATTCAGAGGTATGTCCCACGTGTTCAGGCCGTCTTCTTTCATGTTGGCATATCAGGGGTCGATGATGGTCTCAGCGAGGTCAACCACGGAGTCCTTCTCCTTCCCGGTGCTGATGATCTTGTATTGCTTCTGGATGTCGACAAGCTTGTTGCACCAGATGGCCGAATCGCCGCGTTCTTCCTTCTCTCCATCGTAGCGAAGGTGCAGTCGGCGCTTCCGATGAAATGGGCGAATGCTCCAGAACCTGGTGCAGCCATAGGACTGAGGCGAGGCAGAGCTTCACCGAGTCTGTATCGTTGGTGTACATCACATTCAACTTGGTGCAACCATAGGAATGAATGGCGAAGTCAAAGGGGAACTCCTTGCTGAAGTCCATATCCAGCAGGCTCACCCCTCGGATCGCCATTGGAGTCTCTTCGAGTGAACGAGTGTGTAGGCGGCAGCAGTTCGTTTTTCAGCTCTTGGGGAACTGGATTCAACAGTAAGCTGAGTGTGTACATGCGACAACAGTTACTACCCCTCCCTCGTCCACTGCATGCCCGGCAGAAGATGCACCCTCGGCCACACGTCGGTTCATGAGCGGGTCTGTATTGGTACTGTAATAACATGAGTTAGTGGTCACTTTACTTAAATTTAATTAGCTTTAATAGAAATTTGTACTTAAAAGAAGAAATGCATTCGCTCGTTCTATCTGTTCCACAAGATCAACATGCACAACAATTAGAATTATTATTCTCAGGACGCACACGATCAACACATTTGTCGCACTTTCACAAAGATAATACTACCAAGTTTGAACTGTTTGTTATGGTTGTTGTCCTCTGCATCATCATGCCGTGTTTCCCAGCTTGCAAGATTCAGAACCAACAAATAAGATCCAAATAATAAGTACAACAAAGATGCCTACACATCTCATTGATTCCCAGCTTGCAAGATTCAGAACCAACAAATAAGATCCAAATAATAAGTACAACAAAGATGCCTACACATCTCACTGATTCCCAGCTTGCAAGATTCAGAACCAACAAATAAGATCCAAATAATAAGTACAACAAAGATGCCTACACATCTCATTGATTCCCAGCTTGCAAGATTCAGAACCAACAAATAAGATCCAAATAATAAGTACAACAAAGATGCCTACACATCTCATTGATTCCCAGCTTGCAAGATTCAGAACCAACAAATAAGATCCAAATAATAAGTACAACAAAGATGCCTACACATCTCACTGATTCCCAGCTTGCAATTTTCAGAACCAACCCATTAGAGCCTTTTGATAAAGTGAATATCGGGATTAAATCCATCTTGGCTAGCCATGCCATACAATCGAAGAACTTGGCGAATGCTCTTGACCGTCACAACATCTGTAGTTGAGTATTCCTGTTTGCACAGCATGTTTGCACAGCACAAACAAGGAGACAAGAGAGCATGATTTCGCTTTAATAGCGGCCTCCTTGAACTCAACCTCCAGCTCTACTTGGATGAGGTCTGCCTGGAGTTCCATGATTCAATTCATGCGCCTTTTTCTGCAGTTCACCTAAAATGAAGCAAAGATTGCATCATTCAGCTAGCAAGAAGTACTTGCTCTTGTGAGCTGGCAGGTTCTTCTTTAGTAGTTGCGCTAAAATTGAGGAACATTAAGGTTGGCTGTCCAGCTCATGTAAGGTGCAACTATAATTTTCTTATCCTTTTGTGCAGTTCCACTAAAATAAAGTGCCATTGTGGTGACAGTGACGGCTCCATCTTGCAAAGGCTAATAAAATGTTGCACGAGATTACCAGCAGAACTTGACGGAGATTTTGGAAACTCCAATCACCATTTTGTGCAGTTCCACCAAAATTGAGAGATGTTGCCCACGTGACATTTTAGTTGAACTGCACAAGACACTCATTCCAAAAAAAGTGTTTTGTGCAGTTCACCAAAAGGTCACAATAGCAACAAGGTGAAATGGATATCCCTATCTGCACAAAAAGATAGAAAGTAAACAGTTGCTGGTCAATAAGAATATACGAAACATATACAAAATGAAAAGAACCATCTTAATTATGTTCATGGCAATCATGCAAGGACAGTAGAAATTTTAAAACGTCAGCAATGCTTCATGTTACCAGAAGCATTACGATCAATAATGAGATTCCTCAAATATGGGATTACTTTAATGGTGGCATTGCTTGTTTACCAGACACAGTAAATCAACAGCAGCTAAAGAGTTGGTTTAAGGGCATAGGACCGTGGGGACACCAGGACACTCAGCAGTGTAAAGGAGCAACTTACTTATCATACTGGGGAAAGTAGCAGGAGTGCCATTGTACTATGTGAGGGCAGCAAATCTAATCTTGGAGACCTTTTACTATGTGAGGGCAGCAAATCTAATCCTGGAGACCTTTTACTATGTGAGGGCAGCAAATCTAATCCTGGAGACCTTTTACTATGTGAGAGAAGCAAATATAATCCTGAGACCTTTTACTATGTGAGGGCAGCAAATCTAATCCTGGAGACCTTTTACTATGTGATGGCAGCAAATCTAATCCTAGACATACTCTGTTGACTTGTCCACCAGCCGCCAATTTCTATCCCTTTTTCAACCAATAATAGATCTATTCCTTATCCAGTTCGTACTGCGTTTTCCCTTTATTTCCCTTTTCAACCAAGAGACCGGTTGGGTATCCGGTCTCTACTACTTTCACCATATTATTTCCTCTTTGAATCAAGTCCTAGATTCATGCTAAAACTTCCCCCCCTTTCTTCATTGTTTGAACAAAGACCTAGATTCGAATGCATGAAGTAGCTTTACCTCTAATAATACTAAAAATTTAGGTGGCATTGGAAGAGCTGATGGGAGTAGAAAAAGATGCACATGCATACACGTGGGGAGCTGAGGCAGTAGAGCAAGGCCGCTTTCGAATAACTTATACCTGAGGGTCGCCGGGAGGTGGGCGACGGCAGGTCGGATCTACGGACAATACGGCAGGGAGGAAGAAGGTCCGGAGGACGTCCCGAGCCGGCCATGTGTCGGAGAGAACGACACGGGCAGAGGATCGGGCCCCTCTGGCAGTTGTGGGTTTCCTCCCTCGGCGGCGATGACCGCGTGAATGATGCACCTTTTAGTCCTCTACACACACCGGCCGAAGGGATCCGGCCGGATCTGTGACCAGCGGTGAGCAGAGAGAAATTGTCGCTACCGCTGTCTTGTTTATATCTGGAGAGGATGAGAGAATGAAGAGAGAAACCCTAGTAAAGCAAGCGCTCAGGCCCCTGCGTCCATATATAGTGGAGTGATTATCTTTTTTCTCTCCACGACAAGCGTTTCAATTTGTGTACGTGGCATTAAAGAAAAGAAACTCTCTATTTAAGGTGACTACTGTACGACTCCTACTTACTACTAGTAGTACTACATTATTGTTCACTTGCGCTCCCCGCCCCTCCATTCATTGAACAACCCCACGGGTGAATAAACATACAGTAAGTACTGTATTTATATAGAACGAACAAGCTCGTACTATTTTCGCGTAGTTAAAAGTTGAGGGCGGGGCTTTTCCCGGGCAGTACGCGCGGCAGTTTTTGGGTAGGGCTAGAAGACTATTTTAATTTTTTAAAAAAACTTCGAGACGGCCACATAGCATGGAGCCGACCCCAACGATTTTAAGCTTACAGGCACGGTACACGCTATCCTAGACTACTATACACATGAAACTGCCACACGAGCGTCCGGACTGCGCTTGGCTCTTCTCCTTTTCGGGAAGTCGAATAATGATTGAATACTACTGCACTGGAGGAGTACTACAGTATGCTTCTGGCCATCTGACACCGATTGAACTGCTGCATGTCCACCGCGTGCGGGAGGGAGAGTGTGTAGTGAAAGCTTCTCCTAGTCTTGCCAGCCACCACGCTCATGGGCGAGGGAGGGACGCTCCTGCCTTTGCGTATATGACAGGTGGGCCCTACAGGTGTGTGGCCAACCTGTCATACAGCCAAAGGCAGGTGCAGTTAAGTCCGCGAGGGAGAGGATAATCAAACTTCTCATTGATGTACGAGTTGACGCGACACATCAAAGCACCGCACTCGATATATTTCAATAATTTGCGTGTGTGACTCCCAGATGCAGAGGCCGGGGGTCATCATCCTCCTTTTCGAGAAAAAACAGATGCGTGTGTGAGAGGACGAGTGCGTGCGTGCACCTCTTCTCTTCCTGTATAACATACTACTAAACTCAGAGTACAAGTTTTTGTGGGTGGCATGATGGTGCGTGTGAGAAGTCCCGGGAGATAGGTTTAATGCATTAATTGCAATGCATGCATGCATAAAGTACATGCATTGGTCAATTTTCTCTTAATACTTGCATGCAATGATTTAATGCACCTTGGAATCTGAACATGTGTTGGGGACAACCAAATTGAGCCTTATAAAATGGAAAAACTAAAATTTTGAGATAAGCCCTATAAAACCAGAAAGGAGGGAGTAGAAAAAGAAGTACTCCATCAGGGAATAGTGCCGCACTTTGAAACTAGAACCGTCAATAAATTTTGAGCTTGCGTCTCGTCACATTCCAAATTACTCCACGCTATATTGAATTGCAAACCTGTGCACACCGATCACAACCTAAACAGTTTCCCACTTAGGAGCATATTAGTACTCGGTTATAAATACTATTATGCCAAGATGACTACACATTCCTCCTCAACTCCTCATCCACCAAAACAAACAATTCATTCAACATCCTTCCCTTGCGTCTGCCATGGCCAGCGTGAGTTCTGGGTCGAGAGATTGCCACCAGGGAGAGGCGAGCATGGAAGCGGAAGCATGAGAGATGTCCCGCCTTCCTGCGAGAGCAGCCGACATGTCCCGCCACGCGGAAGTAGTAGCACAGAGGTCCCGTCGCGCCGCTGAAGCAGCACGGAGGTCCCGTCGCGCCGTCGATGCAGTAGACTGGTCCGGCCGCACCGCGAAAGCAGCAGAGATGTCCCGCCGCGCCACGAATGCAGCAGAGATGTCCCGCCGCGCCGCACCGGCCTGGGAAAATTTCTCGCGGGCAGGAGACGACTGTTACAGGTGCATGCATGCGATCGTCCATAGCCAGATGGATCAGATCTCCGGCTCGGCGAGGTTGCAGGACGACATGATAGCCTCGTTTGAAAATCGAATGGGGCAAGCCCTTCTTTGATCAAAAAAAATTTAATTGTCCTTATATATTCATCGGTCTTGCTATAAGTCGCAGTAGATGCTATATAGGTCCGTCGGATATTACATCAAGATCCGTGCTTTCAGATTTTCCTTTTTCTCTCTTAAATCTCAGTCGAGTGAGACATAGCCACGCCATTAAACAGAGGCTCGGGCGCCATTAATGGAGACCTTGGGAGAGAGGTGGACGGCAGATGGAGGTCAAAGGGCTCTCCTCCCGATAAGCACGTGCAGGGGTCTGATCGCACGCCTCTCGTACTCAAATAGCTACCCTGCACGGTGCCTCCTAGCTAATAAAAAATGGGGACGCGTGGCGGCACGTAAATGGTACTAGTAAGTAGAACGCCCACGGTTTCAATAATACTTGTGTTTCCGATTGTAACGTGACAACACTTGTTCCAAAATGACTTTGTTGATTGTTAATGTGTGCGCCTTCGCAAATTGGACTGCAAATTTACCACAGCATGTTGGTGCCATGTCATGGCACCAAGCCAAGTTTCATTATTTTCATGCATGTTTTGGATTTACCGGAATTAAAAAACTAAGTTTCTCAATGTTTCCAACCCAGCCACGACGCCCAGAATTTTGAATTTCATTCCCATTTCTTGCATGGAACCTAGAAATTTACCCGAGGACACACATGTGATTTTTCAACCAACTTTGGTGCACTGGAACATGTGCTTGTATTTCAAATTTGAATTATGCACACAAAGGTGACACGTTCCCTCCCAAAACCACGAGCCTTCTTGAGAGAAGCTCCGATTTGCAAGAAGCTTATACCAAAATTTGTTCCTATTCGGCCAATTTTTTTTACCATGGCATGGTACTGCCATGACATGACACCATGCCAAGTTTCATGATTTTAAAACCAAGTTTCTCAATGTTCTCGACTGAGCCACGATGCCCAGATGTTTGAATTTTATTCTCATTTTTTGCATGGGACCTACTCCCTCCTTCCATCTATATAGGGCCTAATGTGTTTTTCAAGACAGCCTTTGCTATTGACAAGATTAATAGCACATGAGATGTATACTATGAAAATTATATTATTGGAAGCTCCTTTGACATACAAAATTGAAGGTATGCTTTGTGTAAGTTGCATGTCATATATTATTGCTCTAATGTTTGGTCAAAGTTAGCCTCGAAAAACACATTAGGACCTATATAGATGGAAGGAGGGAGTAGAAATTCACCCGAGGACACAAATGTGATTTTCAACCAACTTTGGTGCACGGGAGCATGTGCTTGTAGTTCAAATTTGAATTATGCACATTAAATGACCAAAAACTCAATTAATGTGTAAATAAGGCCAAACGAAGCCGGAATAATTCCAAAATATAATAGGGCACTCATGTAGTTCTATGTTGCCTTTGTAAATAAGCTCAAGGGGGACAATGTATATCGTTTCGCACTCAAAGGTGGCACGTTCCCTCTCAAAACCACAAGCCTTCTTGAGAGAAGCTTCGGTTTGCAAAAGCTTATACCAAAATTTGTTCCTATTTGGACAATTTTTTTACCACAACATGGTAGTGCCATGACATGACATCCATGCCAAGTTTCATGATTTTCAGACATGTTTTGGATTTACAAGAATTTTAAAACCAAGTTTCTCAATGTTCTCGGCCGAGCCACGATGCCCAAATGTTTTCATTTTATTCTCATTTCTTGCATGGGACCTAGAAATTCACCCGAGGAAACAAATGTGATTTTTCAACCAACTTTGGTGCACGAGAGCATGTGCTTGTAGTTCAAATTTGACTTATGCACATTAAATGACCAGAAACTCAATTAATGTATAAAAACGACAAACGAACCCGGAATAATTCCAAAATTTAACAGGGCACTAATGTAGTTCTATGTTGCCTTTGTTAAGAAACTCAAGGGGGGAGGGTAGCGTATATCGTTTCACAATCAAAGGTGGCACGTTCCCTCTTAGAACCACGAGCTTCCAAATCGGCCCAATTTTTTACCACAACATGTTAGTGCCATGACATGACACCATGCCAAGTTTCATGATTTCCAGGCGAGTTTGATTTACATGAATTTAAAAACAAAGTTTCTCGATGTTCTCGACCGAGTCATGATGCCCAGATGTTTGAATTTCATTCTCATTTCTTCCATGGGACCTAGAAATTCAACCAGGGACACACATGTGATTTTTCAACCCACTTTGGTGCACCGGAGCATGTGCATGCAATTCATATTTAGATTATGCACATTAAAAGTCCAGAAACTCAATTAATGTATAAAAAGGCCAAATAAACCCGAAATAATTCCAAAATTTAACAGGGCACTCATATAGTTCTATGTTGCCTCTGTAAATAAAATCAGGGGGAGGCAGCGTATATCGTTTCGCACACAAAGGTGACACGTGCCCTCTTGGAACCACGAGGCTTGTTGAGAGAATCTCCGGTTTTGCAAGAGGCTTATACCAAAACTTGTCCCAATTCAGCCAAAAATTATATGTATGAAAACAGGGTTTAGATTATCCCAAACATCTCGCTACCTAGACCAATAATGTACTATGATTTGAATTCAACATAAAATGGATACAAATATTTGAATTGGAGAGCGTATGGTACATGTAGTTCATAGTGAAATATGATTACTGCTATATGTATGTTTTTTGTTATCAAGATAATATTTAAATTATTGTATAACTTGACAACAATCATATTCAAGTAAGGAAAATTGATTCAAATTTAGTCCATATGGTAGACGACAATATATATGTTCACATGGTGGAGTAAAATGTTCATATATGATGGAAGATCAAAATGTACGACTACATCAATTATAAACCGCAAGGTCACCTAACGATATATTCGAATTAGACATAACGTGGATTCAAAAATTGAAATTAGAGATCATGGCATGTGTAATCATATAAAAAGGGACATTACTCTTTCTTTGGTGGGAATTGATTTGTTTTTTGTTGTTGTTGAGGGAAGTGTGAATCGATTTGGTACTGTGCAGGGTAATCTTGTTCTCCCGATTTTTTTTACATTTTTCTTGTTGTTTTTTCAATGGCATCTATAGCAATATAGTAAAAGGGGACATGAATCTCTTGTGTCTTGTATGAATTGTTTTTTTACACGTTAAGTTTGTTCTGCCGAACAAGGAATCCGCACCTTGTTATCCCGAAATTTTCAAGCTCGAGTATCTTTTGTCTCACCTGCTTTGAAACTCCCGCTTCTTCAACCCGCGCCGCGCCGCGCCTTGTTATCCCAAAATTTGGACGTGCGCGAGAACTCCCTCCTCATCCGAAATCGCTCCCGTAGCCCAGACATGCGAAATCCCCCTTCTACCCCTCAACTGGAAATGAAGTTCCACGTCGCGGTGTCAAAACCGGTGGGGGTACGCTGGTAACTTACCCTACAGTTCGGACAAGCGCGTCCCTAAGCTTGGCTCACCCCCCCTTCGCCCCCCATTCGTACATCGAGGCCGCCAAAACCCGCGAAACCCCACGCTCCTCCGTCGGCCTCCCGACCGCGGCCCAGCCGAAGACTCTTCCCCGACTACGTCGTCTACCGCAACAGCTCGCCGTCCCTCATCCACCGCACCGGATGAGGATCCGTTGTCGATCTCGTCGTCCCGCCGGATCAGCCGCCCCGTCCTCCACCTCCAAGGAGCTGCCCCGACGTTTGCCTCGTCTATTGCGCCACCTCAATCCCCACAGCGCCGTCTTGACCTGCCCCACCGGAACCGCAACACCCTCACCAATTCCTCCGATGAAGCCGAGGCCAACTCGGCGCCACCAAGGAGGTTCTACACTCACCGCTGCATTTTATCTTTTATTCGATCACATGGGGCTGCCGGTGCTCGATACCGAGCAGACATGGCATGTCTCCATCGACGGCGCCGTCGCCGGCCACATCATCCACGGTGTCTCTCCCCCATGTCGTTGCTTCCTCGACGGCGACTTCCACAACATCACTAGCTGCGGCTGCTCCGGCTCTCGCTCGCGCTACGGCTCTGTTCTTGTTGTCGGTCGCGCTGCTGCACTGCTCCCGCTTTCGTTCGTGCTGCTGCTCTGCTCTTGCTCTCGCTTGCGCTGCTGCTGCTGCTGCACGACCTCCAGCAGCTACAGAAGTTGCTGCTTTAGCACTCGCTCGCGGTGCTACTCCACGACTTGCTCTCTGCTAGTGCATTCCCTGCTCGAGCGTCTGCTGATTTAGATCACTGCTTCTCTGCTACTAGTGCTCGAACGCCCTAAACATCTATTGCAATGCTCTGTTACTAGTTCAATCAGTTTCGACAGTAAAATTCAGTTTCGACTGTGAAGTTCATTTTCTTCAGTTAAGTTCAGAGTGAACAGTACTTACAACATCTGTCGGATCAGCCTTGGCGTGGCTGATGCGTTTTACATCTAGCACTTTTTGGTGATGTATTTTACATCATCTATTGCAGATGATATTAGGGTCCCACTTCAGATTAACGTTGTCTGTCTTGTCATGCTTCAGCCTCGTCACCGTACACCTTAGCAGAGCTGCTCCAACGACGGAACCGTCCATCACAGCGGAGCAGTACCCTCGGCGCCGTTTCCAGAGGCCTCGGATCTTCTTCCCCGCCTCTGACAGTCACACCAGCATCATCACCATCCTCCACGTCCAACCCAATGATGCTGAGGTCCACAAGTCTATGCCAAAGATTTGTACACTCGTCGCATCACTTTGTTTCTCAATTCCTCTGTTCTTCCAATTCATGTGAGCCAAACACCCAGGTTGACTGAAACCCTATGTTTCCAAATGCTCGATTTTGCACGTGCATTCCTATCCTATTCCTATGTTTTTCCTGTCCGTGCGTTTATAGAATCCTCCAATTCTAAGGAGCCCTTACAGATTCACTTCATTTTCAGATAGGCGTCAAAGAAAACTCTGTGTGTTATGTCCTGCTCCTGCCGTGTCGTCATCCACCCCACCTGAGGTGCACCATCGACAGAAGCGTTCACTGCAGCAGAGATCCCCCTGCAGACTTCCTTTCGCCACCTCAGATCATTTTTCCCGTTGCCGGCAGCCACGCCAACTGCATTACCATCATCGACTTGAGCAGATGAACCTGAGGACTACACAGTTCTGGAAGAGAGGTCGCAGTCTTTCGTGTTTGCTTACGTTATACATCGGTTATTATTACTTGCTACTTTATCATTCAATCTTGAGTTTTGAATTGCCCATGGGTCTCAAATCGAGCCAGCAACGAATAGTATCTGTCTACTATCTGGTTCATCTGGGTCTTCTATGTGGTTCATGTTGGGTGGGCAACAAACAATAGATGATCCATTGTCTATCTTTTTAAACTGAAGCTATAATCTACCTGCTATCATTAGTTTTGGATCCATCCACTCCTTTGCTACCATCAGTCTTGATTTTTGCATGCACCCCTTAGGCCTTACAAAATCTAACTATTTTTTTATTATGCATGTCAGCTATTGTACACAATCGTACTAAACATGTAGAGAAAAAGAGAAGACTGTTGCGTGCGAATATAATGTCATGCAGACGCCGCTCCATGGTGGGCGAAGTGCCCCCTCCTGCATTTCTAGATTGTATTCCAGAGGAAGATAACTGTTCAGATGGAGATTCAGAAGGAGCCGACCACGCTTGTTTACCACCTGAGGTGTTTTCTCTAACCTGACATGCTGATGTTGGTCATATCATGCATATGGCGCCTTGCATTGCTTACATTATACATCTTATATGTCATCAGCTTAGTTTAGATTTGCTTTGTGTGAATGCCACCTGTTTGGTTTCTATATCATACTCCCACCATTCCTAAATATTTGTCTTTTTAGAGATTTCAACAAGTGACTACATAGGGAACAAAATGAGTGAATCTACACTCTAAAATGTGTCTATATACATCCGTATGTGGTAGTCCATTTGAAATCTCTAAAAAGAAAAATATTTAGGAACGGAGGGAGTATATGGGAATTATGCAATGCCATCTTCTTTAGCCAGGCATCATATACGTGAATCATGCAATGCCATCCTGTTTAGCCAGTCATCATATATGTGAATTGTATCGTGCTATATTTTTTCCATAATGTATTCCATTTGTCAACAATGTTTATACATTCATCTACTCTTCCTGTGCATCAACCATTTGAGTCAGTCATGGGAAAATCTGGAGTGAAAACAAGGTCTTCTGAGCAGTCAGTGCTACCTATCGATGCAGATTTCTTGCTGGTTACAGATAGCTCCTCAGAGGAAGATTCAGAGAGAGATGACTAGTCGTATTCCCCCCCGAGGTGCATGCTCTAACTTGGCTGGGTTATATTGCTCATATCATGCATATGGTGTCTTGCATTGCCATGCCATCTTCTTAGATTAGACATGCTTTGTGTGAATGCCTCCTGTTTGCTTTCTATATCAGATATGTGAATTATGCAATGCCATGTTTTTCGGCCAGTTATCATATATGTGAATTATGCACCGTCATGGAGCCAGGCATCATATATGTGAATTATCTCATGCCATCTTTTTTTTCATTACGTATTCCATTTGTCGACAATCTGTGTATATTGAACTACTCTTCATGTGTATCAGCCATTTGAGCCGGTTATGGAAAAAATCTGGAGTGAAAACAAGGTCTTCAGAGCAGGCAATGGTACTTGTTGAAGCATATATCTCGATGGTTACAGGGAGCTCCTCAGAGGAGGATTCAGAGTCAGATGACTAGTCCTATATCCCACCTGAGGTGTATGCTCTAAGTTGCAATGTTTATATTTCTCATATGATGCATATGGTGTATTCCATTGCTTAGTTTAGACATCATATGCACAATATTGAATTCTATCTGCTTAGTTTAGAGATCATACATGCGAGTGCTAGCTGCTTAGTATATGAATCAATTATGTCAATTATATCATGCCATCCTGTATACTTAGACAACATGTATGTGAATTATTTCATCCCAACCTATTTTAGAAAGACATCATATAGTTGTGTCATGTCATCCTGTTTAGGTACTCATCATATGTTGAATTATGCCATTATATCCTGTTAAGTTATCCTGTTTAGTTAGGCATCATATATGTGAAACTGTGTCATGCTGTCCTGTTTGGTTAGACAACATATATGTGAATTACCACATCTGTCTATCATACAATGTCTGTACGTTCAATTTCTTTTCTTGTTTATCAGCCATTTGAATTGGAGGGGGTTCTTGAACAGGACAGTGGTACTGGCCAGCTACAAGTGCTTGTGCCAGCGGTACTGGCCAGTAACTCGAACAACAAGTTACTGCGGCTGATAAACACCAGTCCTTTCTTGTGCAACAGCAAGCGCTGGAGGATTTAAGCGCCAAACAAGAGAAAGTTAATAAGCTTGCTAAGCATCTTGCCAGCATTATGGGTACCCATGATATTGTTTCTTGAACTCTTCTGAAGTGGTTTCAGTTCTGGACTTGTTTTGCTGCGGCATTTATATGCTGCTTTGTTTCCTATATTTGCACTGGTGGCGAACTTTGATGCCCAGTGGATGTAATATGTGTAATATCTGTGATAGCCTAGCATAAGTTGCTTGCTTATTTATTTCCTTGTTGTCTTGTTTATTTGTTTGCTTCTAGTCAGTGCAGTTCTTTTTCCACGGTTTGCTAGTGGCTGCAATAACCTATTTTTTAAAACTAGGCCACAATAACCATGGGCTAATATTTAATGTAGTGACATTGGGCCTCCTATGGGCCGTAGAAATAGTGGGCCTTCTACGGGTCATAGAAACAGTAGGCCTTCTATGGGTCGTAGAAACAATGGGCTTTCTACGGGCCGTAGAAACAATGGTCCTTCTACGGGCCGTATCATCAATGGGCCTTATACGGGACATATGGTCGATTGGCCAGACATGGGCCAATAACAGGCCGCATTATGGCCGTAAACAGGCCATCGTTAATAGGCCGTATTTCATGACGCTATGAAAATGGCCCAACGTATTAACGGACCACAAACGGGCCGACTGTAACCACAGGCTGAATTTGGCCCACAAGCAGAAAATGACAGTAACGGGCCGTAAATAAACGAATGCTGGAAATGAGCCCAAGAATAAATGGGCTCTGAGAAGTCCGAAAGATAACATGGGCTGGAAACGGCCCAACGGAATAACGGGCCGTTAATGGGTATAAAGTGATATACTGTTCATTATGGGCCAGTTTCACCAAGGGCCGTTAATGGGTGTAAAGTGATACACTGTTCATTACGGGCCAGTTTCACCACGGGTCGTTAATAGGCCAAGAGTTACATAGGGCCTCATATGGGCCGAAAGACGTCATGGGCCATACATGGGCCAGAAGTGAAAATGGGCTGGAATCATATTGGATGGCCCAGATGACGCTACTGGGCCTAATTCAGATAGGGCGTCACATGCCTTGGGTTAGCGGGCTGTAAATGGGCTATATGCGAACAGACCGTTGACATGCTTTCCATGGGCCGGCCCGCCACCTTTTGACCAAGTCAAACGGGCCAGCCTTTTCACAGGAATGGGCCTCTGTTGGGCCGTGCCACGTGTCGACGTATCATAGGCGCCTTCTGTCCAATGAGTGGATGACATCTGTCCCAACGATGAGCCGACACATGTTTCCTCCAGCCAATGATGATTTTACACGTGGAAAATCCCCATTGGTCGGGGCTGTTAACGGGTTATCGGATCCAAAATCCGACTCGATATCTTAACGGCGTTCCGTTACGGTGGATGCCACGTGTCGGTCACCCTTGACGAAAGCACTTCTGTGACGCGCGATTTATCGTCATGGAAGTGCACACTTCCGTGATGATAATTTTGGTAATGTCATGGAACACTTCTACGACAGCACAAGTATGACTATCTTGATTCTGTCATAAATTTGTCATGGATGTACATGCATGACAAAAAACACGACCTACTGTGACAAACACGTATCATCACGGAAGTGTATTTTTTTGTAGTGTAAGTTAATGAAAACGGAGTAACGCCTTAAGCAAGATGACATGATGTGGACAAAGTAAACCCAATCAATATGAATAAACCCCGCCGTTTTCCCCTTAATGGCAACAATACAAATAGGTGTCATGTCCCATTCTGACACTGGGATTGAGCACCGCAAGATTGAACCCATCACAAAGGACCTCTCCCATTGCAAGATAAATCAATCTAGTTGGCCAAACCAAATGGATAGATCAGAGAGAAAAATACAAAGCTATAATAATTATGCATAAAAGAATCCAGAGAAGACTCAATTAATATTCATGAATAATCTGATCATAAACCACAATTCATCAGATCCCAACAAAAACATCGCAAAAAATACATTGAATAGATCTCCAAGAACATCGAGGAGAACATTGTATTGAAGATCGGAGAGAGAGAGAGAGAGAGAAGAAGAAGACATATAGCTACTAGCTATGGACCCATAGGTCTACGGTAAACTACTCACACATCATCGGAAGGGCATCAAGGTTGATGTAGGAGTCCTCCATGATCGATTCTCCTTCTGGCAGAGTACCGGAAAAGGCCTCCAGATGGGATTGCAAAAAAAGTATTTTGGGCAGCTCTCAGATGTATTGAGAATATTTGGAAATTTATAGAGATGGAATTACGAGAAGATGTGCCATAAGGGGCCCACAAGCCTGGGGGCGCACCTACCCCCTAGGGTGCGCCTCTCGAGCTTGTCGCTCCCTCATGGCTTTTCAGGTCTTCTCCCGAACCTTCTAGGGCCCCTTCTGGTCTAGAAAAAATTAATCCAAAGTTATTTCTCCGTTTGGACTCTGTTTGCTATTGAGTTTCTGAAAAGCCAAAAAACAAGCAAAAAAAAACCGGCACTGGGCACTAGGTTAACATGTTAGTCTCAAAGAATGATATATAATTGCATATAAAACATCCAAGATTGATACTATAATATCATGGAACAATAAAGAACTACAGATACGTCAGAGACATATCAAGCATCCCCAAGCTCAATTCCTGCTCGTCCTCGAGTAGGTAAATGATAAAAACAGAATTTTTGATGTGGAATGCTACCTAATATGTTCATTATGCAATCTTTCTTTTATGGTATGAATATTTAGATCTGAGTGATTTAAAGCAATAGTCTATAATTTGACATAAAGACATTAATACTCAGGCATACCAACAAACAATCATGCCTTTGAAAATATAAATGCTAAAGAACGCTATCCCTACAAAATCATATAGCCTTGTCATGCTCCATCTTATTTACACAAAGTATAAATCATGCACTACCTCAGTGGCAGTCAAGCAATTGGTTCATACTTTTTAATGTGCTTGAACTTTTTCAACCCCACGCAATACATGAGCGCAAGCCACAAATATAACACTATGGGTGGAATAGAATGCGATGGTAGAGTTTAAGGTGGAGAAGACAAGAAAGGAGAAAGTCTCACATTGACAAGGCTAATCAATGGGCTATGGAGATGCACATCAATTGATGTAAATGCTAGGAGTAAGGGATTCCCATGCAACGGATGCACTAGGATATATAAGTGTATGAAAGCTCAAAATGAAAACAAAGTGGGTGTGGATCCAACTTGCTTGCTCTAGAAGTCCCCAGGCATTTGAAGAAGCACATCATTGTAATATACAAGCCAAGTTCTATAATGAAAAATTCCCACTAGTATATGAAAGTGACTACATAGGAGACCCTCTATATGAAAACATGGTGCTACTCTAAAGCACATGTGTGGAAAAAGATAGTAACATTGCCCCTTCTTCTTTTTCTCTCATTTTTCTTTGGTTGGCACTTTTTGGCCTCTTTCTCTGGGCTCTTTCTTTGCCTCTTTTCTTTATTTCCTTATCGGGACAATGCTCTAATAATGAATAATGATGATCATCACACTTCTATTTACTTACAACTCAAAATTACAACTCGATACTAGAAAACATGACTCTATATGATGCCTCTGGCGGTGTACCAGGATGTGCAACGATCTAGCGTAACATATATAAAAATGATGAACGGTGGCTGATCCACAAATACTATGTTAGTTATATGATCATGCAAAACAATATGACAATGATGATGTGTGCCAAAATAACAGTGCATTGGAAGTTGCATGGTAATATATCTCGGAATGGCTATGGAAATGCCATGATAGTTAGGTATGGTGGCTGTTTTGAGGAAGATATAAGGGGGCTTATGTCTGATAAAGTGTATCATATCACGGGGTTTGGATGTGTTGGGAAACGTTGCATGGAAAACAAAAAAGTTCTACACACACGCAAGATCTCTATCCATGGGGGAGAGCATCTACATACCCTTGTAGATCACTAAGCGGAAGCGTTTATCAACACGCTTGATGTAGGTGTATCCCTTCACGTTCTGTTCCGATCTAGCACCGAACTAACGGCACCTCCACTTTCAACACATGTTCAGCTCGATGACATCCTCGCCTTCTTGATCCAGCAAGAGGAGCGAAGTAGTATATGAGTTCTAGCAGCACGACGGTGTGGTAACGATGGTGGTAAAACTATTTTTGTAGGGCTTCGCCAAGCACAACGGATTTAGAGCGGAGGGTGAACTAGAGGGAGGAGATTAGAACCATACTGGGCTTCTAATTATGAGGATTAGAGGTAGCTAGGGCTAGCTCTAATTAGTCAACTAGGACCAACTAGAGGAGGCTCAAAAACTTGTGTTCTAGGAGCTAGCCCTACTCCTATATTTATATTTTGAGCCCTTGGGTCGTTACTTGGGGAGAGGGCCTCCACAAAGTCGGGTTGGAACGCAAGGAAGAGTCCTTCTCGGATTCCAGCTCCAGACACCACGGTCCTCGGCGTCTGGCCCAGACGCCATGGTCCTCGGCATCTGGCCTAAGGCCAGGCGCTAGGGTCCCTGGCATCTGGACCCCAACCTCTGCAGAACTTCCTTTTGCACTGACCTAAACCCCGGTGGGCCTTACCCCTTGCCCAACCAAAGTGTCCTCGCACCAAAACATTTCTGGAAACATCCGAACCCTTTCGGAGACCAAACACTATCATCCTATATATCAATCTTTACCTCTGGACCGTTCCGGAGCTCCTCGTCATGTCCGTGATGTCATCCGGGACTACGAACAACATTTGGTCACCAACAAACACAACTCATATAATACTATATTGTCAACGAACGTTAAGCGTGCAGACCCTACAGGTTCGAGAATGATGTAGACATGACTGAGAAGGTTCTCCGATCAATAACCAATAGCGAGACCTGGATGCCCATATTGGTTCCTACATATTCTACGAAGATCTTTATCGGTCGAACCTTTATGACAACATTCGTAGTTCCCTTTGTCCGTCGGTATGTTACTTGCCCGAGATTCGATCGTCGGTATCTCCACACCTAGTTCAATATCGTTACTAGCAAGTCTCTTTACTCATTCCGTAATACATCATCTTGTAACTAACTCCTTAGTCACTTTTCTTGCAAGCTGCTTGTGATGCTGTATTACCGAGAGGGCCCATAGACACCTTTCTGTCATACGGAATGACAAATCCCAATCTCGATCTATGGCAACTCAATAGACACCTTCGGAGATACCTGTAGAGCACCTTTATGATCACCCAGTTATGAAGTGACGTTTTATACACACAAGGCGTTACTCCAGAGTCCGGGAGTTGCATGATCTCATGGTCGAAGGAACATGTATTTGACATTAAGAAAGCAGTAGCAATAAACTGAACGATCATATGCTATGCTAACAAATGGATCTTGTCCATCACATCATTCTCCTAATGATGTGATCCCGTTATCAAGCAACAACTCATGTCTATGGTCAGGAAACCTTAACCATCTTTTGATTAACGGGCTAGTCTAGTAGAGGCTTACTAGGGACTTGGTATTTGTTTACGTATTTACACATGTATTTAAGTTTCCGATCAATACTATTATAGCATGAATAATAAAACTTTATCATGATTAAGGAAATATAATAATAACCACTTTATTATTGCCTCTAGGGCATATTTCCAATACTCTCCCACTTGCAGTAGAGTCAATAATCTAGATTACATAGTAATGAATCTAACACCCATAAAGTCTTGGTGCTGATCATGTTTTGCCCATGGAAGAGGTTTAGTCAACGGGTCTGCCACATTGAGATCCATATACTTTGCAAATTTCTATGCCCCCATCCTTGACTTTTCCACAAATGGAGTTGAAGCGTCGCTTGATGTGTTTGGTTCTCTTGTGAAACCTAGACTCCTTGGTTATGGAAATTTTTCCAGTGTTGTCACAAAAGATTGTCATTGGACCCGATGCACTTGGTTTTACACCCATATTGGATATGAACTCCTTCATCCATACTCCTTCATGTGATGCTTCCAAAGCAGCTATATACTCCGCTTCACATGTAGATTCCGCCACGAGGCTCTACTTAGAACTGCACCAACTGACATCTCCACCATTCAATATAAATACGTATCTAGTTTGTGACTTCGAGCCATCCGAATCCGTTTCGAAGCTAGCATTGACGTAACCCTTTAAGACGAGCTCTTAGTCACCTCCATAAATGAGAAAGATACCCTTGGTCCTTTTCTGGTACATTAGGATATTCTTAACCACTATCTAGTGACCCACTCCTGGATTACTTTGGTACCTCCCCGCCAAACTTATGGCAAGGCACACATCAGGTCTGGTACATGGCATGTCACACATTATAGAACCTATGGCTGAGGCATAGGGAATGACTTTCATTATCTGTTTATCTTCTGTCGTGGTCGGACTTTAAGCCTGACTCAATTTTAGACCTTGCAACATAGGCAAGAAACCTATCTTTGACTGGTCCATTTTGAACTTCTTCAGAACTTTGCCAAAGTATGTTCTTTGTGAAAGTCCTATTAAGCGTCTCGATCTGTCCCTATAGATCTTGATGCCCAATATGTAAGCAGCTTCACCGAGGTCTTTCATTGAAAAATTATAATTAAAATATCCTTTTATGCTATCAAAAAATTCTATATCATTTCCAATCATCAATATGTCATCCACATATAATTTTAGAAATGCTACAGAGCTCCCAATCACTTTCTTGCAAATATAGGCTTCACCGTAAGTCTGTATAAAACCAAATGCTTTGATCACCTCATCAAAGCGTATATTCCAACTCCGAGATGCTTGCACCAGTCCATAGATGGATCGTTGGAGCTTGCACACTTTGTTAGTACCCTTAGGATCAAAAAAACCTTCTGGTTGCATCATATACAACTCTTCTTTAAGAAACCCATTAAGGAATGCAGTTTTGACATCTATTTGCCAGATTTCATAATCATGAAATGCGGCAATTGCTAACATGATTCTGACAGACTTAAGCATCGCTACGGGTGACAAAGTTTCATCGTAGTCAACCCCTTGAACTCGTCGAAAACCTTTTGCGACAAGTCGAGCTTTGTAGACAGTGATATTACCATCAACTTCCATATTCCTCTTGAAGATCCATTTATTCTCAATGGCTTACCGATCATCGGGCGAGTCCACCAAAATCCACACTTTGTTCTCATACATGGATCGTATCTCAGATTTTATGGCCTCAAGCCATTTATAGAAATCTGGGCTCATCATAGCTTCTTCATAGTTCGTAGGTTCATCGTTGTCTAATAACATGATTTCCAAGATAGGATTAACATGCCACTCAGGTGCAGTACGTGTTCTGGTCGACCTACCACTGGTACAACTAGGTGCTATACAAACGGTTTTTAATTAACCCCTTTCCACAACGGTGTTCTGAACCGTCGCCTAGTGAGTGAACGCGATAGGGGGGGTCCTTCCCACATGATCCAGAAACCGTCGGGGATATGCCCTCCTAGCACACACGCTCGGCAAAATGAGACCGTGTGCGACTAGCGAGCGATCAAATACGATTATACGTACACTTATGCTAAAATTACAATTATACAGGTGAAATCGTTTCCGGTCATAAGTGCATCCCACAGAGTCTGTCCCTGCTAAACGTTTCCGTTCGTATATACATTCCACATAATCAATACAAGGAATATGTTTCTGTTAGTACGTACATACCACACAGTTAATCCAAGAAGTATGTTTTCGTTCGTATATACATCCCACACTGTCGCTCCAAGGAAAATGTTTCCGTTCGTAGGTACATCACACACAATTTTTCCCATTAAATTGTTTGTAATAGCGTTGTCATTGCACACGATATTAACAATTTTATCGTTTGTGTTATTGAATGCATCGCACACGGTGCGTAGAAAAAACTGTGTGGCAAACACTATCCATCACACACACTTTTTATGTGGTAAACATTTGCGCAAGGTGGCCTAACGCAAACAATTTTCAAGAGGATGTTGTGTGTGATTGTTTATTGATCCAACACGGTTTATTCCTTGAAACTATGTGTGTTGCCTGAGGTCATCGCCCATGATGTTTTCTCAATAACCGCTTGCAATGGAAAAACCCACTTAGCAGGCTAATTGGCCATTAGCAAGTTAATTGACCTAATATTAATAATCCATTTATTAATCTAATTAACATTTCATATTAAGCACACAATATATTTCATTTCCATATTAAGGAAGCAGGATTTCATAATTGAAATACATCAGAGTACAACATCATATAGCTTCAGCACTCAGCTGCCCCACTACACAACTGCACCAGCACCAAGTTTCACATGCAACATCTAGAACCTTTCGAAATTAGCATCATAGACGGTACATAGACAGATGCATCTATCTAGAAAACTGCTGAAGCGTAAGGCGAGTATTGAGCCTTCATTGATGCTGAAGGTCTTTGCAACTTTAGGCCAGTTGGAAGGATCGATATGGTTGACTAGAGGGGGGGGGTGAATAGGCGACTAACATTTTTTTTAGCTTTTCTTAATCAAATTAAACTTATCAAAATAGGTTGTCTAGATGTGCAACTAGGTGAGCAACCTATATGATGCAACAACAACAAGCACACAAGCAAGCAAGGGATGCAGCATAATAAAAGCTTGCACAAGTAAAGGTAAGAGATAACTAAGAGTGGAGTCGGTGGAGATGAGGATGTGTTACCGAAGTTCCTTCCCTTTGAGAGGAAGTACGTCTCCGTTGGATCGGTGTGGAGGCACAATGCTCCTCAAGAAGCCACTAGGGCCACCATATTCTCCTCACGCCCTCACACAATGCGAGATGTCGTGATTCCACTATTGGTGCCCTTGAAGGCGGTGACCGAACCTTTACAAACAAGGTTGGGGATATCTCCACAACTTAATTGTAGGCTCCCAACGACAGCACGAAGCTTCACCACAATGGAATATGTCTCCACGGTGACCTCAACCGTCTAGGGTGCTCAAACACCCAAGAGTAACAAGATCCGCAAGGGATTAGTGGGCGGGATCAAATTTCTCTTGGTGGAAATGTAGATCGAGGCCTTTGATGATCCACAAGTATAGGGGATCAATTGTAGCTCTTTTCGATAAGTAAGAGTGTCGAACCCAACGAGGAGCAAAAGGAAATGACAAGTAGTTTTCAGTAAGGTAATATTTGCAAGTGCTAAAATTGTAAGTAGCAGAGTAGTTTGATAGCAAGATAATTTGTAACAAGCAAGTAACGATAATAGTAACAAAAGTGCAGCAAGGCAGCCCAATCGTTTTGAGGCAAAGGATAGGCCAAAACGGTCTCTTATGATATGCAAAGCGTTCTTGAGGGTGCACGGGAATTTCATCTAGTCACTTTAATCTTGTTGGTTTAATTCATGTTCGGTACTTTGATAATTTGATATGTGGGTGGACCGGTGCTTAGGTGCTGTTCTTACTTGAAAAAAACTCCTACTTATGATTAACCCTCCCGCAAGCATCCGCAACTACGAGAAAAGTATTAAGAATAAATTCTAACCATAGCATTAAACTTTTGGATCCAATCGGTCCCTTACGGAATAGTGCATAAACTGGGGTTTAAGCTTCTGTCACTCTCGCAACCCATCATCTAATTGCTACTCCACAAATATGGTGAAGTGTCGCATTCCCTTAGGCCCAAATATGGTGAAGTGTCATGTAGTCGATGTTCACATGACATCACTAAGGTAATCACAACATACATACTATTAAAATATCGAACATATATCAAATTCACATGATTACTTGGAACATGATTTCTCCCGTGACCTGAAGAACAAAGGTAACTACTCACAAACGATAAACATGCTCATGATCAGAGGGGTATTAAATAGCATATTGGATCTGAACATATAATCTTCCACCAAATAAGCCATATAGTAATCAACTACAAGATGTAATCAACACTACTAGTCACCCACAAGCACCAATCTATAGTTCCGGTAACAAGACTGAACACAAGAGATGAACTAGGGTTTGAGAGGAGATGGTGCTGTTGAAGATGTTGATGGTGATTGCCCTCCCCAAGATGGGAGAGTTGTTGGTGATGATGATTGAGGGAGCCCTGGATTATGGGTCCTCGGGCATCCGGGCTATGTGACATGGGCTGGACTGATCGGCCGTGAAGATACAAGATGGAAGGCTTTTCCCCGTGTTCGGATGGGACTTTCCTTGGCGTGGAAGGCAAGCTTGGCGTGCGGATATGAAGATTTCTTTCTCTGTAAACCGACTCTGTACAAACCTAGCCCCCTCCGATGCCTATATAAATCGGAGGGTTTAGTCTGTAGAGGCAATCATAATCATATAGGCTAGACATCCAGGGTTTAGCTATTATGATCTCACGGTAGATCAACTCTTGTAACCCCTATACTCATCAAAGTCAATCAAGCAGGAAGTAGGGTATTACCTCCATCAAGAGGGCCCGAACCTGCGTAAACATCGTATCCCATGTCTCCTGTTACCATCGATCCTTAGACGCACAGTTCGGGACGCCCTGATGAAACTATGTACCTAGGGTAGGGGCACGGACCCGTCCAAAGAGCCCTACCCAAGGACATCCCTAGAAGAAGTCACCTTTCAATCAACTTGAAGGTATCTCACTCGACGGGTTCAAGACACTCGACCAAGAAGCTACCACTCGACCATGAAGCTAGCCACTCGACCGCCAGGAGATCTGAAGTCACTCCGCAGGCAAACAGTCGGCTATTAAGTAGTCTTTATGGTCATTGTATCACTCTATTAGGGGCGTTACCAGTAACGCCCAACCTTAAATGTACCTTAAACCCTGCATTACTGAGGGCAGGAGAGGGCCAGCGAACTCTATATAAGCCACCCCCCTCCTCAGTATGAAGGGTTCGCCCCCTGTTATTCACACGCCAGTAATCCAGTCGACCGCCTCCGGGCACCGAGACGTAGGGCTGTTACTTCCTCCGCGAAGGGCCTGAACTCGTACATCTTGGTGTGCTTACAACTTCCCAATAGCTGAGATCTAGCCTCTCCATACATACCCCCCTACATCACTGTCAGAGTTAGAACCACGATAGTTGGCGCCCACCGTGGGGCCGGAATCTTAGCGCCTGATTGGAGAAGTTGCGATTTTTCCGATCCCTTTGATCATGGTTTCGTGCAGAGTTTTGGTGGAGGGCCGCGAGATCGGCCTTGGCGCGCTCACGTTCATCGCCGACGACTCCGCCTGGCTTCAGGAGGCGCCACTCGACATCGACGCGCTCCCCGTCCGCGGTGCGACGCATTTCCGCGCATGCGTTCGTGGCGTCCTCCTGTGGCAGCCGTCGACCCAGTATCGGTCGGCCCCCATGTCGTCTCCCCGCTCTGTCTCCCACCGGCGCAAGCGCTCCAGTCGGTCGAGACTTCAGAGGTGGGTGAGGCATGCCGTGGCTCGCCAGTCGGCCGCCCCGCAAGTCGCGTCAATCGAGCCCGACGAATCCCTCTGCGGCCTGTTCGACCTGTCGACTGGCTCCGCGGAGACCGCATCTGAGTGCGACAGCAATGACCCAGCGGCTGAGATCCTGGCGGTCGATGGAACGCACAGTCCTCCCGGTTTCCCTCGCGCTGGTGGAGGCGCGGGTGGGGGCGACCCGTCGCATCCCCATGATGAGTATCTCCCCGAACCTCTCACGTCATTGCAGCGAGAGGAGCTTCGCCGCCGGAACACGGACGCACTCCGCACTCCTATCGTCGGAGAGTCCCCCGAGGCCCGGGCCTTGGAGGACGCGCGCTTGGCTAATTTGGCCGAGCGCACTCGACTGGAGAATCTCCAGCGAGCACTCGACGAGCAAGCGCGTCAGCGGGCTCCCGAGTCTAGTTGACGTCAGCTCTTCCCGCCGACGCAGGTATACCGAACCCCAGTTCAGAATTTGGCCGCCGCGGCCCGTATAGCAGAATCGATTCAGCCCTCCCAGTCGGAGGCTGGCAGGGGCTTGTTACAGATCAGAGCGTTGCTCCAGGCAGCGGGAAACCAGAATTCCGCTGTTTCTCAGTCGCGGAACAGGATCCACAGTCGATCCGTTGCAACAGATACAGTCCAGTCGGCTCACAGCCCGAGATCGCCCCCGAGGCGTGAGGGACGTGGCGACCGGCATGATCAGTACAGGAGGAATGAGCAGTATGATCACCGGTTCGATCGTGATGATCGACGTCGGGTGCCAATCCCTCCCTCGAGGAGTGGGTCGTATCCGCCTCGACGGCAAGATGACAGACGCCCTCATAGTGTTGGGCAGAGGATTCCAGTCGACCCCAGGGACCCAGGCTTTGATGCGAGATCCATCCTCGTTCAAGGTTTGGTTGACAGGAACAGAGCTCATCGAGAAGGCCACAACAGAGATGCGCCTGCCAGCAGCGGAGTACATGCTTCAGGGCCAGAGTGTTTCAGTCGAGCCATCAGAGCCGCAGTGATTCCTCCCAATTTCAGGCTGGCGACTGGAATCAGCAAGTTCACCGGTGAATCTAAGCCTGACACTTGGCTCGAAGATTACCGAGTGGCTGTACAGATTGGCGGTGGCAATGATGAGGTGGCCATGAAGCATTTGCCTCTCATGTTAGAGGGCTCAGCCAGAGCGTGGCTAAATCAGTTGGCACCCAGCAGCATTTACACTTGGGAGGACCTCTCCCGAGTGTTTATCACAACCTTTGAAGGAACATGCAAGTGACCTGCAGGCCTTACAGAGTTGCGGTCTTGCGTGCAGAAGCCGAATGAAACTCTGAGGGAATACATCCAGAGGTGGATCACACTGCATCACTCGGTTGAGAATGTGCCAGACCATCAAGCAGTTTGTGCCTTCAAGGAAGGCGTTAAATACAGAGAGTTGAATCTGAAGTTCGGTCGAACTGGAGAGATGTCTCTGAATCGGATGATGGAGATTGCCACCAAGTACGCTAATGGTGAAGACGAGGACCGACTCCGGAGTGGCAAGCACAAGGCAGTCGCCCAAGAAACCGGAGGAAACTCCAATCGGAAACAGAAGCGGAAGGCCGAGCCAGCCGCTCTTGGGGAGGCCCTGGCCGTAGCCCAGGGAAACTTCAAGGGAAAACCCAAGGGCACCTGGAAGCCCAAGAAAGTCAAGGATCAAGATGGAAATGATGTTTTGGATCTGCCATGTCACATCCACACCAAGAAAGATGAAGAGGGTAATTTCATTTACCCAAAGCATACCACTCGACAGTGCCGGCTCCTAATCCAACAGTTTCAAGGCAAACAGTCCAAGGATAAGGAAAAAGAGTCGGACAGAGTCGAGGACAAGGAAGACAGTGACGATGGATACCCCCAAGTCAATTCCACCCTGATGATCTTTGCTGATGTCGAAAGCAAAAGTCGACTGAAAGTCATTAACCGTGAGGTGAATATGGTTGCTCGGACAACACCCAGTTATCTGAAGTGGTCTCAGATTGCCATCACGTTCGACCAGTCTGATCACCCTACGCACATTGCCACCCCTGGGAGGCAAGCTTTGGTGGTTGATCCAATTGTCGAAGGCACTCGACTGACCAAAGTCCTGATGGATGGTGGCAGTGGCCTGAACATACTGTACGCCAAAACTTTGAAAGGAATGGGCATTCCGATGTCCAGACTAAGTACCAGTAACATGAGCTTCCACGGAGTCATTCCTGGCAAGAAAGCCGAATCACTCGGCCAGATTGCTCTTGATGTGGTTTTCGGTGATTCAAAGAATTACCGCAAGGAAAAGTTGACATTCGAGGTTGTGGACTTCCAAAGTGCTTATCATGCCATTTTGGGCAGGCCAGCTTACGCACGCTTCATGGCTCGACCATGTTACGTGTACCTCAAACTGAAGATGCCTGGCCCTAAAGGTGTAATCACTGTTACAGGCAACCGAAAGAAAGCAGAAGAGTGTTTTCAGAAAGGCTCAAAGATCGCTGATGCTCAGATGGCAGTGGTCGAGCTACAAGAGTACCAAAAGACTGCCGATCTGAGGGAATTGCTTTGAGCCAAGAAGCCTGCTTCAGAATCAGCTTTTCAGTCGTTCGGCGAAACAAAGCCAGTCCACATTCACCCGAACAACCCCGATGCTGCCCCGACTCACATCTCAACGACGCTCGACTCCAAATAGGAAGAAGCGCTCGTCCAGCTCCTCCGTGAGAACTGGGACATATTCGCATGGAAGCCCTCTGACATGCCTGGAGTTCCCAGAGGGCTGGCTGAGCACCGTCTACGAGTCGACCCAAAATCCAAGCCTGTGAAGGAACATCTTCGACGGTCTGCCATCCAGAAGAAGCAAGCCATTGGCGAGGAGGTAGCTCGGCTCTTAGCAGCGGAGTTTATCCGAGAGATTTACCACTCCGAGTGGCTCGCCAATGTCGTCATGGTCCCCAAGAAGGACAAGTCACTTCGCATGTGCATTGGTTTCAAACATATCAATCGGGCCTGCCCGAAAGATCATTTTCCTCTCCCTCGCATCGACCAAATAGTCGACTCGACTGCGGGGTGCGAGAGATTGTCTTTCCTAGATGCCTATTCCGGGTACCATCAGATCCGTCTGTATGGACCCGACGAGATCAAAACAGCTTTCATCACTCCATTCGGATGCTTCTATTACGTCACCATGCCGTTCGGCCTCAAGAACGCCGGAGCCACGTTCATGAGAATGATTCAGAAGTGTCTACTCACTCAAATTAGTCGGAATGTGGAGGCATACATGGATGATATTGTGGTCAAGTCACGAAAAGGTTCCGACCTGCGGGATGACCTTGCTGAAACCTTTGCCAACCTCAGGAGGTATGATATCAAGCTCAATCCATCAAAGTGCACGTTCGGAGTTCCAGGTGGAAAGTTACTCGGTTTTCTCGTTTCCGAACGGGGGATCGATGCCAATCCTGAAAAAGTTGGCACCATACTCCGGATGAAGCGTCCTGTACGCGTGCACGTTGTCCAAAAGCTTACAGGCTGCTTGGCCGCTCTAAGTCGATTCATTTCTCGTCTCGGCGAAAAGGCGTTGCCTCTTTACCGACTGATGAAGAGGTCTGACAAGTTCGAGTGGACTCCAGAAGCTGACGCAGCATTTGCAGAGCTCAAAGCTCTGCTCTCCACCCAGCCGGTGCTTGCTACCCCAATCAGCAAAGAGCCTCTGCTGCTTTACATTGCAGCCACAGGACAAGTTGTCAGTACAGTACTTATGGTCGAGCGGGAAGAAGAAGGAAAGGCCTTCAGAGTTCAGCGCCCAGTCTATTATCTGTCTGAAGTTTTGACCCCTTCAAAACAAACATACCCTCACTATCAGAAGCTTGTATGGGATTTACATGACCACGAAGAAGGTTGCACATTACTTCTCTGACCACTCCATTACAGTCGTCAGCGACGCCCCACTGTCAGAGATTCTGCATAACAGAGATGCAACTGGTCGAGTGGCCAAGTGGGCGATTGAACTCCTTCCCTTAGATATCAAGTTTGAAGCAAAGAAGGCTATCAAGTCCCAAGCAATCGCAGATTTCATCGCCGAGTGGATTGAACAGCAACTTCCGACTCAAGTTCACTTGGAGCACTAGACCATGTTATTTGATGGATCTAAGATGCTGAATGGTTCCGGTGCTGGGGTAGTTCTAGTCTCCCCCCGAGGAGATAAGCTCAGATATGTTCTCCAGATTCACTTTGATTCCTCCAATAATGAAGCAGAATATGAAGCACTTTTGTACGGGTTGCGCATGGCCATTTCACTCGGCGTCCGTCGCCTCATGGTCTATGGCGACTCAGATTTGGTGGTTAATCAGGTGATGAAGGAGTGGGACGTCAGAAGTTCGGCTATGACTGGTTATTGCAATGCAGTGAGAAAGCTAGAAAAGAAATTCGAGGGGTTGGAGCTTCATCACATCCCCCGACTGAAAAATCAGGCAGCTGACGATTTGGCAAAGATAGGCTCCAAGAGAGAAGCCATTCCCAGCAACGTGTTCCTGGAGCACATTCACTCGCCGTCGGTCCAAGAAGATCCTTTTACAGAAGAAGCCCCGCAGCCGAAAAGTGCCACAGATCCGACTGAAGTCGAAGTTCCTGCTGTGGTCGACCTAATCATGGAAGTCTTGGCAATCACTCCCGACTGGACGATACCGTACATCGCGTATATCCTAAGGAAAGAACTCCCAGAGGACGAGGAAGAGGCTCGACAGATCGTCCGCCGATCCAAGGCCTTCACAGTCATAAAGGGGCAGTTGTATAGAGAAAGCGCGACTGGAATTGGTCAGAAGTGCATAACACCAGAAGAGGGTCGGATAATCCTTGATGATATCCACTCGGGGACCTCTGGTCACCATGCGTCCTCTCGGACCATTGTGGCTAAAGCATACCGAGCGGGATTTTACTGGCCTAGAGCAAATAAGATGGCAAAAGAGATAGTCGACAAGTGTGGAGGGTGCCAGTTCTACTCCAACATGTCACACAAGCCTGCATCAGCCCTGAAGACCATTCCACTCATCTGGCCCTTTGCTGTCTGGGGACTAGACATGGTTGGTCCACTGAGAACGGGCAGAAGTGGTTTCACTCATGTGCTTGTGGCAGTCGACAAGTTTACCAAATGGATTGAAGCTAAGCCTATCAAGAATCTTGATGCTTGCACTGCTAACAGTTTCGTCAGAGGGCTAACATTCAGATATGGAGTCCCGCATAGCATCATCACTGACAATGGGTCAAACTTCGATTCGGACAAGTTCAAAGCTTTTTGCGCCTCTCAAGGCACTCGAGTCGACTACGCATCGGTCGCCCATCCCCAGTCGAATGGACAAGCTGAAAGAGCAAATGGTCTGATTCTCAAAGGACTAAAGCCTCGACTGATGCGTGATCTCAAGCACGCGGCAGGTGCTTGGGTCGACGAGCTTCCGTCAGTTCTGTGGGGATTGAGTACCACCCCTAACCGGTCGACTGGAAGAACTCCATTCTTTCTGGTTTATGGAGCCGAAGCAGTTCTGCCAAGTGATCTTCTTCACAACGCGCCCCGAGTCGAGCTTTACACCGAAGATGAAGCAGAATAGGCCCGGCAAGACGCAGTCGACCTCCTAGAAGAAGAGAGGGAGATGGCCATGATCAGATCGACCATTTATCAGCAAGACTTGCGTCGATTCCACGCCCGGAATGTGAAGAGTCGAGCCTTCCAAGAAGGAGATTTGGTCCTCCGAGTGGATCAACAGAAACCACACAAGCTTGCTCCTACTTGGGAAGGCCCCTTCATCGTCACCAAAGTCCTCCACAATGGAGCGTATCACCTCTACAATGTTGATCGCCAGATCGATGAGCCACGAGCTTGGAATGCGGAACTACTCCGCCCCTTTTACACTTGAGTTCTCCCTTGGACGAGATGTAATAAGAAAAATTTCTGCAGTTTATTTTTTTTCAGAGACAAGAGTGTCCCAATAATTGCTGTCACTTCTGTTTGCTTACGAAATCCCCCAGTGGGTGACTTAGCTGCGAATCCGTTTCGCCTAAGTTCGAAAAATCCTACCGAGTGGAGAGCCAGACTCCCACTCGGAGGCTTAGCTGCAGCCCAGCACTCGCCTAAGTTTGAAAAAATCCTACCGAGTGGAGAGCAAACCTCCCACTCGGGGGCTTAGCTGCAGCCAAGTGCTTGCCTAAGTGTTCAAAAATCCTACCGAGTGGAGAGCAAACCTCCCACTCGGAGGCTTAGCTGCAGTCCAGTACTCGCCTAAGTTCTCCCACTAAGAGACTTAGCTGCAGTCAGCACTCGCCTAAGTTTGAAAAAATCCTACCGAGTGGAGAGCAAACCTCCCACTCGGGGGCTTAGCTGCAGCCCAGTTCTTGCCTAAGTGTTCAAAAATCCTACCGAGTGGAGAGCAAACCTCCCACTCGGAGGCTTAGCTGCAGTCCAGTACTCGCCTAAGTTCTCCCACTAAGAGACTTAGCTGCAGCCAGCACTCGCCTAAGTTTGAAAAAAAAATCCTACCGAGTGGAGAGCGAACCTCCCACTCGGGGGCTTAGCCGCAGTCCAGCACTCGCCTAAGTTCTCCCACAAAGAGACTTAGCTGCAGTCAGACGCTCGCCTAAGTTTGAAAAAATCCTACCGAGTGGAGAGCAAACCTCCCACTCGGGGGCTTAGCCGCAGCCCAGTGCTTGCCTAAGTGTTTAAAAATCCTACCGAGTGGAGAGCAAACCTCCCACTCGGAGGCTTAGCTGCAGTCCAGTACTCGCCTAAGTTCTCCCACTAAGAGACTTAGCTGCAGTCAGCACTCGCCTAAGTTTGAAAAAAAAATCCTACCGAGTGGAGAGCGAACCTCCCACTCGGGGGCTTAGCCGCAGTCCAGCACTCACCTAAGTTCTCCCACTAAGAGACTTAGCTGCAGTCAGACACTCGCCTAAGTTTGAAAAAATCCTACCGAGTGGAGAGCAAACCTCCCACTCGGGGGCTTAGCTGCAGCCTAGCGCTCGCCTAAGTGTTTAAAAATCCTACCGAGTGGAGAGCAAACCTCCCACTCGGAGGCTTAGCTGCAGCCCAGTGCTCGCCTAAGTACAAGACACAACCCAATCCGCGAGTCGACTGCTACCTTCCCCTTCAGAGCTGCGCCGCAAATACTAGGTTATTCCGAGTGAAGATCAAGATCCACTCGACGAATTAAACCATGAAGATATTCAAACGAGAAATCAAGATGAGATAAAGCCTAAAAGGTCCCAGACCTCAGATCAAAGTACTCAAGCCCTCGGCTCGGCGGAGTTTAACGGTTACAAATCCACTCGGCATTCCGAGGCAAATTTAAAGTGAAGCATAAAAGTTTTTCATTCCTCAGGAGGAGGACTGGAAGGGGCGACGAACTCGTCCAAGTCGATCCCGTCTGCAATATGAGTGGCAGCAGCAATAAAAGTCTCCATGAAGTCCTGAAAGTTGTGCTTCCTGGTATTGGCAACTTGGATGGCGGCCAGCTTTTCTTCTCGCGCCTCCTTGCAATGGACGCAGACCAGAGACAGAGCGACATCAGCACCACATCTAGCAGAAGATTTCTTCCATTCCGCCACTCGAACCGGGACTTCATTCAGTCGGACCATCAGGGACTCGAGGTTGTTCTGAAGTGTCGTTCCGGGCCAGAGTGATGTGTCGATCCGCGACATCGCAACCTTCAGCCGAGCAAGATAATCAACAACGCTGGTAACACGAGACTCCAGTCGGAGCACGTTCATAGCAGCCTCGTCCTTCACGAGAGAATTGGTGGGATCCAAGCCTGGCTCCACTAGACTGGCTTCCTATTCGAAGCTCTGGCAGAATTCTGCAAACACGATTCAAGAATAAGACAGTGGCCGTACGCGGGCTCGGCAACTACAAGACAGCCGGGTTGGCATAATTACCTTCGAGCATGACGAACAGCTTCTTGGCGAGTCCACCGAGATAAGCCTCCAGATCTTTTACCTTCCCCGCCAGCTCACCCGCCTTGTCGTGCAGAGCCATCTTTTCTTTCTTCAGTCGACTGGCATCTCGATTAGCTGTCTCGAGAGCAGTTTTCAGTCTGGAGTTCTCCTGTTCAAGAGTTCCGACCGAAGCCAGCTTCTCTTCTGCGAGCTTCGTTTTGCTCGAGGCCTCCTTCTGTGCCTCTGCAAGGTCTTGATCCTTCTTCTTTAGAGCTTCCTCCAGTTTATCTGCGGCGCGTCGAGTGGAACCAACATCAAGAATGGACAAGAAAGAAAAGCCACCTGTCAAGAATGGAGAACCTCACCAGCCATACCTTTTGCTTCTTCTTGCGCCTTCTTCAAATTCTCCTGAGCAAGCTTCAAGTTAAGGTTGAGCTGGATCTGCTGATTCTCCAACTCAGTATAGCGAGCTACAAGTTCGCAAGATTTCTGTAAAAAGAAAAATCAGTCGACAGACGTCCAAGATAAGTTGCTTCTGAGTAACTAAGAGACAATGATGACGTTTCTAAGACCACAGCCGAATCAAAAACATTCGACAGTAGTCTCGGGGACTACACCCAGTGGGTGCACTCAGCCTGCCCCCACTAGTTCGACCAAAAAAAACAAAGAGAAAGAGAGAAAAAGTTCCACTCGACCTGGCCCGACCAAACCGAGTGAAGAAATACAGCTACATCAACACAATGTAAAGACTACAGTCGACTGCCAGCAGTCCACCGTAGTCTCGGGGACTACACCCAGTGGATGCACTTAGCGTGCCCCCACTCGTCCAAGGATTGGTAGACACACCCAGTGGGTGTACAGATACAGATACAAAAGATCTTCGAAAAAGAGACTCTTCAAACAGCATAGCATAACAGACCAAGTGTTGAGTCGACTGACCTGGACGTTGCTCTGAAGAGCCGAACTCACGTCATAGGCTGCTTGGCTGGCCTCCCGAGCCATCTTCACTTGCTCCATCATGATCCCCGCCTGGCGTATAGCCTCCTTTGCAGCAGCCGCTTGGTCCTCAGGGACGGGGTACGCAGCAAAAAGCGAAGGTGGATCCGCAGTCGATGCCGAAGGCCGCACGCTCGTCAGAGCAATGGAGAAAGTCACAGAAGCCTGAGTGGTGTCACCACCATCCCGAGCCATGGCCTCAGACGTCGGAGCAGGTTGGGGGGTCTTGTCAGCCGACGATCTCATGTTCCTCCTCATTCTCATCGGTTCGTTGTCGTCGTCATCCGGAAGGTCGATAACATGAGGAGGGGCTGCAAGAGAAACATTCAATCGACCAGAGTTGCAATAAATGATCAGTCGACTCAAAGCAGAATGTCAGTAATCGTACCAGGGTTGGAGGTAACAGCATCCTCCATCTCTTGGTCGTCGTCCTTGGCGGAGACCTCAGAAGTGGCAGCGCTACAAATCTCGAAAGTCAGTCAGTTGGCTCAATGAATCGACCAAGGATCTGTCCATGGTCGATGAAGGAAAGCAAGTTTTATTATTACCCGGAAATGGTAGGGACAGCTATCTTCATCTTGGGCAGAGCCTTGGGCGGCTTGGACAGCGTCGTGCGTGGGTGCTTGGGAACCTTCCCAGTCGGCGTAGGAGAAGAGGTCCGAGGGCGTTTTGACGACTGCCCAACAGAAGCAGTCGCCTTGCCACGTTCCCACGCTGGGTCGTGTGTGTGCTTGGACCGCCCCTCTGGGCGAGGGGGTTCGACCTCCTCCTCCTCCTCTTAGCTGGAGTCGACGTTGTCGTCTCCCTCTCCTTCACCGTCGGACTCCCACTCGCCTTGGTCGTCCCCACTCTCACCTCCGCTCGCCTCCCCTTCCTTAGTTGGCTCCTGAGCCCTGTTGGGCGTCGAGTACATCTTGGTGGTTGCCTGGAAAGCAATAGACAAGACCAAAATCAATCGACCAACTCAAAGAAGACCAATGCAGAAAACAAGATTTCAGTCGGGAGCATAAAGACATACCTGGTCGACTTCATACGCGTTGTCGAGTGGAGTTACCCTCCTGGCTCCTCGGGGGTTGTCTTTGTTCCTCGTGATGCTCGACAGCCACCCCTCCCGCATCTCGTCAGTGACCTCCTCCGGGTGGATCCGAGTGGTGTCATCGAGACCCGAGTACAACCACATCGGGTGGTCACGGGCCTGGAGCGGTTGGATGCGTCTCTGGAGGAAGACCTCCAGCAGGTCCATCCCAGTCACACCCTCACGGACATGCTCGACCACTCGACCGGCCAACACTTTGACTTGGGCCCTTTCCTCCGGCGTCACTTTCAGAGAAGCGGGTTTTTCAGCTCGGTCGAGGGAGAAAGGAGGAAGACCAGTCGACTGTCCTGGGGTCGCCTGGTCCTGACAGTAGAACCAGGTCGCCTGCCAACCACGGACCGACTCCGGGAAAGTAATGGATGGAAAACAGCTCTTCCCCCTCGTCTGGATCTCCAAGACCCCGCACAAGTGGATCACCTGCATCCTCTCGTCACTCGACTTAGCCTTCTTGACCGATTGAGAACGGCAGGTAAAGATGTGCTTGAAAAGTCCCCAATGGGGGCGGCAACCCAAGAAAGCCTCACACATGGAAATGAAAGCGGCAAGTTATACAATGGAGTTGGGAGTAAAGTGGTGGAGCTGCACTCCGAAGAAGTTCAAGAAGCTCCGGAAAAAAGGATGGGGCGGCAGAGAAAACCCTCGGTCGATGTGGGTGTCTAGGAGCACGCACTCACCGTCGCGGGGTTGAGGTTCGATCTCTCCCCCCGGAAGACACGCGGCTTCGTGGGGAATAACTCCCCCCTCGACCATGTCGTCGAGATCCTCTTGCCGGAGCACCGACGGCATCCAGTTGCCCTGGATCCAACCTTTGGGCAGAGCGGTCCTAGAGGAAGATTCGCCCCGAGCAGACCTCTTCCCTTTCCCCGCCGCCGCCGCCTTCTTCGCGCGCTCTAGAGCAGTTGTCTTGCCCTTCACCATCGTCGCCGGCGAAATCTTGAACGGGCTTGCAGCGCTAGGGTGAGAACGGAGGTAGCGGAAGGACTTGCGAAGGGGGAGAGGAAGAAGAAAGCAGAAGGGAGCGCACTGTTTGGAATCCCCGAGCCGGCAACTTATAAGGGGCCGCTTCCGAGTGGCTGACTGGTAGGCCCAGGCTATCCAGTCAAATCCCGCAGCAGACGCGCGCGCAGTACGTGGCAAAAAAGGCGACGCGGGGATCGAGGAGCTTCCGCTTTATCGCTTCCAATTACTACGGCCGCTCCCGTCCCACGCGCTTCCCAAAATCCGAATCCTGCGACACCCACGGGCCACAGAACAACTTGTCAAAACAGGAGACCCCGCGCGCCGGCGCTCAGTATGTCACAAGTAAAGAAATTCACTCGACGATAGGCCTGGAATGGATCAAGGCGACTGAAAGATGTTGATAACGTCATCCGTGACGATTGGCCCAAAACGAGGCACTCGTGTATCCCAAAGAACCAGTCGGGAAGATCCCCAACTCTTTCCCCACTCTAACCTCGATCCATTTGGGGGCTAATGATGAAACTATGTACCTAGGGTAGGGGCACGGACCCGTCCAAAGAGCCCTACCCAAGGACATCCCTAGAAGAAGTCACCTTTCAATCGACTTGAAGGTATCTCACTCGACGGGTTCAAGACACTCGACCAAGAAGCTACCACTCGACCATGAAGCTAGCCACTCGACCGCCAGGAGATCTGAAGTCACTCCGTAGGCAAACGGTCGGCTATTAAGTAGTCTTTATGGTCATTGTAGCACTCTATTAGGGGCGTTACCAATAACGCCCAACCTTAAATGTACCTTAAACCCTGCATTACTGAGGGAAGGAGAGGGCCGGCGAACTCTATATGAGCCACCCCCCTCCTCAGTATGAAGGGTTCGCCCCCCTGCTATTCACACGCCAGTAATCCAGTCGACCGCCTCCGGGCACCGAGACGTAGGGCTGTTACTTCCTCCGCGAAGGGCCTGAACTCGTACATCTTGGTGTGTTTACAACTTCCCAATAGCTGAGATCTAGCCTCTCCATACATACCCCCCTACATCACTGTCAGAGTTAGAACCACAACACCCCCTACCCGAGATAAGCCAGTTTTGACACTGACATTGGTGCTTTCATTGAGAGTTCCTCTGTGGCATCAACTGAAGGACCGATGGCTCGCCTTGTCATCAATGACAATATCACTTTTGAAGGAGCCCTAATTATAGGGCAAACCTTTCGGCTCGGCGACTCAACTATGGGTGCCCGTCCGACCATTAAGCCAAAGACAACTGATACGTCTCCAACGTATCTATAATTTTTGATTGCTCCATGGTATATTATCTACTGTTTTGGACATTATTGGGCTTTATTATCCACTTTTATATTATTTTTGGGACTAACCTTTTAACCGGAGGCCCAACCCAGAATTGTTGTTGTTGTTGTTTTTTTGCCTATTTTAGGGTTTCGAAGAAAAGGAATATCAAACGGAGTCCAAACGGAATGAAACCTTCGGGACATGATTTTTTCATCGAATACAACTCAGGAGACTTGGACCCTACGTCAAGACACGTAATAGGAGGCCACGAGGTAGGGGGCGCGCCTACCCCCCAGGCACGCCCTCCACCTTCGTGGGCCCCCCTGTTGCTCCACCGACGTACTTCTTCCTCCTATATATACCCACGTACCCCCGAACGATCAGATACGGAGCCAAAACCCTAATTCCACCACCGCAACTTTCTGTATCCACGAGATCCCATCTTCGGGCCTGTTCCGAAGCTTCGTTGGAGGTGGCATCGATCACAGAGGGCTTCTACATCAACACCATAGCCCCTCCGATGAAGTGTGAGTAGTTTACCTCAGACCTACGGGTCCATAGTTAGTACCTAGATGGCTTCTTCTCTCTTTTAGGATCTCAATACAATGTTCTCCCCCTATCTTGTGGAGATCTATTCGATGTAATCTTCTTTTTGCGGTGTGTTTGTTGAGACCGATGAATTGTGGGTTTATGATCAAGTCTATCTATGAATAATATTTGAATCTTCTCTGAATTCTTTTATGTGTGATTGGTTATCTTTGCAAGTCTCTTCGAATTATCAGTTTGGTTTGGCCTACTAGATTGATCTTTCTTGCAATGGGAGAAGTGCTTAGCTTTGGGTTCGATCTTGCGGTGTCCTTTCCCGGTGACAGTAAGGGCAGCAATGCACTTATTGTATTGTTGCCATTGAGGATAACAAGATGGGGTTTTCTTCATATTGCATGATTCTATCCCTCTACATCATGTCATCTTGCTTAAGGCATTACTCTATTTTTAACTTAATACTCTAGATGCATGCTGGATAGCGGTCGATGAGTGGAGTAATAGTAGTAGATGCAGGCAGGAGTCGGTCTACTTGTCTTGGACGTGATGCCTATATACATGATCAAGCCTAGATATTCTCATAACTATGCTCAATTCTGTCAATTGCTCAACAGTAATTTGTTCACCCACCGTAGAATACTTATGCTCTCGAGAGAAGCCACTAGTGAAACCTATGGTCCCCGGGTCTATCTTTATCATCTCAATTTCCTGCTACTTAGTTATTTACTTTGCTATTTACTTTGCCTTTATTTTAATTTGCATGTTTATCATAAAAATACCAAAAATATTATCTTATCATATCTATCAGATCTCACTCTCATAAGTGTCCCTATAGGGATTGACAACCCCTATTTGCGTTGGTTGCGAGGATTTATTTGTTTTGTGCAGGTGCGAGGGACTTGCGCGCAGCCTCCTACTGGATTGATACCTTGGTTCTCAAAAACTGAGGGAAATACTTGCGCTACTTTGCTGCATCATCCCTTCCTCTTCGGGGAAAACCAACGCAGTGCTAAAAGAGGTAGCAAGAAGGATTTCTGGCGCCGTTGTCGGGGAGGTCTACGCAAAAGTCAACATACCAAGTACCCATCACATACCCTTATCTCCTGCATTACATTATTTTCCATTTGCCTCTCGTTTTCCTCTCCCCCACTTCACCCTTGCTGTTTTATTCGCCCTCTCTCTATCCTCCGTCTCTTTCTCTATTTGCCTCTTTTTGTCCGCTTGCTTTTTGTTTGCTTCTGTGTTAGTTTGTTTGCTTGTCGTTATGGCCAGTCCTTTATCTTCTCCGTTGTCTCCCGAGAATGAAATTCTAAATTTTAAGCAAAGGGAGGGTGAAAATCTAAAAGATGCTTGGTATAGAATTTGCAATGCTCAAAATAAATCTACTAGGAAGCAATCTACTACCATTCTCCTTCGCAATTTTTATGTAGGCATTACTCCTTGGCACCGTTATGTTCTTGATACTATTACCGGAGGGAACTTTTTGGGTAGCCATACTTTTTATTCTTATAATGCTATGTTAGATTTATTTGTCTCACCCCCTCTCTTGGTTAATGGAACTATATTAACTTTGGAGCATGTAATGCAAAGGCTTGAGATTATTGAAAATAAGGTTGCTACCATAGAGTTAATTGAAAATTTGGATAAAAAGATCCACAGCCGAGTCTCTCAATATGGATCTAAAGTAGGAGTTACTTTGAAAGATATTAAAGAAAAGGAACCCATAGTTAATGAGAAAATAAATCACGATTCCGTTAGGATCGATAAACTTGAGAATATTATTACCAACTTGGGAACCGCCTTTTCTTCCGTAAAGAATACTCCGAGTACCTCCACTAAAGTTGCCAAACATATGTATGTTCCTAAAAATAAGGGTGAATCATCTAGTAAGGAAAATGCGGATCTCAAATCTATACGTGTTCATGCTAATCTTTTTGCTATCATTAACGAACCATTTGTTACAAATGAATTTTTCGATCTTGTGCCTGAAAGCTTGATAATCAATAAAAAAGGAATTCCTAAAGATGGTAGATGCCTCATTGAAGAATTGCCTACCAAAGATGGCAATACCTAGATCTATTCTTGCTTGTTATGCCTAGCTAGGGGCGTTAAACGATAGCGCTTGTTGGGAGGCAACCCAATTTTATTTTTATTCCTTGCTTTTTTCTCCTGTTTATTAATAAATAAATTATCTAGCATCTGTTTTGGTTGTGTTTTTTGTGTTTAATTAGTGTTTGTGCCAAGTAGAACCATTGGGAAGACTTGGGGAAAGTCTTGTTGAACTTGCTGTAAAAAAACATAAACTTTAGCGCTCACGAGAACTGCTGTCATTTTTATTTGGAAAGCGTTATTTAGTTAATTCTTTCTGCAGCTAATTAATAGATAAATTCCTCACGTCCAGCAATTTATTTTAGAATTTTTGGGGTTCCAGATCTTGCGCTAGCTACAAATTCCTACAGACTGTTCTGTTTTTGATAGATTCTGTTTTTCGTGTGTTGTTTGCTTATTTTGATGAATCTATGGCTAGTAAAATAGTTTATAAACCATAGAGAAGTTGGAATACAGTAGGTATAACACCCATATAAATAAATAATGAGTTCATTACAGTACCTTGAAGTGGTCTTTTGTTTTCTTTCGCTAACGGAGCTCACGAGATTTTCTACTTTAAGTTTTGTGTTGTGAAGTTTTCAAGTTTTGGGTAAAGATTTGATGGATTATGGAACAAGGAGTGGCAAGAGCCTAAGCTTGGGGATGCCCATGGTGCCCCCAAGATAATATAAGGACACCTAAAATCCAAAGCTTGGGGATGCCCCGGAAGGCATCCCCTCTTTCGTCTACTTCTATCGGTAACTTTACTTGGAGCTATATTTTTATTTACCACATGATATGTGTTTTGCTTGGAGTGTCTTGTATGATTTGAGTCTTTGCTTGTTAGTTTACCATAATCATCCTGGCTGTACACACGTTTTTAGAGAGCCATACATGATATGGAATTTGTTAGAGTACTCTATGTGCTTCTCTTATATCTTTTAGAGCACGGTGGTAGATTTGTTTTATAGAAAATATTCATATATCATGCTTCAATTAGATTATTTTGAGAGTATTAATAGCATGGTAATTTGCTTAAAATCCTAATATGCTTGGTATGCAAGATTAATAATAAAACTCTCTTATGAGTGTGTTGAATACTACGAGAAGTTTGATACTTGATAATTGTTTTAAGATATGGAGATGGTGATATTAAAGTCATGCTAGTTGAGTAGTTGTGAATTTGAAAAATACTTTTGTTGAAGCTTGTGATTCCCGTAGCATGCACGTATGGTGAACCGTTATGTGATGAAGTCGGAGCATGATTTATTTATTGATTGTCTTCCTTATGAGTGGCGGTCGGGGACGAGCGATGGTCTTTTCCTACCAATCTATCCCCCTAGGAGCATGCGTGCAATACTTTGCTTTGATAACTTGTAGATTTTTGCAATAAGTATATGAGTTCTTTATGACTAATGTTGAGTCCATGGATTATACACACTCTCACCCTTCCACCTTTGCTAGCCTCTCTAATACCACGCACCTTTCGCCGGTATCATACACCCACCATATACCTTCCTCAAAACAGCCACCATACCTACCTATTATGGCATTTCCATAGCCATTCCGAGATATATTGCCATGCAACTTTCCACCGTTCCGTTTATGACACACTCCATCATTGTCATATTGCTTAGCATGATCATGTAGTTGACATAGTATTTGTGGCAAAGCCACCATTCATAATTCTTTCATACTTGTCACTCATGCATCATTGCATATCCCGGTACACCGCCGGAGGCATTCACATAGAGTCATATTTTGTTCAAAGTATCGAGTTGTAATTGTTGAGTTGTAAGAAAAATAAAAGTGTGATGATCATCATTATTAGAGCATTTTCCCAGTGAGGAAAGGATGATGGAGACTATGATTCCCCCACAAGTCGGGATGAGACTCCGGATGAAAAAAAGAGGCCATAAAAAGGCCCAAATAAAAATATGAGAGAAAAAGAGAGAAGGGACAATGTTACTATCCTTTTACCACACTTGTGCTTCAAAGTAGCACCATGATCTTCATAGTAGAGAGTTGTAAGTGCATCTAGTGCCACCCCTAGTTGGTTTTGGAGTATTGATGACAAACCTAGTTGAGGGACTAATGTGTTTGTGAGAATTGCAGGATAACACAGGTAGAAGTCCCTCATTGATTCGGTTTTCCTACCAGAGATGACCCCTAAAAATGTATGAAGACATTGAAGTCAAAGGTGGTATATGAAGATATTCACATTGAAGAGCCTATGGAGCTCGAAGACTTAGATCTTTCGTAGTTCTCTTTCTTCTGTGTTGAGTCATAGGAACCACCGTACTGTTAAGTGGGGTCCAAGAGAACCAGTCAGAATGACTGAAGTGATGCTTAAACAAAACCTATGTCTTCGAGTGAAGACTTTGAGAGCGAATCTTGTCCAGAGTTGGGCAAGTCATCTTTGCTTGAAGCCCAAGTAAAGTTGCCTTGTGAGTTTGAAATCTGACCGTTGGAACACGTGTCAGTTCCTTAGTGACCCAGGGTCATTTCAGACAAATCAGGTCGGGTTGCCAAGTGGCTATAAATATCCCACCCCCTACAACCATAAACGGTTGGCTGCTCAGATTCAGAGTACGGCTTTTGTCGTTTGAGAGCAACCCACCTTGAAGCCTTTGAGAGAGAATTCCTTGCGAGGATAAAGCCCTAACCACCCAGAGCCAAAGAGAATTAGGCATCACTTAAGTCTTCTTGTCTGTGTGATCTGTAGACTTATTACACTTGAGGACTGTGCATCCTCCAGCCGGTTAGGCGTCGCGTTCTGAGCATCCAAGAGACATTGTGGATTACTGGTGAACAAAGTCTGTGAAGGTTTGGAGTCTACCTTGAAGACTTACCAGAGTGATTGGGCGAGGTCTGTGTGACCTTAGCTCAAGGGGAATACGGTGAGGACTGGGTGTCCTGAGCTGCGTGTTCAGGACTGGGTGTCCGGGACTGTGTGTACTAAGGTTTAAATACCTAGCCGCCCTAACCAGACGTACAGTTGTCACAGCAACTACAACTGGTCCAACAAATCATTGTCTTCAGTGAGTCACTGGTTTCATCTTCCCTTCCCTTTACTTACTGTTACTCCTTGTGAAGTCATTGTATGTTCGCACTATCTTTTGTCTTCACTGAGTGACTGCATGTTCTGTGTGGCTTCACAATATCTTCCTACCTGATCCTTACTACATTGCTGCTATTAGTCATTTTGCTTTCACTCTATTGAATACTTGACTATGGCTTGCCTAGTGTAGTCTACCTTCCGCTGCAAGGTAAAAGGTTTATTTCTATCGTTTATCTTCATAACTTCCACGTTTTGAATACTTTCATAAAAATCGCCTATTCACCCCCCCTCTAGTCGATATAACGCACTTTCAATTGGTAACAGAGCAAGGTGCTCCCTTGTTCTGTGTGATTCGGTTTAACCACCTGGAGTTTTAGCTATGTCGACTGCAGGGATAATTAAAGTCTCCGCAGCGTGCCCCGTCTTCGATGGAACTGAATATCCCTACTGGAAGAATAAGATGCGCATGCATCTTGAAGCCATTGACGTCGACCTATGGTATGTCGTCAAGAACGGCGTTCCCAAGGCTGGAGAAGGTGTCACTGCTGCTGATGTCAAGAAGTTCGTTCAACTGGACTCTACTACCAAGAATATCATCTGTGGTCATCTGACCAAAGGACAGTATGGCCGTGTGAGTGCTTTGGAAACATCTAAGCTGGTCTGGGACTGGCTCTCCAAGGTCAATGAAGGCATCTCAACCCAGAGAGATCAGAGAATCAGTGTCCTTCGCAACCTCTTCAACCGCTTCAAGCGAAATGACAATGAGAATGTCCAACTCACATTTGACCGACTCACTGACATCACAAATGAGCTTCAAGCCCTAGGCGCTACTGAGATCACCAAACATGAAGTCGTCAAGACACTACTGAGATCACTTGATAGTTCGTTTGACACCCTAGCCCTGATGATTCAAAAACGTCCTGATTTCAAGATACTCGATCCGTTTGACATACTTGAGAGGCTCAACACACATGAGTTTCAGCTTTCTGAGAAAAGAGATATCTACGGTCCAAACTATGGGCAAACTCGTGCCTTGAAGGCAAAAGCTGTCTCCTCATCTAAACAAGAATCTGACAGTAGTTCGGATGATCCGGAAGACATTGGAAGGGAACTTGCTATGCTTGTGAAGAAGTTCCAAAAATTCACCAAGAAGAAAGGTTTCAGAAATTCTTCTCGATCAAGCTCAAGGAATGATGAAGCTTCTGCTCACGACTACAAGAAGAGAACATGTCACAAGTGCAAGAAACCTGGCCACTTCATCTCTGAGTGTCCACAGTGGGACAATGAGAACAAAAAGAAGAAGAAGAGCAAGGAATATGACTCTGACGACAAGAAGAAGAAGAAATACTCAAAGTCTTCTTCCAGGTCTTCCTCAAAGTCTTCATCACACAAGAAGAGCTCATCTATCAAGGCACGTGCGTTTGTTGGCAAGGAAATGGATTTAGAGGAGGAGTCCGCTTCTGAGGAGGTGGAGGTGGAGTCTGAGGAGGAGTCCGATTCAGGCGTCGCAAGTCTGGCTACAGCATACGTTGCCAAGTCCATCTTCAACACTGAAGACAATGACTTCATCACCGACACCGATGCAAATGACAAGGACTACTCCGCTTCTACCTACTGCTTCATGGCACGCGGTGCCAAGGTAAACACACGCACTACTCACTATCAAACATCTAGTGACGATGACTCTGATTGTGGTTCAAAACCCAGCTACAAAACACTTGCTAAAATTGCAACTGAACAACAGAAAGCGATGGAACATATTCAAAAACTGTTAAACAGAAGCGATGATCTGTTAGGTGTTGAAATGACTCGATCTGAATCCTTAATTGAAGACATAAAAAATCTTCACGTTAAGTATGAGGAACTTGAAAGTCGTCATGAAACTCTCTCAACAACTCATGAAAAGCTTTCCTATGATTATCTTCAAAGGAAGCAAGATCTTGAGAAATTGAGAGCGGCTCATGAAGATCTTCAAAAGGAAAACGAGTCACTTCGCGCCAAACAGATCAGTTCCGCTCAGGAAGGATTTGAACCACCATGTCTTAAATGCATAGAGCGTGATAATGCTACTTCTGTTGTTGAATGTTCTACTGCTACTACTGTTGCAATATCTTCAACTGTTGATGTGGTAACTAACCCCTCTGCTGAGGATACCACTGCTATTGCTGATGAGAATGCTAGGTTGAAGACATTGCTTGAAACAGGGATGTACAAAAGTCTTAAAGGGCATCAGACACTATGTGATGTTCTCAAAAAGCAGATTCTGAACCAAAACCCGAGGAAAGAGGGTGTTGGGTTCGTAAGGAAAATGAATGCTGATGGCTCTTACTGGAAACCTGAGCAGTACCCCAAAACCACGTGGGTTGCTGCAAAGGAACCTTCAGCAGATCCATCCAATCTATCTGGCTTCACTTGTGCTAACCCCATTATCATTGATGAATCCCTTGATGCAAACTATAAATTGTTTAAGAACCAGAATGGTGAAGTGTTTGCCAAGTACATTGGTACTAACTGCAGGAATGGACCGCCTATGAAGAAGATCTGGGTTCCGAAAAGGTGTCTGGAGAATCTTCCTGTGAATGTCATCATGACACCTCACGTGAAGAAGACAAACCTCAGACCAAAGGCCTCATACGGTCCAAAGGCTTCATACAGATAGAGGACTCACCTGAGTCGCACTAACGCAAATGTTTTGCAGGGAAACCATACTCAGGCATATGAATATGAGAGCGGTTCATCAAACCGCCATGTTCATAAGACCAAGAACTATTCTGCTTATTCTTATGAGTACTATTGTCCGCCTGCAAGACTATTTGCTAGGGCTCCAAAGCCAAAGTTCTCAGATGCTGCACTTAGACTTATTGCTTCTAAGCCACCCTTCAAGATGTGGGTGGCTAAGAAAGCTTAACTCTCTTTTGCAGGGAAAGGTCTCCAGCAGAAAACCAAAATCGTCTGACACTATGGCTGGGGACCTTAAACATCTTGTAGGGCGCAAGATCAAATGCCCGAATGGTCTTACTATGTACTTCGTTCCTGAATCGCTTGCTACTCTCCCTATTAGTCCTAATCTGGATCTAAGCTTTCATAACCCACTGGTTCGTCAAATGTTTTTGCTTCACAATGCTCTTCGTGAAGCCTATCCCCCTAACTGCACTGTAGGGTACGACACGAGCGTCTTCAGAATGGATTATTGATAGTGGGTGTACAAATCACATGACTGGCAAAAGAAGCCTTCTTATGGACTCAACCTTACATCCATCCAACAAGATCCACATCACATTTGCTGACACTGGTAAAAGTAAGGTATTGGGTCTAGGTAGAGTTGCAATCTCAAGGGATCAACACATGGATAAAGTCATGCTTGTTGAATCCCTTGGCTTCAACTTAATGTCTGTCTCAATGCTTTGCGATTTAAACATGATCGTAATATTTGGAAAATATCGTTGCCTTGTTCTAATTGAATCTGACAAGTCTCTAATATTTGAAGGGTATCGAAAAGATGATTTGTACGTGGTAGATTTCTCAGCAGGACCACAGCTTGCCGTATGTCTTCTAGCAAAAGCTTCAGAATGGTGGCTCTGGCATCGGAGGCTTGGGCATGCTGTCATGAGGAACCTCCACACCCTGGCAAAGAAGAAGCATGTCATAGGCATCGAGGGCGTCAAGTTCAAGAAAGATCACTTATGTGGTGCCTGTGAGGCAGGAAAGATGACGAGGGCCAAACATCCCTCGAAGACAATCATGACCACTACTCGACCCTTCGAACTGCTTCACATGGATCTTTTTGGTCCCACTCATTACTCAACTCTTACTACTACTGCTTGTCTCTATGGCTTTGTCATTGTTGATGATTATTCTAGATATACTTGGGCGCACATAATCCTTTACAAGACTGAAGTGCAGGATGTCTTCAGACGCTTCGCCAATCGAGCAATGAACAACTATGGCGCCAAGATAAAGCATATCAGAAGTGACAATGGCACTGAATTCAAGAACACTGGCCTTGATACATATCTTGATACCTTGGGCATCACACATGAATTCTCAGCCCCGTACACGCCACAGCAGAATGGGGTCGTCGAACGCAAGAACAGAACACTCATTGAGATGGCCAGAACGATGTTAGATGAATACAAGACTCCAAGAAAATTCTGGCATGAAGCCATTGATACTGCATGCCATACAATCAATCGTGTTTATCTTCACAAGCTTCTGAACAAGACATCTTATGAGCTCCTTACTGGCAAGAAGCCAAATGTCAGTTACTTCAGAATATTTGGCGCCAGGTGCTGGATCAAGGACCCACATCACACCTCAAAGTTTGCACCAAAAGCACATGAGGGTTTTGTGCTTGGATATGGAAAGGATTCGCACTCCTACAGAGTCTTCAATCTCTTTCATTACAAAGTGGTTGAAACAGTGGATGTGCGGTTCGATGAGACCAACGGTTCACAAAGAGAGCAACTGCCAAATTTGCTAGATGAAGTTCCATCCAGTGAATCAATCAAGCTAATGGGAACTGGAGAAATTATACCTTCTGAAGCTCATCCTGAAGAAGAACTTATCATCTTAGCACCTGACCAACATGAAGACAATGCTCAGCCTGAAGACATTCCTTCTAACAACGTCAATGATTAGCAAGAGCAAAATCTTCGCCCTGTACATCCTCGTGTTGCCAATGAAGTGCAGATTGAAAGAATAATTGATAGCATCAATGCACCCGGTCCACTCACTCGTTCAAGGGCAACTCAGCTAGCAAATTTCTGTGGGCACTTCGCATTCGTCTCAATAACAGAACCCAAGAAAGTTGAAGAAGCCTTCATGGAACTTGAATGGATTCAAGCAATGCAAGACGAGCTTCAACAGTTTGAGCTGAATAATGTATGGGAACTGGTCAAGCATCCCGATCCTCGGAAGCACAACATAATAGGCACCAAATGGATATACCGCAACAAGCAAGATGAGCATGGTCAAGTTGTCAGAAACAAAGCTCGTCTCGTTGCTCAAGGATATACTCAAGTGGAAGGCATTGACTTCGATGAAACAGTTGCTCCTGTGGCTAGACTTGAAGCCATACGCATACTGCTGGCCTATGCAAATCATCACAACATACTTCTTTATCAAATGGATGTGATGGGAGAGCTGAAGTTCTTTCTCGGTCTTCAAATATGACAGCAACGCAACGACATCTTCATATCTCAAGAGAAGTATCTCAAAGATTGCCTGAAGAAGTTTGGTATGCAAGACTGCAAAGGCTTCACGACGTCAATGCCAGCCAAGCATCATCTGGGTCCTGACGACAATGGTAAAGAGTTGGATCAAAAGGTATACCGCTCCATGATTGGTTCTTTACTTTATCTATGTGCATCTAGGCCAGATATTATGCTTAGTGTTTGCATGTGTGCTCGATTTCAAGCGGCATCAAAGGAGTCGCATCACTTAGCTGTGAAGCGAATTCTTCGATATTTGGATCACACCCCAACTCTAGGATTATGGTATCCAAATGGCTCAGAGTTTGATCTGGTTGGATTCTCGGATGCTGATTATGTTGGTGACAAAGTTGATCGCAAGTCTACATCACGCACATGTCACTTTCTGGGACGATCACTTGTATGTTGGTCTTCAAAGAAGCAGAACTATGTATCTCTCTCCACTGCTGAATCTGAATACATTGCTGCTGGATCTTGCTGCGCTCAGCTTCTATGGATGAAGCAAACGCTCAAATACTATGGCATTCATCTGAAGCAAGTGCCACTCTACTGCGACAACGAAAGTGCCATCCAGATTGCCAACAACCCAGTTCAGCACTCGAAGACAAAGCACATTGAAATTCGTCATCACTTTCTCAGAGATCATGTTGTGAAGGAAGATATTGATATCATACACGTCAACACTGAAGAGCAATTGGCAGATATCTTCACCAAGCCCTTGGATGAGAAGAGATTTTGCAAGTTACGGTGTGAGCTAAATATCCTGGAATCCTCAAATGTCCTGTGATCAGGCACACATCGTAACCCTTATGCATATTGATGACTTAGATGTGCAACACACGAAGTAAAGTACATCTTCAATCAATGAAGACATACATTCTAAGTGTGAATACATTAATGTGGAATTTGACTTCGGAGCGCCACGATAATTATGTGCCGTGTCTGGGTCTAATACTTCCTATACGGTGGGTAACGCCACCACCAAATGTTCTATTTTGAAGTGTTTCACTCATGGCGTTACCTTGCTATGTCTTCACATTTGGTTTGGCTTCAATCTCAATATGTCTTCATGATTATCTTCACTATGTTGATTATATATATACTAGTGTTCTGTCCTCTATAGCATTCACTTATAGCTATGTCTTCTTGTTGAATCTTTTGAATTAAGTGAATGTGATCGAACCCTAACCTCTCTATGCTATCTATCTCAAACTCTATCTCTCCAAGTCATATGCATTCTATTGAAACTGTCGAATGTCTTCTCTGTGTCCTTGTTAGCAGAAGATACAAAGACAAACCTTAAGTCCACCTTAAATGATCATTCCTCCACATGAAACCCGGAGAAGTAGGAACGACCACCTGACAATCCAGGCATGCGTGGGACGTGGAACAAACCCCAAAATTCTGCATGATGGCCACGTGTTCCTCAGATGCGAATCACTAGGGGCACCTGTGTAATAACGCAGTGCCGCCCCTATACCTATAAATACACACTTCACGGCGGTCATTATCTCTTCATCCACTCTCGCATGAACCCTAGCGCCACCGCTAGCCCTCGACGACGCCGGCGACGAAGCGCTTCGCTGCCGCAACCTCTCCGACGCCGTCTTCACGCCGACCACGGACATCGTCCTCTCTGCCGTCGCTGTAGGTGTCCTCCGTCGCCAAGTTAGGGCACGGAAGATCGAACTGCTCGGCCTCATCTTCCACTCCGTCTAGCAGTTCTTAGTGTGGTAAATAAAACTTCCTCTTTACGGCACCGTTGATCCTATGGCTTTGTCACTTTCTACCACAAGCAGTTTCTATTCACACAAGTTAGATCTCTCTCATACTGCATCTCATAACATGCCTAGTATATTCACTTATGCTTCACAAAGTAGTTAGATTCCTCACTTGTACTGATCTCTGGATTCGTACAAATCTGGAACCAACTCCTTATCTATGAGTGAATGTCTTCGCACGATGAGGTCAATGTCTTCTAAACTGATTTATATTCAAAATCTTCTGAGAATGCATATGACCTCTTCCCCTTCCCTCGCACCTTAATGCTGTCACAGGTACATGTTCGCGGGAGAATCCCTTGGTTCTCATAGTCTGCATTCATTTGCAGAATTCCTACAGCATCATATAAATTCTCCCGAAGCAAGTTCCTGTTTGTCCAGCAAGCGAAAATCTTTGAAGCCTTTGAACGTGTTGAAGCCTTTCAGTTTAAAGTTCATGGCTTCAGAGAAATCAGCAAGGAAGGGTGGCAGAAAGCGTCATGGAGAAACATCTAGAGATCTGCCAGATGACCTCTCAGAACTGTACAAGACAGATCATGAAGAGGATTACAATCAGCCCAAGACCCGAATCCAATGGATTCGAAGATATTGGGCAGAACAATGGTTCAAATACCGATTTGTAACCCAGGAATATGCTGAGAAAAATGCCATCAAGAGACCGTGGGGAGACATCCTATACAAGAATCTTCAACCCAGGTCCAGAGATGAAGCCATTGAACAAGGCTTCTATCCCTGCATGGTCCATGGGCCACAGCCTGTTGATGCACACCCATCATCACTACTATGGTGTCGTGACGACATTCTATTCAAGCGCAACTTCCAGTTTGCCCAGAACTCAGCGAAGCAAAACAAGAAGAAATTGGGACTAGACTTCAACCCTGGTCCCTCAGCTCCAAGGGCTGATGGCACACGAGATGCAGAACCCAATGTCGTCGGTCCTTTCTACAACCTTGAAGGCCTCATCACCCATATCTTGGTTCAAGGGACTGCAATGAATGAGCCTGCAGCTGACGCTGAATCAGATGAAGCGCCTGCAGCGCCGAAGCCAAAGAAGTTGAAGAAGCCTAAAGCTTCAAAGCCTGCCCCTTCACCAAAAATCTCACGGGTGAAGCCACTGGCAACTGCACCTCCTGAAGACAGTGTGCAGTCCGAAGATTTATCACGCATCTCCAAGCCCCAGAAGGTCAAGATGCCTCTGCCACACACCGGCCAAGAGCTAACAGCTGCTGCCATTCTACGCAATGATGCCATTGATCTGTCAAGGATGAAGATCTTGCAGATGACGCTCTTGAGCAACTCATCAAGAGCAAAGAAGAAGCAAAAATCTTCAATGATCTGCCTCTCTTTGATGTAACAATCATCCACAACTTCATTGATGAATGGTTTGACACGCCAAACATCAGCTTCGACGATCTCCAACTACCCATTGGCCTCAGTGTCGCCTTCCATGGCGCCATTGCTTCAGAGGTAGCTATCGCCCAGCGCATTGTTGAACTGAAGCAGAAGATTGACTTTGAGAAATCTCAGTTCAAGAAGCATATGGCCAAGCTCCGCGTGGATGACAGGAAACGTTCATCACGAAGCCAAAGCCTTTGACATCATTGAGCTCACTGGTTTGCCCACTCCTGGTGATCTCTACGAGCATGGCTGTCAGCTTCATAGTGAAGCTATTGAGAGCATCTTTCAGAAGACTGAACCTAATATGAGTCAGATGCTCAGTATGATGAAGCCATTGCCCCAAGATGCTGCTTATCCCACAGAGTTCTTCGTTGAAGACCTTGAGTATCTGCCAAGAACCATTTATCACATCATAAGGCGAACTCTCTGGCCAATGAAAGGACATTCTCCCCATGCCAAGCTGGAAGGTGCAATGAAGACTTTGGTCTTCTACATTCTTCATGGAAAATGCTTCAATACACAGGATTTCTTCATTCGCCAACTTGCTGCATCTGGCTCTGATCTGTTTGGTTTGAAGTTCTACGCCCCTTGAGTGATGCGGCTGATCAAACTTCACTCCGCTATCTCATATCAGCCCTCGGCCCGCAACCATCGGATCTTTTTGCCTGATGTGGATATGTCTATTGAAGCCATCTATCCTGAGCCTGCCAAGGAACCTCTCAGTCTTCAGAATGCAGAGCATCAAAATTTCACTCAGAACGTTGAAGGCGTGGAAGCCGTAGCTCGTGTGTATCCTTTGGCTGGCACTACACGTGCACCGCATCCTGCTCTCGCTGAAGCCAATGCAGAGCATCAAAATTTCACTCAGAACGTTGAAGGCGTGGAAGCCGTAGCTCGTGTGTATCCTTTGGCTGGCACTACACGTGCACCGCATCCTGCTCTCGCTGAAGCCACTGACAGTACAACTGCTCCACGACCCAAGAAGCGCACTCGTGTTCTCAACGACCGAGAGCTTCTTGTGGCTCTTCATAAGAAACATGATAGGCATCATGACTGGCGAAAGCGTCAGATGCAAAGCCTCTTGGTGGATGTTAATCGCATTCGCAATCTTGCCACCAAGAATGCTTTTGTTGCCCATGAAACCTCTCGCCGCACATAGAAAGGGCTAACGCTGATGTGTTCTGAAGATGATCTTCAAGAGGATGGCTTCACTGAGCGATTCAAGTTTGACTCCACACCTCCTCGAAGGGCAGTGCTGTGACGAACTCCATCCCTTGAAGACTCTAAGTTCTCTTCCTCTGCTGCAACTGTGAATGCCAGAGTGATCGAGGACGAAGACGATGCTACTTCACCTCCACCTCCTTCAGCACGCTTCGACTCTGCTCCAAGCTCTTCAGCACCGCCAAACACCACCAACGACCCTGCTGCTTCACCTACTCCTCATGAGAACGAGTAGATGCTCTATGTCTTCAAACCTTTTTGGTCCTTACTGACAAATGGGGGAGAAGCATATGAGGTTGATAGTCTTCAAGCGGGTCCATATGGGCGGGTGCTTTATATTTTGCTTTGTGCTTACAACTCTCGTTTTGCTACATTTGGTTCTTTGAGTTGTAACACTTAAACTCGATGGTCGTCTGCTACTTATCTGCCACCTTGTGTTGCGATGATAAATTCCGCACTTAGATCATTCTGCAGACGTCCATTTTCCATTATGCATGTCATTATCTTCATATACTTTCACATGCATAGTGGATTGTCATCATAAGTTGAAGTGGATCTCCACAAGTACAACCTGCCATGTGCATTTGCATTCCAAAAGCAAATTACTTATATGCACATCTTCAGGGGGAGCCCTTGCAACTTATGAAGACAATTCCTTATCCTTTACAATTTCACAGATTATATTCCCCGTTGAAAACTTCAACTAGTTTGTCATCAATCACCAAAAAGGGGGAGATTGTAAGTGCATCTAGTGCCACCCCTAGTTGGTTTTGGAGTATTGATGACAAACCTAGTTGAGGGACTAATGTGTTTGTGAGAATTGCAGGATAACACAGGTAGAAGTCCCTCATTGATTCGGTTTTCCTACCAGAGATGACCCCTAAAAATGTATGAAGACATTGAAGTCAAAGAAGATATTCACATTGAAGACTATGACAAGAGAAGACACCACATGAAGCCTATGGATCTCGAAGACTTAGATCTTTCGTAGTTCTCTTTCTTCTGTGTTGAGTCATAGGAACCACCGTACTGTTAAGTGGGGTCCAAGAGAACCAGTCAGAATGACTGAAGTGATGCTTAAACAAAACCTATATCTTCGAGTGAAGACTTTGAGAGCGAATCTTGTCCAGAGTCGGGCAAGTCAGCTTTGCTTGAAGCCCAAGTAAACTTTCCGTGTGAGTTTGAGATCTGACCGTTGGAACACGTGTCAGTTCCTTAGTGACCCAGGGTCATTTCGGACAAATCAGGTCGGGTTGCCAAGTGGCTATAATTAGCCCACCCCCTACAACCATAAACGGTTGGCTACTCAGATTCAGAGTACGGCTTTTGTCGTTTGAGATCAACCCACCTCGAAGCCTTTGAGAGAGAATTCCTTGCGAGGATAAAGCCCTAACCACCCAGAGCCAAAGAGAATTAGGCATCACTTAAGTCTTCTTGTCTGTGTGATCTGAAGACTTATTACACTTGAGGACTGTGCATCCTCCAGCCGGTTAGGCGTCGCGTTCTGAGCATCCAAGAGACATTGTGGATTGTCGGTGAACGAAGTCTGTGAAGGTTTGGGAGTCTACCTTGAAGACTTACCAGAGTGATTGGGCGAGGTCTGTGTGACCTTATCTCAAGGGGAATACGGTGAGGACTGGGTGTCCTGAGCTGCGTGTTCAGGACTGGGTGTCCGGGACTGTGTGTCCTAAGGTTTAAATACCTAGCCGCCCTAACCAGACGTACAGTTGTCACAGCAACTAGAACTGGTCCAACAAATCATTGTCTTCAGCGAGTCACTGGTTTCATCTTCCCTTCCCTTTACTTACTGTTACTCCTTGTGAAGTCATTGTATGTTCGCACTATCTTTTGTCTTCACTGAGTGACTGCGTGTTCTGTGTGGCTTCACAATATCTTCCTACCTGATCCTTACTACATTGCTGCTATTAGTCATTGTGCTTTCACTCTATTGAATACTTGACTATGGCTTCCCTAGTGTAGTCTACCTTCTGCTGCAGGGTAAAAGATTTATTTCTATCGTTTGTCTTCATAACTTCCACGTTTTGAAGACTTACATAAAAATCGCCTATTCACCCCCCCCTCTAGTCGATATAACGCACTTTCAAGAGTCTCTCATGTTATCACTTTCATATACTAGTGGGAATTTTTCATTATAGAACTTGGCTTGTATATTCCAATGATGGGCTTCCTCAAATTTCCCTAGGTCTTCATGAGCAAGCAAGTTGGATGCACACCCACTTAGTTTCTTTTTTGAGCTTTCATATACTTATAGCTCTAGTGCATCCGTTGCATGGCAATCCCTACTCACTCACATTGATATCTATTGATGGGCATCTTCATAGCCCGTTGATACGCCTAGTTGATGTGAGACCATCTTCTCCTTTTTGTCTTCTCCACAACCACCACTCTATTCCACCTATAGTTCTAAATCCATGGCTCACGCTCATGTATTGCGTGAATATTGAATTTTTTTTGAGAATGTCAAAAGTATGAAACAATTGCTTGTCTTGTCATCGAGGTTGTGCATGATTTAAATATTTTGTGTGGTGAATATAGAGCATACCCAGACTATATGATTTTGTTGGGATAACTTTCTTTAGCCATGTTATTTTGAGAAGACATAATTGCTTTGTTAGTATGCTTGAAGTATTATCATTTTTATGTCAATATGAACTTTTGTCTTGAATCTTTCGGATCTGAATATTCATACCACAATTAAGAAGAATTACATTAAAATTATGCCAAGTAGCACTCCGCATCAAAAATTCTGTTTTTATCATTTACCTACTCGGGGACGAGCAGGAATTAAGCTTGGGGATGCTTGATACGTCTCCAACGTATCTATAATTTTTGATTGCTCCATGCTATATTATCTACTGTTTTGGACATTATTGGGCTTGATTATCCACTTTTATATTATTTTTGGGACTAACCTATTAACCGGTGGCCCAGCCCAGAATTGTTGTTTTTTGCCTGTTTTAGGGTTTTGAAGAAAAGAAATATCAAACAGAGTCCAAACGGAATGAAACCTTCGGGGACGTGATTTTCTCATCGCATACAACTCAGGAGACTTGGACCCTACGTCAAGACACATAACAGGAGGCCACGAGGTAGGGGGCGCGCCTACCCCCCCAGGCGCGCCCTCCACCCTCGTGGCCCCCCTGTTGCTCCACCGACGTACTTCTTCCTCCTATATATACCCACGTACCCCCAAACGATCAAATATGGAGCCAAAACCCTAATTCCACCGCCGCAACTTTTTGTATCCACGAGATCCCATCTTGGGAACTGTTCCGGAGCTCCGCCGGAGGGGGCATCGATCACGGAGGGCTTCTACATCAACACCATAGCCCCTCCGATGAAGTGTGAGTAGTTTACCTCAGACCTACGGATCCATAGTTAGTAGCTAGATGGCTTCTTCTCTCTTTTTGGATCTCAATACAATGTTCCCCCCTCTCTTGTGGAGATCCGTTCGATGTAATCTTCTTTTTGCGGTGTGTTTGTTGAGACCAATGAATTGTGGGTTTATGATCAAGTCTATCTATGAATAATATTTGAATCTTCTCTGAATTCTTTTATGTATGATTGTTTATATTTGCAAGTCTCTTGAATTATCAGTTTGGTTTGGCCTACTTGTAAGTGCATCTAGTGCCACCCCTAGTTGGTTTTGGAGTATTGACGACAAACCTAGTTGAGGGACTAATGTGTTTGTGAGAATTGCAGGGTAACACAGGTAGAAGTCCCTCATTGATTCAGTTTTCCTACCAGAGATGACCCCTAAAAATGTAAGAAGACATTGAAGACTAAGGTGGTATGTGAAGACATTCACATTGAAGACTATGACAAGAGAAGACATTGCATGAAGACTACGGAGCGCGAAGACTTAGTTCTTTCGTAGTTCTTTTTCTTCTTTGTTGAGTCATAGGAACCACCGTACTGTTAAGTGGGGTCCAAGAGAACCAGTCAGAATGACTGAAGTGATGCTTAACCAAAATCCTATGTCTTCGAGTGAAGACTATGAGAGCAAATCTTGTCCAGAGTTGCCCAAGTAAAAGTTGTCGTGTGTGTTTGAAATCTGACCGTTGGAACACGTGTCAGTTCCTTAGTGACCCAGGGTCATTTCAGACAAATCAGGTCGGGTTGCCTAGTGGCTATAAATAGCCCACCCCCTACAACCATAAACGGATGGCTGCTCAGAGTTAAAGCACGGCTTTTGTCGTTTGAGAGCAACCCACCTCGAAGCCTTTGAGAAATAATTCCTTGCGAGGATAAAGCCCTAACCACCCAGAGCCAAAGAGTGTTACGCATCACTTAAGTCTTCCTGTCTGTGTGATCTGAAGACTTATTACACTTGAGGACTGTGAATCCTCCAGCCGGTTAGGCGTCGCGTTCTGAGCATCCAAGAGTCATTGTGGATCGCCGGTGAACGAAGTCTATGAAGGTTTGGAAGTCTACCTTGAAGACTTACCAGGGTGATTGGGCGAGGACTGGGTGTCCTTAGCTCAAGGGGAATAAGGTGAAGACGAGGTCTTCTGAGTTGAATCTCAGACTCCCTAACCAGACGTACAGTTGTCACAGCAACTGGAACTGGTCCAACAAATCATTGTCTTCAACGAGTCACTGGTTTCATCCTTCCCTTCCCTTTACTTACTGTTGGTCCTTGTGAAGTCATTGTACGATTGCATCACCATTTGGCTTCACTGAGTGATTACTTGTTCTGATTGGCTTCACAATATCTTCCTACCTGATCCTTACTGCCTAGCTGCTGTTAGTCATTGTGCTTTCACTTCATTGAATACTTGACTATGATTTGCCTAGTGTAGTCTACCTTCCGATGCATGGTAATAGGTTTATTTCTATCGTTTGTCTTCGAAACTTACATGTTTTGAAGACTTTCATAAAAATCGCCTATTCACCCCCCTCTAGTCGATCACTAGCACTTTCAATTGGTATCAGAGCAAGGTACTCCCTTGTTCTGTGTGATTCGGTTTAACCACCTGGAGTTTTAGCTATGTCGACTGCAGGGATAATTAAAGTCTCTGTTGCGTGCCCCGTCTTCGATGGAACTGAATATCCCTATTGGAAGAATAAGATGCGCATGCATCTTGAAGCCATTGATGTCGACCTATGGTATGTCATCAAGAACGGCGTTCCCAAGGCTGGAGAAGGTGTCACTGTTGCTGATGTCAAGAAGTTCGTTCAACTGGACTCTACTGCCAAGAATATCATCTGTGGTCATCTGACCAAAGGACAGTATGGCCGCGTGAGTGCTTTGGAAACATCTAAGCTAGTCTGGGACTGGCTCTCCAAGGTCAACGAAGGCGTCTCAACCTAGAGAGATCAGAGAATAAGTGTCCTTCGCAACCTCTTCAACCGCTTCAAGAGAAATGACAATGAGAATGTCCAGCTCACGTTTGATCGACTCACTGACATCACAAATGAGCTTCAAGCCCTCGGCGCTACTGAGATCACCAAGCATGAAGTTGTCAAGACACTCCTGAGATCACTTGACAGTTTGTTTGACACCCTAGCCCTGATGATTCAAGAATGTCCTGATTTCAAGACACTCGATCCGTCTGACATACTTGAGAGGCTCAACACACACGAGTTTCAGCTTTCTAAGAAAAGGGACATCTACGGTCCCAACTATGGGCGAACTCGTGCCTTGAAGGCAAAAGCTTTCTCCTCATCTGAAGAAGAATCTGACAGCAGTTCTGATGATCCTGAAGACATTGGAAAGGAGCTTGCTATGCTTGTGAAGAAGTTCCAAAAATTCACCAAGAAGAAAGGCTTCAGAAAGTCTTCACGATCAAGCTCAAGGAATGATGAAGCTTCTGCTCATGACTACAAGAAGAGAACATGTCACAAGTGCAAGAAAACTGGCCACTACATCTCTGAGTGTCCAGAGTGGGACAATGAGAACAAGAAGAAGAAGAAGAAGAAGAAGAGCAAGGAGTATGACTCTGACGACAAGAAGAAGAATAAATACTCAAAGTCTTCTTCCAAGTCTTCCTCAAAGTCTTCATCACACAAGAAGAGATCATCTGGCAAGGCACGTGCGTTTGTTGGCAAGGAAATGGATTCTGAGGAGGAGTCCGCTTCTAAGGAGGCGGAGGTGGAGTCTGAGGAGGAGTCTGAGGAGGAGTCCGATTCTGGCGTTGCGAGTCTGGCTACAGCATACGTTGCCAAGTCCATCTTCAACACTGCAGACAATGACTTCATCACCGACACCGATGCAAATGACAAGGACTACTCCGCTCCTTCCTACTACTTCATGGCACGCGGTGCCAAGGTAAACACACGCACTATTCACTATCAAACATCTAGTGACGATGACTCTGATTATGGTTCCAAACCCAGCTACAAAACACTTGCTAAAATTGCAACTGAACAACAGAAAGCTATGGAACACATTCAAAAACTGTTAGACAAAAGCGATGATCTGTTAGACGTTGAAATGACTCGATCTCAGTCCTTAATTGAAGACATAAAAAATCTTCACGTTAAGTATGAGGAACTTGAAAGTTGTCATGAAACGCTCTCAACAACTCATGAAAAGCTTTCCTATGATTATCTTCAAAGGAAGCAAGATCTTGAGAAATTGAGAGCGGCTCATGAAGATCTTCAAAAGGAAAATGAGTCACTTCGCGCCGAACAGATCAGTTCAGCTCAGGAAGGATTTGAACCACCATGTCTTAAATGCATTGAGCGTGATAACGCTACTTCTGTTGCTGAATGTTCTACTGCTGCTACTATTGCAATATCTTCAACTGTTGATGTGGTAACTAACCCCTCTGCTGAGGATACCACTGCTATTGCTGATGAGAATGCTAGGTTGAAGACACTGCTTGAAACAGGGATGTACAAAAGTCTCAAAGGGCATCAGACACTATGTGATGTCCTCAAAAGGCAGATCCTGAACCGAAACCCTAGGAAAGAGGGTGTTGGGTTCGTAAGGAAAATGAATGCTGATGGCTCTTACTGGAAACCTGAGTAGTACCCCAAAACCACATGGGTTGCTGCAAAGGAACCTTCAGCGGATCCATCCACCCTATCTGGCTTCAATTGTGCTAATCCCATTGTTATTGATGAATCCTTTGATGCAAACTATAAACTGTTTAAGAATCAGAATGGTGAAGTCTTTGCCAGGTATATTGGTACTAACTGCAGGAATGGGCCGCCTATGAAGAAGGTCTGGGTGCCGAAAAGGTGTTTGGAGAATCTTCCTGTGAATGTCGTCATGACACCACAAGTGAAGAAGACAAATCCCAGACCACAGGCTTCATACGGCCCAAAGGCTTCATATAGACAAAAAACTCACCTAAGTTGCACTAATGCAAATGTTTTGCAGGGAAGCCATACTCAGGCCTATGAATATGAGCGTGGTTATCAAACCGCCATGTTCATAAGACCAAGAACTATTCTGCTTATTCTTATGAGTACTATTGTCCACCTGCAAGACTTTTTGTTAGGGCTCCAAAGCCAAAGTTCTCAGATGCTGCACTTAGACTCATTGCTTCGAAGCCACCCTTGAAGATTTGGGTGGCTAAGAAAGTTTAACTCTCTTTTGCAGGGAAAGGTCTCCAGACGAAAACCAAAATCGTCTGACGCTATTGCTGGGGACCTTACACATCTTGTAGGGCGCAAGATCAAATGCCCAAATGGTCTTATTATGTACTTTGTTCCTGAGTCGCTTGCTACTTGCCCTATCAGTCCTAATCTCGATCTGAGATTTAATAATCCACTGGTTCGTCAAATGTTTTTGCTTCACAATTCTCTTCGTGAAGCCTATCCCCCTAACTGCACCGTAGGGTACGACACCGGTAGCTTCAGAATGGATTATTGATAGTGGGTGTACAAATCACATGACTGGCAAGCGAAGCCTTCTCATGGACTCAACCTTACGTCCATCTGACAAAAGTCACATCACATTTGCTGACACTGGTAAAAGCAAGGTATTGGGTCTAGGTAGAGTTGCAATCTCAAAGGATCAACACATGGATAAAGTCATGCTTGTTGAATCCCTTGGTTTCAACTTAATGTCTATCTCAATGCTTTGCGATTTAAACATGATTGTGATATTTGGAAAATACCGTTGCCTTGTTCTAATGGAATCTGACAAGTCTCTAGTGTTTGAAGGGTATCGGAAAGATGATTTGTACGTGGTAGATTTCTCAGCAGGACCATAACTTGCCGTATGTCTTCTAGCAAAAGCTTCTGAATGCTGGCTCTGGCATCGGAGGCTAGGGCATGCTGGCATGAGGAACCTCCGCACCCTTGCAAGGAAGAAGCATGTCATAGGCATCGAGGGCGTCAAGTTCAAGAAGGATCACTTATGCGGTGCCTGTGAAGCAGGAAAGATGACGAGGGCCAAGCATACCTCGAAGACAATCATGACAACGACTCAACCCTTCAAACTGCTCCACATGGATCTTTTCGGTCCCACTCATTACTCAACTCTTACTACTACTGCTTGTCTCTATGGCTTTGTCATTGTTGATGATTATTCAAGATATACTTGGGTGCATATAATCCTCTACAAGACTGAAGTGCAGGATGTCTTCAGACGCTTCGCCAATCGAGCAATGAACAACTATGGCACCAAGATAAAGCACATCAGAAGTGACAATGGCACTGAATTCAAGAACACTGGCCTAGATACATATCTTGATACCTTAGGCATCACGCATGAATTCTCAGCTCTGTACACGCCACAGCAGAATGGCGTCATCGAACGCAAGAACAGAACACTTATTGAGATGGCCCGGATGATGCTTGATGAATACAAGACTCCAAGAAAATTTTGGCCGGAAGCCATTGATACTGCATGCCATATCATCAATCGTGTTTATCTTCACAAGCTTCTGAACAAGACATCCTATGAGCTCCTTACTGGCAAGAAGCCAAGTGTCAGTTACTTCAGAGTATTTGGCGCCAGGTGCTGGATCAAGGATCCACATCACACTTCAAAATTTGCACCAAAAGCACATGAGGGTTTTATGCTTGGATATGGAAATGATTCGCACTCCTACGGATTCTTCAACCTTTTTCACTATAAAGTGGTTGAAATAGTGGATGTGCGGTTTGATGAGACGAACGGCTCACAAAGAGAGGACCTGCCAAATGTGCTAGATGAAGTTCCATCCAGTGAATCAATCAAACTTATGGGAACTGGAGAAATCATACCGTATGAAGCTCAGCCTGAAGAGGAACTTATCATCTCCGCACCTGATCAACCTGAAGATAATGCTCAGCCTGAAGACAATCCCTCTAACAATGACAATGATCAGCAAGGGCAAAATCTTCATCCTGTACATCCTCGTGTTGCAATGAAGTACAGATTGAGAGAATAATTGATAGCATCAATGCACCAGGTCCACTCACTCGTTCAAGGGAAACACAGCTAGCAAATTTCTGTGGGCACTTCGCATTCGTCTCAATATCTGAACCCAAGAAAATTGAAGAAGCCTTCATGGAACCTGAATGGATTCAAGCTATGCAAGAAGAGCTTCAACAGTTTGAGCTGAATAATGTATGGGAACTGGTTAAGCATCCTGATCCTCGCAAGCACAATATAATAGGCACCAAATGGATATATCGCAACAAGCAAGATGAGCATGGTCAAGTTGTTAGAAACAAAGCTTGTCTCGTTGCCCAAGGGTACACCCAAGTTGAAGGGATTGACTTTGATGAAACATTTGCTCCTGTGGCTAGACTTGAAGCCATACGCATACTGCTGGCCTATGCAAATCATCATAACATACTTCTATATCAAATGGACATGAACTAGCGCTTTTCTCAATGGCAAGATTGAAGAAGAAGTGTATGTTGCACAACCGCCTGGCTTTGAAGATCCAAAACATCCTGACATGGTGTACAAGCTCAACAAGGCACTGTATGGCCTCAAACAAGCCCCTCGGGCTTGGTATGACACACTCAAAGACTTCTTGAAGAGCAAAGGCTTCAAATCTGGTTCCCTCGACCCCACTCTCTTCATGAAGACATATGATGGTGAACTGTTTGTGTGCCAAATATATGTGGATGACATTATCTTTGGCTGCACCAATCAGAAATACAGTGAAGAGTTTGGATATATGATGCAAGAGCAATATCAGATGTCCATGATGGGTGAGCTGAAGTTCTTCCTTGGTCTTCAAATACGTCAGCAACGCAACAGCATCTTTATATCTCAAGAGAAGTACCTCAAAGATTGCCTGAAGAAATTTGGTATGCAAGACTGCAAAGGCTTCATGATGCCAATGCTAGCCAAACAACATCTGGGTCCCGACGACAATGGTAAAGAGTTCGATCAAAAGGTATACCGCTCCATGATTGGTTCTTTACTTTATCTATGTGCATCTAGGCCATATATTATGCCTAGTGTTTGCATGTGTGCTCGATTCCAAGCGGCACCAAAGGAATCGCATCACTTAGCTGTGAAGCAAATTCTTCGATATTTGGCTTACACCCCAACACTAGGATTATGGTATCCAAAGGGCTCAGAGTTTCATCTGGTTGGATTCTCGGATGCTGATTATGCTGGTGACAAGGTGGATCGCAAGTCTACATCAGGCACATGTCATTTTTTGGGACGATCACTTGTATGTTGGTCTTCAAAGAAGTAGAACTGTGTATATCTTTCCACTGCTGAATCTGAATACATTGCTGCTGGATCTTGCTGCGCTCAGCTTCTGTGGATGAAGCAAACATTCAAAGACTATGGCATTCATCTGAAGCAAGTGCCACTCTACTACGACAACGAAAGCGCCATCAAGATTGCCAACAACCCAGTTCAGCACTCAAAGACAAAGCACATTGAAATTCGTCATCACTTTCTCAGAGATCATGTTGTGAAGGAAGATATTGATATCATACACGTCAAAACTGAAGAGCAATTGGCAGATATCTTCACCAAGCCCTTGGATGAGAAGAGATTTTGCAAGTTACAGTGTGAGCTAAATATCTTGGAATCCTCAAATGTCCTGTGATCAGGCACACATCCTAACACTTATGCATATTGATGACTTAGATGTGCAACACACGAAGTAAAGTATATCTTCAATCAATGAAGACATACATTCTAAGTGTGAATACATTAATGTGGATTTGACTTCGGTGCGCCACGATAATTGTGCCCCGTGTCTGGGTCTAATACTTCCTATACGGTGGGTAACGCCACCACCAAATTCTTCTGTTTGAAGTGTTTCACCCATGCGTTACATTTGCTATGTCTTCACATTTTGTTTGTCTTCATTCTCAACTTGTCTTCATGATTATCTTCACTATGTTGGTTGGATTGTCTTTCTCACATATATATACTAGTGTTTTGTCCTCTACAGCATTCACTTATAGCTATGTCTTCTTATTGAATCTTTTGAACTAAGTGAATGTGATCGGACCCTAACCTCTCTATGCTTTTTATCTCAAACTCTATCTCTCCAAATCATATGCATTCTCTTGAAACTGTCGAATGTCTTCTCTGCGTCCTTGTTAGCAGAAGATACAGAGATAAACATTAAGTCCGCTTTCAATGCTAATTCCTTCACCTGAAACTCGAAGAAGTGGGAACGACCACCCGACAATCCAGGCGTGCGTTGGAACGTGGAACAACCTCCGATATGTTGCATGATGGCCACGTGCCCTTCAGATGTGAATCGCCAGGGGCACCTGTGTAATAACATTGTGCCGTCCCTGTCCCTATAAATACACGCCTCACCACAGTCATTATCCTTTCTTCCACTCTCGCACAAACCCTAGCACCACCGCTAGCCCTCGACGACACCGACGACGAAGCGCTTAGCTGCCGCGACCTCTCCGACGCCGTCTTCACGCCGGCCGCGGACATCATCTTCTCCGCCGTCGCCGTAGGTGTCCTCCGTCGCCAAGTTAGGGCACGAACGATCTAACTGCTCGGCCTCATCTCCCTCTCCGTCTAGCAGTTCTTCGTGTGGTAAATAAAACTTCCTTTTTTACGGCCCCTTTGATCCTATAGATTCATCACTTTCTACCACAAGCAGTTTCTGTTCACACAAGTTGGATCTATTTCATACTGCATCTCATAATATGCCTAGTATGTTCACTTATGCTTCACAAAGTAGTTAGATTCCTCACTTGTACTTATTCGTGGATTCGTACAAATCTGGAACCAACTCTCTATCCATGAGTGAATGTCTTCGCACTATGAGGTCAATGCCCTCTAAACTGATTTATCTTCAAAATCTTCTGAGAATGCATATGACCTCTTCCCCTTCCCTCGCACCTTAATGTTGTCATAGGTACATGTCCATGGGAGAATCCCTTGGTTCTCATAGTCTGCATTCATTTGCAGAATTCTTACAGCATCATACAAATTCTCCCGAAGCCAGTTCCTGTTTGTCCAGCAAGCAAAAGCCTTTGAAGCCTTTGAACGTGTTGAAGCCATTCAGTTTGAAGTTCATGGCTGCAGAGAAATCAGTAAGGAAGGGTGGCAGACAGCGTCGTGGGGGAACGTCAAGAGATTTGCCTGATGACCTCTCAGAGCTTTACAAGATAGATCCTAAAGAGGATTACAATCAGCGCAAGACCCGAATCCAATGGATTCGAAGATATTGGGCAGAACAATGGTTCAAGTACCGGTTTGTGACCCAGGAATATGCTGAGAAAAATGCCATCAAGCGACCATGGGGAGACATCCTATACATAAATCTTCAACCCAGGTCCAGAGATGAAGCCATTGAACAAGGCTTCTATCCCTGCATGGTCCGTGGACCACAGCCTACGGATGCACACCCATCGTCATTGCTATGGTGTCGTGACGACAATCTGTTCAAACACAACTTCCAGTTTGCCAAGAATTCGTCTAAGCAAAACAAGAAGTCATTGGGACTAGACTTCAACCCTGGTCCTTCTGCTCCCCGTGCCGATGGCACCCGTGAAGTTGAACCCAATCTTGTTGGGCCCTTCTACAACCTGGAAGGTCTCATCACTCATATCATGGTTCAAGGGACAGCCATGGATGAGCCTGCAGATGATGCTGAATCTGATGAAGCGCCTGCACCGCCGAAGCCAAAGAAACTAAAGAAGCCTAAAGCTTCAAAGCCTGCCTCAGCACCAAAAATCTCACGGGCGAAGCCACTGGCTACTACACCTCCTGAGACAGTGTGCAGTCTGAAGATTTGTCACGCATCTCCAAGCCCTTGAGAGTAAAGATGCCTTTGCAACACACCAGCCAAGAACTGACTGCTGCTGCTATTCTGCGCAACGACGCCATTGATCTTTCCAGTGATGAAGATCTTGCAGACGACGCTCTTGAGCAACCGATCAAGAGCAAAGAAGAAGCAGAAATCTTCGATGATTTCCTCTCTTTGACGTGGCAATTATCCACAACTTCATTGATGAGTGGTTTGAAACCCCCAATCTCAGCTTTGAGGATCTGCAACTTCCAATTGGCCTCAACGTCGCCTTCTCTGGTGCCATTGCTTCTGAGCTAGTGCGTAGTTGAGCTGAAGCACCAAATTGACTATGAGAAAGCTCAGTTCAAGAAGCACATGGCAGAGCTCAGCGTGCAAGAGGTCAAAAACTTCAAGATCATGCTGCACGAGCTCAAAGAAGCCTTTCTCAAGAAGCGTGAAGAAGCTCAAGGTTCTCGTGAGCGCATGAAGAGCCTGGCTGACAAGTGTGTGCAAGCCTACAATGAGGCTGAGAAGCGCAAGGCTCTTGGTCGTCCTGGGATTGATCCCAGGATGGCTGCAAAGAAGAAGAAGAAGCCAGCTGTGGCCGAACCCGAAGCACATCCCATTGTCTTCCCAGCCAGCATGACTGTCTTAAAGCCAAAGGTCAGGTCAACCGCTTTAGAACTGAAGAAGACGAGGAATGCTGAGGCTGAAGCGAGAAAGAGGAAACATCCTGAAGCCTCTGATTCTGCTCCCTCCAAGAAGAAGCGCAAAACCAAGAAGGATCGGGCTGCTCCTAGAGAGCCCTTAGTTGTTGAACCTATCTCAATGGTTCGCCCTGCATCTGAAAATCAAGAGCGCCAACTGATTGTCCATGAGCCTGCTTCCACAGAGGCTCATGAAGACGTTCCAGCAGTTGATCCCACCGCTGCTGAAGACATTGGTCACCATGACAATGTTGAAGATGATGTAGTTCTTCCTCAGATCGAGCACCAATTGGTATCATCGCCTGTGCTTACGCACAGAGAACTCATCAGCATTGGTCGTCTTCTGACGCCAATTGCTCAGGATGCATCATGGGCTGATCATGCACAACAACAAGTCACACCACCCCGGCAAGAAGAAGAAGATGACTTTCAGGCCCAGCCAACTCCATCTCCAAAGGCATCGCCAGCGTTACGCAGGCTTCGCAAAGGACCAAGGTCTCAAGTCCCTCTTTCGAGCGTTCCAGAAGGAGAAGTGCCCCACCAATCTGTTGCACGTCAAGTGTTTCCAGATGCCACTCCTACTATGAACGTCTCCGAGTCTGAGGCTAAAGCTGCTGAAGACATTCCGGCTGCATCAGCCGACGACACACAAGAAGAAGAACGTGTCCCTACTCCCCCATTACTGAAGAAGCTGTTCTCGAGGAGAACGTGTCTGTGCCCAACCCTCCAGCTCATCAAGTGGAGGTTGAGAATCTTGAGGCTGCCACCACCAACACAAATGAAGCCAATGACGTAGTCATGGCTGAAGCAAATGTGGAGCCTGCACCAACCAATGTGCCAAAAGTCAATGAAGCCAATGATGCAACTGCTCCTGTTCCTACGCCTGCTGCTGGTCCTCAGTTTGACTATCAAGTTGAGCACAGGCCTCAGGTACAGAAGCCAATGCCAAGGTTGCCCAGGTTTCCAGGTCCTGCATCGGCACCCGGATCTTTTAATGTCAACGGCTTCAAAGCAGGCAACACCTTCTTTAATAGCGCCAAGAACCCCTACTCCAGGGAAAGAATATCTTCTGATCGGTTCTGGAGCTATCCACAGCGAAGTTATTACTCATGCATTCTATATAATCAAGGTCGCATTTTCCCTCATATGCGTCTTGACACTGAAGCCATAACTGGTCTGCCTTGCTTGGAAGAAGCTCTGGATTGCTTCAAAGAGTCTGGATTGTTGTCGTTCGTCACCGACAAAGAGCACTAGAACGAAGAATTGCTGCTCCAATTCTATGCCACTCTTCACATTCGTGGCTACAACAGAGATCCGAAGACTTGGGTCCTTGAGTGGATGACCGGAAATGTTCATCACGAAGCCAAAGCCTTTGATATCACTGAGCTCACTGGTCTGCCCACTCCTGGAGATCTTTATGAACCTGGTTGTCAGCTTCACAATGCAGCTGTGGAGAGCATCTTTCAGAAGCTTGAACCAAACATGAGTCAGATGCTTAGCATGATGAAGCCTTTGCCTCCAGATGCTGCATATCCTAAGGAGTTCTTTGTTGAAGACCTTGAGTATCTGCCACGCACTATCTATCACATTATAAGGCGAACTCTCTGGCCCATCAAAGGACATTCTCCACATGCAAAGCTGGAAGGTGCAATGAAGACTTTGGTCTTTTATATTCTTCACGGAAAATGCTTCAATGCACAAGACTTCTTCATCCGCCAACTTGCTGCATCAGGATCTGATCTTTTTGGCTTGAAGTTTTACGCTCCATGGAGAATGCGGCTAATCAAACTACACTCAGTTGTCTCATATCAGCCCTCTGCTCGCAATCATCGGATCTTTCTGCCTGACGTTGATATGTCCGTTGAAGCCATCTATCCAGAGCCTGCCAAGGAGCCTCTTAGTCTTCAGAATGCTGAGTATCAAAGCTTCTCTCAAAACATTGAAGGAGTTGAAGCAGTCACTCGTGTTTATCCTCTGGCTGGTACTACACGTGCACCTCATCGTGCCCTCACTGAAGCCACTGAAAGCACCATTGCCCAACGGCCCAAGAAGCGATCTCGTGTTCTCAATGACCGAGAGCTTCTGGTTGCCCTTCATCAGAAACAGGATAGGCATCATGACTGGCTGAAGCACCAAATGCAAAGCCTCTTGGTGGACGTAAACAGGATTCACAATCTTGCCACCAAGAATGCCTTTGTTGCCCATGAAACATGTCGGCGTACATGGAAAGGACTGACGCTTATGTGCTCTGAGGATGATCTTCAAGAGGATGGCTTCTCTGAACGCTTCAAGTTTGACTCCACACCTCCAAGAAGGACTGTGCTGCGACGAACTCCGTCTCTTGAAGACTCTGAGTTCTCTTCCTCCGCGGCAACTGTGAATGCCAGAGTGATTGATGACGAAGACGATGCCACTTCACCGCCCCCTACTTCTGCACGCATCGACACTGCCCCGAGTTCGTCTGCACCGCCGAACAACACCGACGACCTTGCTGCTTCACCTACTCCTCATGGGAACGAGTAGATGCTCTATGTCTTCAAACCTTTTTGGTCCTTACTGACAAAAGGGTGAGAAGCATATGAGTTTTGCCTAGTGTTTACAACTCTCGTTTTGATACATTTGGTTCTTTGAGTAGTAACACTTAAACTCGATGGTCGTCTGCTACTTATTTGCTATTCTGTGATGCGATGATAAATTCCGCATGTGCGACGATAAATTCCGCACTTAGATCATTTTGCAGACGTCCATTTTTCATTATGCATGTCATTATCTTCACATACTTTTCATGCATGATGAATTGTCATCATAAGTTGAAGAGGATCTCCACAAGTACAACCTGCCATGTGCATTTGCATTCCAAAAGCAAATTACTTATATGCACATCTTCAGGGGGAGCCCTTGCAACTTATGAAGACAATTCCCTATCCTTTACAATTTCACATATTATATTCCCCGTTGAAAACTTCAACTAGTTTGTCATCAATCACCAAAAAGGGGGAGATTGTAAGTGCATCTAGTGCCACCCCTAGTTGGTTTTGGAGTATTGACGACAAACCTAGTTGAGGGACTAATGTGTTTGTGACAATTGCAGGATAACACAGGTAGAAGTCCCTCATTGATTCAGTTTTCCTACCAGAGATGACCCCTAAAAATGTAAGAAGACATTGAAGACTAAGGTGGTATGTGAAGACATTCACATTGAAGACTATGACAAGAGAAGACATCGCATGAAGACTCTGGAGCGCGAAGACTTAGTTCTTTCGTAGTTCTTTTTCTTCTTTGTTGAGTCATAGGAACCACCGTACTGTTAAGTGGGGTCCAAGAGAACCAGTCAGAATGACTGAAGTGATGCTTAACCAAAATCCTATGTCTTCGAGTGAAGACTATGAGAGCAAATCTTGTCCAGAGTTGGATAAGTCAGCTTTGCTTGTAGCCCAAGTAAAAGTTGTCGTGTGTGTTTGAAATCTGACCGTTGGAACACGTGTCAGTTTCTTAGTGACCCAGGGTCATTTCGGACAAATCAGGTCGGGTTTCCTAGTGGCTATAAATAGCCCACCCCCTACAACCATAAACGGTTGGCTGCTTAGAGTTAAAGCACGGCTTTTGTCGTTTGAGAGCGACCCACCTCGAAGCCTTTGAGAGAGAATTCCTTGCGAGGATAAAGCCCTTACCACCTAGAGCCAAAGAGTGTTAGGCATCACTTAAGTCTTCCTGTTTGTGTGATCCGAAGACTTATTACACTTGAGGACTGTGAATCCTCCAGCCGGTTAGGCGTCGCGTTCTGAGCATCCAAGAGTCATTGTGGATCGCCGGTGAACGAAGTCTGTGAAGGTTTGGAAGTCTACCTTCAAGACTTACCAGAGTGATTCGGCGAGGACTGGGTGTCCTTAGCTCAAGGGGAATAAGGTGAAGACGAGGTCTTCTGAGTTGAATCTCAGCCTCCCTAACCAGACGTACAGTTGTCACAGCAACTGGAACTGGTCGAACAAATCATTGTCTTCAATGAGTCACTGGTTTCATCCTTCCCTTCCCTTTACTTACTGTTGGTCCTTGTGAAGTCATTGTACGATTGCATCACCATTTGGCTTCACAATATCTTCCTACCTGATCCTTACTGCCTAGCTGCTATTAGTCGTTGTGCTTTTACTTCATTGAATACTTGACTATGGTTTGCCTAGTGTAGTCTACCTTCCGCTGCATGATAATAGGTTTATTTCTATCGTTTGTCTTCGAAACTTACATGTTTTGAAGACTTTCATAAAAATCGCCTATTCATCCCCCCTCTAGTCGATCACTAGCACTTTCACTACTAGGTTGATCTTTCTTGCAATGGGAGAAGTGCTTAGCTTTGGGTTCAATCTTGCGGTGTCCTTTCCCGATGACAGTAAGGGCAGCAAGGCACGTATTGTATTGTTGCCATCGTGGATAACAAGATGGGGTTTTCTTCATATTGCATGAGTCTATCCCTCTACATCATGTCATCTTGCTTAAGGCGTTACTCTGTTTTTAACTTAATACTCTAGATGCATGCTGGATAGCGGTCGATGAGTGGAGTAATAGTAGTAGATGCAGGTAGGAGTCGGTCTACTTGTCTCGGACGTGATGCCTATATAAATGATCATACCTAGATATTCTCATAACTATGCTCAATTCTGTTAATTGCTCAACAGTAATTTGTTCACCCACTGTAGAATACTTATGCTCTTGAGAGAAGCCACTAGTGAAACATATGGCCCCCGGGTCTATCTTTATCATATCAATCTCCTACTACCTAGTTATTTACTTTGCTATTTAATTTGCCTTTATTTTACTTTGCATCTTTATCATAAAAATACCAAAAACATTCTCTTATCATATCTATCATATCTCACTCTCGTAAGTGGCCCTATAGGGATTGACAAACCCTATTTGCGTTGGTTGCGAGGATTTATTTCTTTTGTGTAGCTGCGAGGGACTCGCGCGTAGCCTCCTACAAGATTGATACCTTGGTTCTCAAAAACTGACGGAAATACTTATGCTACTTTGCTGCATCATCCCTTCCTCTTCGGGGAAAGGCAACGCAGTGCTAAAAGAGGTAGCAACAACCCCCCCAAGTCGCCGAAAATCCCCTCCGTATCAGCCCCGAATATTCCGACAAGATGGATCCGACAGATCTATCATCTTTGAACGAGCTGCTAGATCGCATCGCCACCTTGGGAGTCGCAACTGACCATGATCGGATAAATCTTAAACTCGATCAAAGAGAAATTAAATCTCCGCCGGTCACCCATCAGGTAGCGGTTGTGGAGGAACAGGCTGACAATAACTCCTCTCCTACGTTGAGAACCAACTATGTTTGGATCTCCAAACCCGGAGAACCGGATACCCACCCTTGAGAGGACATTCTGTGTCCTCCGAACACAAAATCAGGTGTTAAGCCTGAAGATTCCCGGGCACTCCGGATCCTAGGCTGGTAATCTCGGAAATTCTTCAAGGTGCGAATTTGAGCCCGCCCACCCACCACAAGCAATATTCTCCAAGCAACTCCGGCCCTCCGGACATATGCGACCTAATGTATGTGCGGTTGCAGCCTCGGGAAACAGTCCATCACTTCTGGGCGATTCCTCCTTGTCAAAAACAAGATAAAAGACTACGGCGACACCGACACAATTTCAGTATTTCGCAACAAATGCACGGACAAGAGAATCCTTAATGCCCTCAATCGCCGTCGTGTCTTGTACTTCACAGATCTGGCACACATAGTATAGAAGTACTGCACAATGGAAAGCGCCTGGAAAACTCAGACAGCCCGCTGGGAACCGCAGGCCTTGAAGCCATCTCCCGGACAGGCAAAAAGGGCGCATCCTCGCGGGGCACCTAAGCATCATCCCGTGGACAAGAAATTCAAGCCCTTTATGGGCCACAGAACTGTCTTCGGAGAATGGCTCAACAAACCCTATCAAATACACATGATGCCGAGCACCGTACCAACACACAGCCTACGCGCATGTTGGATACTCCTGCAGGTGCCCAAGAGCGGCGAGGGTATCCTCACCAACACTACACTAGAAAGGTACTCTTCAGAACACGACCCCAAAGTACTCACAGTCTTCGAGACCTTCTCATCAAATAACCGGCGCAAACGGGCGCTCTGCGACCTTGCCGAAGTCTTCCATATAGCAGAAATAAACCCTTGGAACGATACGGCAATTACTTTCAATGCCGATGACGAACCAAGATCCCTCTCAGTCCGGGCACCAGCCGCTCTGGTCCTCAACCCAATTGTGGACAATTTTCGGCTCACTAAAGTGCTAATGGACGGTGGCAGTGGACTGAACCTCATCTACGAGGACACCCTCAATAAAATGCAAATGGACAGGAGTCGCATTGAGCAGAGCAATACATCCTTTGGGGGAAGCATTCCCAGCAGGGAAGCAAGATGCTCGGGGAAAATTAAGCTGGATGTGGTATTCGGCACACCAGAAAACTATAGGTCCGAAGAGATAATCTTCCAAGTGGCTCCTTTTAACAACGGATATCATGCCCTGTTAGGGCGAGATGCATTCACACGCTTTCAAGATATACCTCATTACGGGTATATGAAACTCAAAATGCCCGGGCCCAATGGTGTTATCACTATCTCCAGTGATCCAGACATAGCACTCTGCGCCAAAAATAAAACCGCATTGTTTGAAGCCCTACCAGCTGAGGAACTCACCGCACTGCATTCCACAGTGGAAAGGGACGACATAATTCTTGACAAAAGGCCCAAATCCACCTCTTTCAAGCCAGCTGAAGAAATAGTCAAATTTCAAGTCCACCTGATGGATCCCAAGAAAACAGCTTCCATTGGGGCACAACTGGACCCGACGGTCGATGCCGCATTACATGCGTTCTTGCGCAAGAACTGGGACATCTTCGCCTGGCACCCCTCGGATATGCCAGGAATCCCACGCACCCTGGACGAACATAGTCTCGATATACTGAAGGGATACAAGCCGGTCAAGCAAACGCTCCCGCGATTTTTCGAACCCAAACGACAGGCTATGGGGGAGGAACTAGCCAAACTACTCGAAGTCGGGTTCATCAGAGAGATCAAACATCCGGGACTGGCTAGCAAACCTAGTCATGGTACCAAAGAAGGATAAATCCTGGTGCCTGTGTGTCGATTTCAAAGACCTTAACAAGGCCTGCCCTAAGGACCCCTTCCCACTACCTCGCATCGACCAGATTATCGATGCAACCGCGGGACGCGATTCACTATGTTTCCTCGACGCATACTCCGGATACCATCAAATTAAGATGAAGGAATCCGACCAAGCCGCAACGGCATTCATCACCCCATATGTCCCTTTCTGCTTCAACACTATGCCTTTCGGGCACAAAAACGCCGGCACCACTTACAAACGCATCATTCAAACGTGTATGGATAAACAAATCGGCAAGACTGTGGAGGCATATGTAGATGACGTAGTCATCAAAACCAAGCATGCTGAATCATTGGTGGACGACTTACCCCTCACATTCGACAGCCTCTGAACATATGACATAAGGCACAATCTGGGAAAGTGCGTTTTCGGCATTCCCGCCGGCGAATTACTCGGGTTTATTGTCTCCAATAGGGGAATCGACGCAAACCCAGACAAAATTCAAGCCTTGTAACAATTGGCAACACCAACCGACCTCAAGCAGGTCCAAAAACTAGCCAGGTGCGTGGCAGCCTTGAGCTGCTTTATCTCTAGATTAGGAGAAAAGGCGTTGCCACTGTATTGCCTACTCCGATGCACCGACCGATTCCGAACACAGTCCCGATATCATCGGGGGCTCATGCACCGAAATAACACCATCGGCCCACGAAATAATGGTTGTAATTGCCCCATGGACCGAGCCTTTCCTTGCCTACCTCACTAGGAATGAGCTTCCTAAGGATCAGACTGAGGCCCGTCGCATCGTTCGACGTTCGAAAGCCTACAAAGTTCGTGAAGGAGAACTATACAAGAAAAGTACTACCGGGGTCCTTCAACGATGTATCTCCGAAGACGAGGGACGACAACTCTTGCCTGAAATACACGCTGGTCTTGGCGGCCATCATGCCACAGCCCGGGCCCTTGTAAGTAAAGCCTTCCACACGGGTTTCTTTTGGCCCATAGCCCGGGCAGATGCGCAAGACCTCGTGCATCGCTGTGTTGGATGCTAGCTTTTTGCTAACCAAAGCCATATGCCGCCCACTGCCCTCCGAACAATCCCCATTACTTGGCCGTTCGCGGTCTGGGGGCTCTATATGGCCGGACCTCTTAAAGGGGGAAGCCATAAGAAGAAATACTTGTTGGTAATGATCGACAAGTTCACTAAGTGGATAGAAGCCAAACTAGTTAAAACGGCTGAAGCCGGACCAGTGATAGACTTCATATCCGGTGTCATACACCGTTACAGTGTCCCGCACAGTATTACTACTGACAACGGCTCTAACTACACAGCCGACGAGGTGAAAACTTGGTGCGCCAACTTGGGCCTCAAGCTTGATTACGCCTCCGTATACCACCCTCAGACAAACGGTCAGGTCGAACGGGCTAACGACATGATAATGAGCGGCATTAAATCCACACTAGTGCGATCTCTGCAAGAATCGGATAAACACTGGGTCGGGGAACTCGATTCTGTACTCTAGGGGCTGTAGACCACGCCCAATCGCACGACCGGATATTCACCCTTTTTCACGGTGTACGGTGCAGAGGCAGTCTTTCCTTGCGACATTATTCATGACTCACCTTGAGTGTGCATGTATGAAGAGACAGAAGTCGAGCTCGATTGGCAGGATGACCTGGATGGCCTGGAGGAGGAGCGCAATGTCGCGAAGGCTCGTTCCACATTCTATCAACAGTAGGCTCGGCGATACCAAAGCAGAGAAGTGCGGGCAAAGACCTACAATGTCGGTGAACTAGTTTTACGCCTACTAAAAAAGAAAAAGGACAAGCTCAAGCCCAAATGGAGGGTCTCTTCATTATAGATGAAGTTCTCACTGGAGGATCCTATCATCTTTGCAATCCTTCAGACAATCGCTTGGAGCCAAATCCATGGAATGCCACAAGGCTCCGAAAATTCTACGCCTAAGTCCGCACATATACCTTTTTTCTCGTTCTGTCTTTTCTCCTTTTACAGTTTTCCCTTTTTGCCTCGTTTCTATATGACTTCTAGCTCGTGTTCGGATAAACTGTACTCCTGAAGGGCAGACATCCTCAAATGTACTTACCCCACAATACCCGAGGGCTTCTTTTCACTAGAAGCTTAGTCTTGTTATTATTTTTCGAGCATCAAGCTCACCGTATATATGTGTCATCTATCCATATATGTCTTTTCTTCACCATTATATGCACCTTTATGACTTAAGTTTTTGCCAAGCTGGGTTGCCTGGCTCTTGTGCTTATGCCCTATGTTCCCGTTTGTTCGGCTAGGGCATAAAGGGAGCACCTCTGCGATTGTTACAGCCGTGTCATCCGGATATGTACCTCAGACGGGTGAAGCCGAAAGCTAGCATTCTTAAGGGAATGATTGGTCGGTGAGTAAAAGACGAACTGCCCTTGTGGCACTGCAAAACTCCAGAGTATAAACGCGTAGTGTGATTTTTCAGCATCACAGTTCGGTATGCACAAAGAACCGCATACTAGCCCAGGGAAAGGAACCCTTAACGGAACTATTCCTCTGGAAGATGTTTCTTACAATCAAATGTAATATAACATACCTCCCCGAATACAACTTGTCTGTTCAAGCAACGATGACTGGACTGCCTGGTTTCCGAACATACTTCGGTGTTTACCTATGGTATAGTATTCGGAAACACTCCTAACCTAGGGTTTTCGGAGGTCGAAGCAGAAAGTCTGCCATGACAATCATTTTACAAATTTGGATGGAAACAAGTTTGTTGACAAAAGTACATTGCTACTTAGACTCAAAAACTTCTTTTTCCTCTAGACCTTCTAATAGGTTGTCTAGTTTACAATCTTGTTGGGTGAACTTGGCGGCCACCTTCACTTGGTCGTACACCAGGCTGACGGGAATTTCCTGTCTGTCGGATCCTCGAGGTCCGACCTGGGCCATATGAATGGGATCAAGTCTGGTGTACCGTGTTTTTACCATGGCCCAAGCTTTCTGAGCACCTTCTCGGCATGCCGGTATCTTCCATAGCCCAAAACGCGCTGAGTTCTCTTGAATAAATTCACGAGGTCCTCCATACTTCCTAGAGGAGAATTGGCTGGCCATAAAGCCTTAGCAATGCTTCTCATTGCCTTCCGCGCTCGTTGATGCACCTTGGACAGCTCTTGTAGCAGGTTGCCTTGAAATCCGGACACCTCTTCTTCAGGCCGCCCAGTCAACACACCTACAGACATAAAACTTGTTAGGATTCACATTAGCGAACTATACAACAATAAGTTAAAAGGCATACTGAATATGCCGCCTCTCAGCTTTTTGTTCTCCTTCAAGGCGTCTGCTAGTTGGGCTCACACATCTTTCAGCTCTTCGCCGAGCTGGGTATTGGCGTCCTACAGTTTGTTCTTCTCGTCCCTAGTCCGTGTCAGTACACGTTGACTAGCGGCCTCTTGCCTTTCGGCATGTTCTTTGTCCGCCTGCGCAGCCTTCAGTTTCTCTTATAGCTGCGTCGCCGATCCTGCCATTGCAAAACGAAACTGTGCTCATTTGCATACACATGATAGGCACATGATTATTTTTCCGGATAGAAGGGAACATTACCAATCGGTGCCTCCTTGGACTTCTCCAGTTCGGCAGTAGCAGCAGTCAGCTGGGTCCGACACTACTCCAGCTCCTGAGATAGCATGTTCTTCTTCTCCGTGAGTATCTGATTACAATTTGATCCTTAAAACCAGTTGCTTCAACTGTTTTCAAGTCTCGGGGGCTACTGGTATATGGCTATTCACTACAAAAAAAGACACACTCGTGACATTTTGGGCTGAACGAAATTTTTTTCTGTCATACTTATGACACTTCCATGACGATAATTGTGACAAATCTCGGTATCATCATAGATGTGGTGGGCTCCTACTTCTATGACAAAAATCATGACAGAAAATGGGCTTTTCGTCCCGGGCGGGCCGGAGACGCAGCTGCATGACATTCTTTGGGCCGTTCATGACGGAAAAAACCATGGTAGAAGCGAGGGCGAGGAAAATATCGGGGTGGTCCCGGTTACGGTGGGTCGTCAGGGACGAGCGATGCACGGAGGTTTGCGCGTTTCTCTCATACACGCACGCGCGTGGGTGCGAGGAGTTGGGCTTCAACTGAACCCGAGCGAGGCATTCGCCTACTGAACCCGAGCGATTGCACTGCAGGCTACGCGTTACTGAACCCGAGCGATCGATCGATGGCTGTTAACTGAACCCGATCGAGCGATTCCTTCACTACTGCTGCTAACTGAAGTCGATTGATGCTGCCTCTGGATGAATAGTGAGCATTGCTGGGGGGGTTTGGATGAACAGTTCCCAGTGGGAGTGGATGAACAAGACCCCTTGGTGTTGCCTCTGGATGAACAAGACCCCGATCGATCGAGCCGGTTGGGGCTGGATGAACAAGACCCCGTGGAGGGCTGGATGAACATGACCACCCCGTGGGGGCTGGATGAACAGTAGACGGTGGAGGGCTGGATGAACAGTAGCCCGTGGAGGGGTGGTTGAGTAGGAGCCCGTGGAGAGGGCTGGTTGAACAATAGCCGGTGGAGTAGCGTGCGGTGGAGGCTGGATGAACAGGAGCCCGTGGATGAACAGTCGCAGGTGGAGGCTGGAGGAGGTCGACGGTGGATGAATAGTAGCCCATGGAGGCTGGAGGGGGTCGACAGTGGAGATGAACAGTATCTCGTGGAGTCCCATTTTGCGGTACGCCACACCCCTCCCGATGAACAAGACCCCCATTTCGACCGTAGCGCTCCAACACAAGTCTGTTTCCTCCGTTTTGCGGTACACCACACCTCTCCCGATCAACAAGACCCCGTTTCGACCGTAGGAGGTCCGTTTCCTCCGTTTTGTGGTACGCCAGACCCCTCCCGATGAACAGGATCCCGTTTCGAACGTGGTCGGTCGAACACAAGGCCGTTTCCTCTGTTGTGCTGTACGCCAGGCCTCGTTTCCATCAGCTGTTCCATCCAAGCCCTCCCGATGAACACGACGACGCATTCCGTTTTGACCCAGCCGGTTGGCTCCCCATGAACACGACGACGACGCAGTTTCTCCGTTCCGACCCAGCCATGTACACGAGCCCTGGCCGTATGTATGCTCGAGTAAGCGTTTGAGACCCTGCTCGTATGTACGTACGTGGCCGTATTTTCTTTTTTGCACACTGGCCGCTGTATGTACGTGTACATGCTACGTGCGCGCCTCTACTACGACACATGCGCACCTCTACATCGACCATGTACGTACACGTTTGCGAACAAAATGACAACGCTACGTATGCTTCGACCAGGTGGGTCCCGACTGTCAGGCACTTCCTTGCGTGCGAAGATGTAGCTGGTGGGTCCCAGCAGTCAGGGGGCGAATCATCTTTTTTGCCCGGACGCACTTCCTTGCGTGCGAAGATGTAGCTGGTGGGTCCCAAACATTTTTTTCACGAAATACGGTGGCCCATCTGGTGGGTCCCCGCTGTCAGGTGGAGGAATAATTATTTTGCACGTAATAAGGAGGCACTTCCTTGCTAGGGTCGTGGACCCAGCTGTCTGCCTCTCCACGTACAGTCCATGTCCGATGGAAGACGTTCCTTCACCATGTTGACCACGCCGCGCCGAGAGCACCAGGGCGGTGGACGACAGCGAGGCCTAGGAAGGGGACGACGCGGAGCTGGGGAGACACGGCAGTGGATGCCCATGCGTAGAGGAGTATGAGGGTTCACTGGTTCGCTGCGGTGTGAGGCTGCCGTCGCCGCAGAATAACAAGGGGTGTGGGTGAGTAGAGGGATGGCCTCGCTAGCGGTGGGAGTAGTAGGGGGCGGTGAGGCCTTCGCCGCATCGCAGCTGGCCATGGGAGGCAGGAGCACGAGGCACGACCGGCGCTGGTTTGGGCGGCTGGAGCAAGAAGACCAGAGGTTGAATAAGCACTATGGCCGTTGGATGGACATCGTACGGTCACTAGAGCTAGAATCATGCATATTGACTAAGTTGACAAAGCCATTGGTATGCGTCAACTTAGTAGGCCCACAGGTCAGACGGTGTTTCCCAGATGTCAGGGGGAGGAATTATTTTTTGGGCGGGTGAAGCTAGAATATCCGAGATTGAAGAAGAAGCACGTCATCCGTTGGATGGACATCTAATGGCCACTACTGCTAGAACCGTGTATTGACTATAAGTTGACAAAGCCTTGCATACGCGTCAACTCTTTTTTTGAGGGGACGCGTCAACTTAGTAAGGCCACAAGTGTGTGGAAGAGAACTTATAGCCCATTTGAGATTTGTAAGAATGTGCAGCCAGTTTTTGAATTCTAATGGAATTTACTACAGCCCATTTACCGTTTGTTAAAAGTACAACCCATTTCAACCAACCGTTCAAAACAGAATTCAATAAAATTTCCCACATTTTGATGGGATCCAAAATATTTTTATCCCGAAATTTCTAGTCATATTAAATACAATTTCAATATAAATTTATATTACATAAAAATCCAACGAAACATTGCGCTCGTAACAATTAATGAAATTAAAATTTTCAATATCCAAAAATAATATTTTATAAAGTAATTACGTGTTTGGTGCATTTTTTATAGTTACTCCCCAGTTTTTATAATTACATCCCATTTATTATTTCTTAAAGCCAATTTTCTTGTTAAGCCTAATGCATCCCTCCTAGGAAAGATTTACAGCCTAGCGGGGTGGAGAATAACAACTTGACCTTGCCTGGGTATTCCTAAAAAAGTATAGTTGGGCTAGCCATTTTCAGCTTGAAAAAAAATTAATTTTTGGGCTGGATATCTGGCCTGGGCTACACGGGCCACAGCCCGCCCAGTTAATACCTACAGCGATGTTTTCGTTGTTGTTCGGAGTAGAAAAATTAATATCTGGGCTAAACATCGCTCAAGAAAAACTCTATAGTGCTCACACCTCAAAAATGCAAATACTGCTCGAGCTGCTTGGTCCTAGCTGTCAGCCGCTTCTTGTGCAATTCTCTCGTTTATTGACTACATAGGTTGACAGTGGTGTGGGACCATGATGTTAGGAAACCAGGTGGAAGCAAAAAAATTATTGTTTTATAAACTAATACGGAGGCACTTACGTACGTGCGGCTATGGCCCTGGTGGGTCCCCACTGTCATCCTCTCCAAGTAAAGTCATCTCCTCATCCTCATGTCCGTTGACCATGTTGACAACACGAGACAGCGGCACCACGACGAGTACAACAACTCGAAGGACAACGGAGAGGGCCTCGCTGGCCCTATGGATGGTCTGATACAGCGCCCGCTGCTCATTTGGGAAGCTAGGATCATAGGGCCACATGTCCGCGACGACATTGTCATTCGCTTGTTCACCGGTGCTCGTTGAGGAGACAGAGGTTGCAGCACAGGTCCTCCTGCGCTGGTAGCTCTTCCGCCATTAGGGCGTCGAAGTGCGGCCGCACCTGCTCTATGATGAACACGGCATGAACCGGCTTGGACAGTGGCGCCCGCTCCTGGTCGGAAGCTACGTCCATCGTCTGATTGTCGTCGCTCAGCTCGGCGAGCTAGCTGGCGAACCAGCATGTCCGGCTGCTAGACCGACTTGCTGCCAAGCACGAGTCTGACTGCCCTGGCCCACCCAGACCGCCTCCCTCGCCCGTGTGCGCTTTCCGCCCGAAAGGGTCAGCGCCATCCGCCCCGCTTCCCGGTGCAGGCGATTGCTCCGCCTTCAAACGACACAAGTGCCATTTGTCCGTCCTTCTGCCGCCCACATTAACAATACGTGGTTTCCGAGGCGGCTACTCTGGCACCACACGTCCGTCCCTCCACCGCCCACCATTGCTATATAAACTGTTGCACCGGCCATAGCCGCAGTCATCTGCATTCGTTTCCTTTCTCATGTCCACACCACTACTGCCCACCATGGCTTCCTCGCGCTCCAGCGCTCTTCGGGACGAGCAGACGACGGACCACAAGGAGATGGCAGTCATTGCTGCCGACTGGCTGGCCGGCAGGCAGCCGGAGGATGACGACGTCCCAATGGAGAACATGGTAGTCGACGATCCGGCACCAACCCCCTCCTCCACGCCATCCTCGCCGGTGCATTGCATCATGACCATCGGCGAGGCCCGTGCCCAATATATGGACACGGTGAGGCAGAACCGTGAGGAGCAGTTCCGGCAGGCGCAGGCCGACGCCGCCTACTACCACCATCTCCTCCAGGAGCACCTGTAGGCAGAGGGGTAGATCGTCGCAGAGCGGACAGAGCAGGAGGCGTTGCTCGACTCGTACCGCTCCACCCGCGAGGGCCGCCTTGAGCATTGGTGGTACCGCATGCGGGTGGTGGAGGCTACGGCCGCCTACAAAGAGGGCGATGAAGCGGGTGAGGCGCTGTTTGGCGAGACTAAGGACGAGGTAGAGGACAATGCCAGCTCCGACGAGTCCCCGCTCTGCTGGTGTCGACGAGGCCCTACTCCGCCGAGGCCCCGTGATGCCAACAACGAGGCAGAGGACACCGTCGGCTCCGCCGAGGCCCCACCCTGCCGGCAACGAGGGTGAGGATTTCCCTTGCTCCCCTGAGGCGCTGCCTGCCGGCAATGAGATAGAGGACATCGCCGGCTCTGCTGAGGCCCCGCCCCGCTGCCAACGAGGCCGCGCCACACAAAAAACGAGGAAGAGTAGAACACGGTAGGTCACCGCCGCTCGGGTCCAAGTAAGGCCACCGCTGCGACCCTCCGGTTGCTGGCACTGAGCTATACATCATGGAGCAATTCTATGATTACAGGATGATTGAAGAGCGCTCCGTGGTTGAGCAAGCTCATGAGATACAGTCATTTGCTAGAGAACTTGAGCACTTCAGTTGTATGCTACCGGAGAAGTTTGTTGCTGGAGGTATCATCACTAAGCTTCCTCCTTCGTGGATCTCATTGGCACTCTTGATGTGGAAGAAAAGGCGAGAGCAAAGAACACATGTGCTCGAGGAATTGAGGGATGATCTAGTGCCTATCTGGTACACAAGAAGAACTTCCAGTCCCACAAGTTCAAGAACAAGGGAAAGTTTGATGGTAAAGCAAAGTTTGATGGGAAGAACAAGGTTGCGCAACACACGAACTTCAAGAAGAAGAATGACAAGAAGAAAGGTGTTTTCATGTGGGGATCCTGATCATTGGGCTCCTAGTTTCCCTAATCGCTATGACAAGCTAGGCGGGTTGACCACTGACGGCCGGTTAGCTTCTTGGCGGCGACGTGTGAGACATCCATTTTGCATCATGCTTTTATATCGATATTTATTGCATTATGGGCTGTTATTACACATTATGTCACAATACTTATGCCTATTCTCTCTTATTTTACAAGGTTTACATAAAGAGGGAGAATGCCGGCAGCTGGGATTCTGGGATGGAAAAGGAACAAATATTAGAGACCTATTCTGCACAGCTCCAAAAGTCCCGAAACTTCATAGAAGCTATTTTTAGAATATATAAAAAATACCAAGCGCAAGAAGTTCCAGAGGGGGCCCACACCCTGGCCACGAGGGTGGGGGCGCGCCCTACCCCCTGGACGCGCCCCTGCCTCGTGGGCCCCCTGGTGGCCCTCCGATGCCCATCTTCTGCTATATGGAGTCTTTCATTGGGGAAAAAATCATAAGCAAGTTTTCGGAACGAGACTCTGCCGCCACGAGGCGGAACCTTGGCGTTACCAATCTAGGGCTCTAGCGGAGCTGTTCTGTCGCTGAAACTTCCCTCCGGGAGAGGGAAATCATCACCATCGCCATCACCAACGCTCCTCTCATCGGGAGGGGGCCAATCTCCATCAACATCTTCACCAGCACCATCTCCTCTCGAACCCTAGTTCATCTCTTGTATCCAATTCTTGTCTCTAAGTCTGGGATTGGTAGCTGTAGGTTGCTAGTAGTGTTGATTAGTCCTTGTAGTTGATGCTAGCCGGTTTATTTGGTGGAAGATCATATGTTTAGATCCTATATGCATATTAATACCCCTCTGATTATGAACATGAATATGCTTTGTGAGTAGTTACGTTTGTTCCTAAGGACATGGGAGAAGTCTTGCTATTAGTAGTCATGTGAATTTGGTATTCGTTCGATATTTTGATGAGATGTATGTTGTCTCTCCTCTAGTGGTGTTATGTGAACGTCGACTACATGACACTTCACCATTATTTGGGCCTAGAGGAAGGCATTGGGGAGTAATAAGTAGATGATGGGTTGCTAGAGTGACAGAAGCTTAAACCCTAGTTTATGCGTTGCTTCGTAAGGGGTTGATTTGGATCCATATGTTTCATGCTATGGTTAGGTTTACCTTAATACTTCTGTTGTAGTTGCGGATGCTTGCAATGGGGGTTAATCATAAGTGGGATGCTTGTCCAAGTAAGTACAGCATCCAAGCACCGGTCCACCCACATATCAGATTATCAAAGTACCGAACGCGAATCATATGAACGTGATGAAAACTAGCTTGACGATAATTCCCATGTGTCCTCGGGAGCGTTTTCTTCTATATAAGTGTTTTTCCAGGCTTGTCCTTTGCTACAAAAAGGATTGGGCCACATTGCTGCACTTTATGTACTTTTGTTACTTGTTGCTCGTTACAAATGATCTTATCACAAAACTATCTGTTACCTATAATTTCAGTGCTTGCAGAGAATACCTTGCTGAAAACCGCTTATCATTTCCTTCTGCTCCTCGTTGGGTTCGACACTCTTACTTATCAAAAGGACTACGATAGATCCCCTATACTTGTGGGTCATCAACATGGAGTCGGAGAGCTATGTTGGAGAAGGACGCTGCTTCTACTTAACTGCTGGTGCAGTTGGCTGACTGACACGTGGGCCCAATAGGCCACATGTCAGTTACGCAACTACACCTATAGTTAAGTCACTGAAGTTTCTGTTCGGCTCAGCGGGACACAGGTGGGTAGCTTTGGTTAATTAATTATACATCCAGTGCACCCCTTTTTAGTTGAAGAATGTATGAAATGTAATGAAATCTGGCATGTTTATATGAAATCCGACCGTGTATGAATGAATTTATTTCGATTAGTTCAAATTCTTGTGTCACTGGCATTGGATGAACATGCAAAACAATACGTACTAGCATTATTCCCAGGGTGATCACCTCGTTTGCAGCAGTTTCACATGTACTCCCTCCGGTCCTTTCTAGTCATCATACAAGTTTTGTCTGCAGTCAAAGTATCTCTACTTTGACCAATCCTATAGAAAGAAGTATGCACTTTCACAATGTGCAAAGTAAAAAGGAACAGAAGGAGTACAAAGAGTTTGAGCAGCTTTTTAGCGTTCCTGTACATTGCAATCAAACACACAAGCCTGGCAGGAGATGGAAAAATTGCTAGCTAATCCTTTTGCAGGAGATGGAACATTACATCCTGATGAGCACCTAATATATGTGGATGAAGTTTGTGGATTATTTAAGCTTGCAGGTATGCCCGATGATGTTATCAATAAGAAGGTATTCCCTTTATCTTTGAAGGGAGATGCATTGGCATGGTATAGGCTATATGATGATATGGGATCATGGAACTACAAATGACTGAAATTGGAATTTCATCAAAAGTTTTATCCTATGAATCTTGTTCATCGTGATCACAATTATATATATAATTTTTGGCCTCGCGAAGGAGAAAGCATCGCTCAAGCTTGGGGGAGGCTTAAATCAAGGTTATATTCATGCCCCAATCATGAGCTCTCAAGAGAAATGATTATCCAAAAAAATTATGCTCGGCTTTCTGATAACAATCGCACCATGCTCAATACTTCTTGTGATGTCTCTTTTATGATGAAGACTATTGAATTTAAATGTGATTTATTGGAAAGAATTAAATGCAACTCTGAAGATTGGGATCTCGACGAAGGTAAGGAGTCAGGTATGACACCTAAGTGATACATCTCCAACGTATCTATAATTTTTGATTGCTCCATGATATATTATCAACTATTTTGGACATTATTGGGCTTTATTATCCACTTTTATATTATTTTTGGGACTAACCTATTAACCGGAGGCCCAACCTACAATTGTTGTTTTTGCCTATTTCAGAGTTCCGTAGAAAAGGAATATCAAACGGAGTCCAAACGGAATGAAACCTTCGGGAACGTTGATTTTTGGGAATGAACATGATCCAGGAGACTTGGACCCAACGTCAAGAAATAAAGGAGGAAGCCACGAGGTAGGGGGCGCGCCTACCCCCCCCCCCCCAGGCGTGCCCTCCACCCTTGTGGCCCCCCTGTTGCTCCACTGACGTACTCCTTCCTCCTATATATACCTATGTACCCCCAAACGATCAGAGACGGAGCCAAAACCTAATTCCACCGCCGCAACCTTCTGTATCCACAAGATCCCATCTTGGGGCCTGTTCCGGAGCTCCGCCGGAGGGGGCATCCATCACGGAGGGCTTCTACATCAACACCATAGCCTCTCCGATAAAGTGTGAGTAGTTTACCTTAGACCTTCGGGTCCATAGTGATTAGCTAGATGGCTTCTTCTCTCGTTTTGGATCTCAATACAATGTTCTCCCCTCTCTTGTGGAGATCTATTCGATGTAATCTTCTTTTTGCGGTGTGTTTGTTGAGACCGATGAATTGTGGGTTTATGATCAAGATTATCTATGAACAATATTTGAATCTTCTTTGAATTCTTTTATGTATGATTGGTTATCTTTGCAAGTCTCTTCGAATTATCAGTTTGGTTTGGCCTACTAGATTGATCTTTCTTGCTGAGGGAGTCCTAGATTAGGGGGTCTCCGGACAGCCGGACTATATCTTTTGGCCGGACTGTTGGACTATGAAGACATAATATTGAAGACTTCGTCTCGTGTCCGGATGGGACTCTACTTGGCGTGGAAGGCAAGCTAGGCAATACGGATATGTATATCTCCTCCTTTGTAACCGACTTTGTGTAACCCTAGCCCCCTCCGGTGTCTATATAAGCCGGAAGGTTTTAGTCCGTACGATAACGTATAATCATACCATAGGCTAGCTTCTAGGGTTTAGCCTCTCCGATCTCGTGGTAGATCAACTCTTGTACTACTCATATTATCAAGAATAATCAAACAGGACGTAGGGTTTCACCTCCATCAAGAGGGCCCGAACCTGGGTAAAACATCGTGTCCCCTGCCTCATGTTACCATCTGCCTTAGACGCACAGTTCGGGACCCCCTACCCGAGATCCGCTGATTTTGACACCGACACCCTAGTATTCGGAAGGCCGAATTTGGGGCGCTATACACGCCTTAAGCCGGACAAAGCCAACTCCTCGCTCTAAGCGACATAAGTCTTTAGGTACTCGAAACCTCTTGAACAGCGACCAGTCTCTCGCCTTATCATGACAGTCAGTTTTAGCTTTCTCTACTGAGGTGCTTAGCCCAGTTGAACCGGGGCACAATCGCAGTAGTTCTCCCAGTGCTACCTTAGCCGCTATAGCGGAACGTAAGGTACCAAAACATGGGAGCCGGGCAAACCCAACCGTTGACCGTCACGCCGGTATGCGAGACGATAACCGTCATGCCAGATACAGTAAAAGTAAATCCGGCCGGGCCGAACACAGCGAGCAAGACTCATTTGAGCCGTGTCGCGATATAGCCCAGTACAGAGGCGCCGCACACCCCCTATGCTTCACAGACGAAGTAATGGATCACCAAACCCCAGAGGGTTTCAAACCCGTAAATATCGAATCATACAACGGCACAACAGATCCTGCGGTATGGATCGAGGATTTCCTCCTGCACATCCACATGGCCCGCGGTGATGATCTACACGCCATCAAATACCTCTCACTCAAGCTCAAAAGACCAGCTCGGCATTGGCTCAACAGCTTGCCAGCAGAGTCCATTGGCTGTTGGGAAGATCTGGAAGCCGCATTCCTCGACAACTTCCAGGGCACTTATGTGCGACCGCTAAATGCCGATGACTTGAGCCACATAATTCAGCAGCCAGAGGAATCGGCCAAGCAATTCTGGACACGGTTCCTAACAAAGAAGAATCAAATCGTCAACTGTCCGGATGCAGAGGCCCTAGCAGCTTTTAAGCATAACATCCGCGACGAGTGGCTCGCCCAGCACCTTGGCCAGGAAAAGCCGAAATCTATGGCAGCCCTCACGACACTCATGACCCGCTTTTGTGCGGGAGAAGACAGCTGGCTGGCTCGTAGCAATAGCATATCAAAGAACCATGGTACTTCAGATACCAAGGATGGCAATGGCAGGTCACGTCGCAACAAACACAAGCGCCGCATTAACAGCGACAATACAGAGGATACGGCAGTCAATGCCAGATTTAAAGGCTCCAAATCCGGTCAGCGGAAAAGGCCATTTAAAAGAAGCACTCCGGGCTCATCCAGTTTGGACCGTATACTCGATCGCTCGTGTCAAATACACGGCACCGCCGACAAGCCAGCCAACCACACCAACAGGGATTGTTGGGTGTTCAAGCAGGTCGGCAAGTTAAATGCCGAAAACAAAGATAAGGGGTCGCATAGCGATGACGAGGAGGAGCCCCGGCAGCCGAACACCGGAGGACAGAATAGGTTCCCCCCACAAGTGCGGACGGTGAACATGATATACGCAACCCACATTCCCAAGTGGGAGCGGAAGCGTGCGCTAAGGGACGTATATGCGTTGGAGCCAGTCGCCCCAAAGTTCAACCCATGGTCCTCTTGCCCGATCACCTTCGATCGCAGGGACCACCCCACTAGTATCCGTCATGGCGGATTCATCGCACTGGTCCTAGACCCAATCATAGACATATTTCACCTCACTCGAGTCCTTATGGATGGCGGAAGCAGCCTGAACCTGCTTTATCAGGACACAGTGCGCAAAATGGGTATAGACCCCTCATGGATCAAACCCACAAAAATGACCTTCAAAGGCGTCATACCAGGTGTAGAGGCCCATTGCACAGGCTCAGTGACACTGGAAGTGGTCTTCGGATCCCCGGATAACTTCCGAAGCGAGGAGTTAATCTTTGATATAGTCCTGTTCCGCAGTGGCTATCATGCACTGCTCGGGCGAACCACATTTCCGAGATTCAATGCGGTACCGCATTATGCATACCTCAAGCTCAAGATGCCAGGACCTCGGGGGGTCATCACAGTTAATGGAAACACAGAGCGCTCTCTCCGCACGGAGGAGCACACTACAGCCCTCGCAGCAGAAGCGCAAAGCAGCCTCTTAAGGCAATCCACTAGTTCGGCGATTAAGGACCCGGACACCTTCAAGCGCGCGCGGAGTAATCGGCAGCAAGACCGCCTGGCACGTTACGAGCTCGCATAGCAATGCGGCCCCCACCCCAGTACCAGCCAAACGGCGAAATCCATGCCACGCGTACATAATTACGCATTGAAAATACCATGGGCACATGTGGGGAGGGGGGCACGACTACGGCACACCCCAAGACACGGCTCAACCGCACTAGGGGCTTCCTGCTTTGTTGTTTTTCTCTCTTTCAGGACCTTAATCTCTAGAAACCCTGTCCGGCAGTATGATTGCCGAACACATGATGCAGCAACCAAGGAGGCAGAAAGCTACGTCACACCACGGAACTCCCAGGTGGTCTATGACAACGAGTGAAATACTCGCTCTAAGTACCATTCATCAGCTTGCCCTTAGAGGGGACATGTCAAATTGTCCTACTTTTTGCTTACCGCACCACTTGTATCATTCTGCTTTAATGCACCTTTTTGAATAAACAATGCATAGCACTAAACTATTATCGCATTCTTTATTCTTTTTATATATATAAATATGTTCATTCATGACATCCACCACCCGTACACTCTGGTCCGGCCAATACGCTAGGGGCTTAAGCATACCCCATAATAAGGCGTGAGAAGTCCGAACACTTTAGACAGTGCGGCACCCCGAACTTATATGCATCAGCTCCGAATCATGTCTTGGGTCAATAGTTGGGTTTGCCCGGCTCCCATGTTTTGGTACCTTACGTCCCGCTATAGCGGCTAAGGTAGCACTGGGAGAACTACTGCGATTGTGCCCCGGTTCAGCTAGGCTAAGAACCTTAGTAGAGAAAGCTAAAACTGACTGTCATGATAAGGCGAGAGACTGGTCGCTGTTTGAGACGTTTCGAGTCCGTAAAGACTTATGCCGCTTAGAGCGAGGAGTCGGCTTTGTCCGGCTTAAGGCGTGTATAGCGCCCCAAATTCGGCCTTCCGAATACTAGGGTGTCGGTGTCAAAACCGGCGGATCTCGGATAGGGGGTCCTGAACTGTGCGTCTAAGGCGGATGGTAACAGGAGGCAGGGGACACGATGTTTTACCCAGGTTCGGGCCCTCATGCTGGAGGTAAAACCCTACGTCCTGCTTGATTTATTCTTGATGATATGAGTATTGCAAGAGTTGATCTACCACGAGATCGGAGAGACTAAACCCTAGAAGCTAGCCTATGGTATGATTGTATGTTGTCCTACAGACTAAAACCCTCCGGTTTATATAGACACCGGAGGGGTCTAGGGTTACACAAGGTCGGTTACAAAGGAGGAGATATACATATCCGTATTGCCTAGCTTGCCTTCCACGCAAAGTAGAGTCCCATCCGGACACGAGATGAAGTCTTCAATCTTGTATATTCATAGTCCATCAGTCCGGCCAAAGGATATAGTTCGGCTGTCCGGATACCCCCTAATCCAGGACTCCCTCAGTAGCCCGCGAACCAGGCTTCAATGACGATGAGTCCGGCGCACAGTTGTCTTCGGCATTGCAAGGCGGGTTCTTCTCCATCTTCCAAACGTTTGTAAAGCAGTGTCCGGTCCCATAAATGTTTGGACCTCTTGGCTTTTGTGCCCAATAAGGGCTATCTCCCATGCGTCGAATGAATACGAGGCGCTAGGGTGTTTTTACATTCACCCCCCTAGCCAGATAAATAAATTGTCTATTAAAGGGATGGGGATCCTTATATCCAATCCATACCATCCTCCCCCAGCGAGAATCCATCAGAGCGCGTTTCGGAAAGATCCATTGCAACATGGCTGACCTCTGCAGCTCCTCCTCCCGCCCCCGTAGGCCTAAGCCCGGTGATTGGGAGAGGTGTTCAGTCCCGCACAGTCAATTAGTCGAACTGCAGACTAAGGGATTTCTCCCTCCGGCGTATATGGTGCCCGTTCGAGCCGGGCTTGCCACCTATAATGGCGGCGAGCAAGCAGAGAGCTTTCCCTGCCCCTCTATGGGGGAACGGGTCTGCCTTGTTCCCTATTTATTAAGAGGACTCGTATTTCCAATTCATCCGTTCCTCTGCGGGCTCCTGGAGTTCTACGACCTCCAATTACACAATTTCACCCCCGCGTCCATCCTACATATCGCCGGCTATGTTGCTCTCTAGGAATTGTTCCTGGGCTGCGAGGCTCACTTCGAGGTGTGGAAAAGGCTATTTTGTATTGTCCCTCACACACACAGGGGATCACTTTATCAAGTGGGTGGAGCCGAAATATGGCGCATCGCCGATACCGGATACCTGTCTGGTACCCCGAAGAAGTTGTCCAAAGACTGGCCTTCAGAATGGTTTTATATGGAGGACGTTCCCCTTCCGGACCCTGTTCGGCGGGGTCTTCCTGAGTTCAACAATGCTCCTCTGAAGAAACGCCGAAGTTGGCGCCCACGGAGCCCCCAGGTGGAGGACAATGGAGAAGTCCTCTATCTGATGAACCGGATTAAATCACTGGCTCGATCAGGATTGACAGCAATCGAAGTTATGTCGATTTGCATAATGCAGGGAGTGCAACCACTTCAATATCGTCGGCACCCCTTGTGGTGTTTTAACGGGGCGGATGATGCCACCCGCTGCGGGCGTAAGGGTTCGGACAATGCCGCTGCTTTAGCAAAAATTCTGTCCGAATTGTTCAAGGGTGAGGAAGAGGAGTTCACCCGCATCAAGCCACGGGATGGATTCTCCATGTACAATCCTCCAAGCTGGGTAAGTTATATCTCCCTACTCCCATTTCTCCTGCATTCTTTGTCGTAAGTATTCACCTTGCCATTTTGCGGCAGGAACTGCGAAAAGCCATAAAGGAGGTCAGCGGCCCTTCTCCTCAACCAGAGGACCCTGAACGGGCCCTCGACTCCGGACTTGAAGAAGATCCGGTTATATTCGTGGAGTTGATAGACCGGCAGTTCTATCAGTTAAGCTCCGATGATGCCATGGTGGCCATTACGGCCGACTATCCCGGACTGCTCCTAGCATCGCACGTAAGAAAAACCAAAAATGCCAACTCCAAAAACTAGGATCCCCTTTTAGACACTTCACCCACCATATACACATGGCATTTTTACAGGGAAGGCATTCGGGACGCCTTGCCGAACCCGCAGCAACTCTCCAACAAGAGGCACCGAGGCCGGGTAGGCCAAAAAGGAAGGCGGTCAGGACTGAGACGCCGGCGCAAAGGTATGACAAAAAACCCCGCTCCGTGGTTGTCGTCTTTCTCGAAATATCATGATGCCCGTGTTTCTTTAACAGAAAAAACGCTCACCGGAATATGTCCGACGATGTTACTAATCAAGCTTCCACCAGTCCGGTGCCAGGACCGGACATAGAGGCGGAAACCGATATGGGGCGGGCGCCGGATAATCCCCCTACAGAGGATGCGGATAGATTATCCGCTACAAACTCAGAAGTGGAAAGCGCCATGAATCATAGGCGCCGCCGGGTCGTACTCCGTGACGCTTGTTTCTCACTAGAGGCATTTGATGCCTTCAATTCTGGAGAGGCATACCTTCGAGCTGCTCAAGATGCTCTAGCCAGAGCCACGGATCAGTATGTAAATGATGTACGGGTAAGTAAATCTAACGATTTATATGTATCAGTAGCCTCTGAGACTTGAAACAGTTAGCAGAACTGATTTAAGGATCATCTTTATTGTGCAGGTTCTCATAGAGAAGAATACTAGGCTGTCACAGGAGCTAGAGGAATGCAAGACCCAACTGCGGGCCGCTGTTGCCGCATTGCAGGAACCGAAAAAGTCACCCGCTGGTAACATTTACTTTAAAGAATGATGGTTACCATATAGTGTGTGGTGTGGCTGCAGATCTAACAATAGATGTTGCAGATGAATCCGGAGAAAATCCGGAGGACCAGCATGTTATGCGACAGCTAGAGGCTAGCAAACGCGTGCTGACTGAGGTTAGGCGGGAGAAAAACAATCTCCAAGACTCCAATATCAAGCTGAGCGTGGAACTAAAAGACGTTCGAGCCCAGCTTGCAGACTCCGAGAAGGAGAATAAGCGGCTTCGGCGCGGCATTTTCAGTAAGTGCTTGAACGAATCCTTTTAAAGGAGTTCGGTGAAGAAGCTGACTAACAACTTTATGTCTGTAGGCATGCTGACGGGTGGTCCCGCGGAGGAAATGCCCGAGTCTGCGGGTGATCTTCTATCCGAGCTCTCACATCTGTGCGAACAAGTTCGGCAGGTGATGCAAGGTGTTGCCCAGGCCTTGTGGCCATCCGTCTCCCTGCCAGAGGGCGTTGCAGAGCTTACAGAGAAGCTCAAGGGAGCACGGCGGCGCTTCCGATTATGGAAGATATCGGCCTGCCGACAGGGTGCCAGAGAGGCCTAGGCCATGGTGAAGACGCGGTATACCAAGGCAGACCCAAATCACATGGCCGAGGTCGGACCTATGGGGCCCGACGGAAAAGAGATCCCCGTTAGCTTAGTTTATGGGCAAGTAGAATTAGCTGCAAAGTATTCCCAACAGGATTGTAAGCTAGACCGCCTGTTGGATGGTATAGAAGAGGAATTTAGTCAGTCCTGCATGACTATGTAATTAAAGTGACATGTATAATGCCTTCTAGTCGGATTGTAGATCATTTGTCTTGGCGAACCTTTTCGCTTCAACCTCGGGACCCGATAGTCCAGAGTGTATCCGAATACCCGCTCAGTTATATAAGAACCGGGGTATGCGTGGAGACCAGGCGTAGGGGTCATTAGTGCTTGAACAGACAAGTGCCCAACTAGTTATGTTATATTACATGGGTAGTAAGAAACATCTTCCAGGGAGAATAATTTCGTTAAGGGTTCCTTTCCCTGGGTAAGCATGCCCTAAAGTGCATGTCCAGACTGCGATAGGAAACGCGGGAAAAACATCTGGGGGCAGATATGGACAATAAATAAAAAATCATCTTTTGTTCACCGACCGAATATTCCCTTAAGAACGCTAGCTTTCGGCTTCACCCAGTCTGAGGTACACATCCGGCTGACTCGGCAGTAACAATCGCAGAGGTGCTCCCCTTATGCCCTAGCCGAATTAACGAGAACGTAGGGCATAAATACAAGAGCCAGGCAACCCAACTTGGCCAAAACTTAAGTCATATCGACGCATATAATGGCGAAAAAAGGTACATGCGGAAGCATGACACATGTGCGGGGCCTGAGGCCCAGATAAATAATTAAGCTTCTCTGAAAGAAGCCCCCAGGTATGATGAGCACGGCTAGCGCATCTATATTGTGCAAGCGAGGCACAAGTTGGCCCATGAAGTCCTTAAGAAAGGATAAAAGAAAGGAAGAAAGAAAAACAAGACAGATAATGTATATGCAAAAAATGGAAAAAGGGAGGGGACGAACATAGAGTCCGGTGCTAGGCGTAGAATCTTCGGAGCCTGGCCGCGTTCTATGGGTTCGGCTCGAGTCGACTAGTCGATGCATCCCGCAGTCCGTACGCTCCACCGGTCAGAACTTGGTCAATAATGAAGGGACCTTCCCATTTGGGCTCGAGCTTGTTCTTTTTCTTATCTAGCAGGCGTAGAACTAGTTCACCAACGTTGTAAGTTTTGGCCCGTACTTCTCTGCTTTGGTATCTGCGAGCCTGTTGCTGATAAAATGCAGAATGGGCTTTGGCTACGCCGCGCTCCTCCTCTAGGGTGTCCAGACAGTCCTGCCGATCGAGCTCGGCTTCTCTTTCTTCGTACATGCGCACTCGAGGTGAGTCATGAATTATGTCACAGGGCAAGACTGCCTCTGCGCCGTACACCATAAAGAAGGGTGTATATCCGGTACTACGATTCGGCGTGGTCCGCAGCCCCCAGAGTACGGAGTCAAGCTCCTCTACCCAGTGCGTATTAGACTCCATTAAGGAACACACTAATCTGGGTTTAATTTCGCTCATTATAAGACCGTTTGCTCGCTCGACTTGGCCGTTGGTTTGTGGGTGATAGACTAAAGCATAATCGAGCTTGATGCCCATTTTGCTACATCAGAGTTTTACCTCATCAGCTGTGAAGTTTGTGTCATTGTTAGTGATGATGCTGTGGGGGATTCCATAACGGTGTACGACCCCAGATATGAAGTCTATCACGGGTCCGGATTCGGCCGTTTTAATAGGTTTGGCCTCTATCCATTTGGTGAATTTATCCACCATGACCAGTAAGTATTTTTTTCTTGTGGGTTCCCCCTTTAAGGGGTCCAACCATGTTAAGCCCCCAGACCGCGAAGGGCCACGTAATGGGGATTGTTTGGAGGGCGGTGGGTGGCATGTGGCTTTGATTTGCAAAGAGCTGGCAACTGGCGCAACGTTGGACCAAGTACTGTGCATCTGCCCGGGCCGTTGGCCAATAGAACCCTGTATGGAAGGCCTTGCTTACAAGAGCCCGGGCTGCGGCGTGGTGACCGCCGAGTCCAGCGTGGATTTCTGCCAAAAGGTTCCGCCCTTCCCCTTTGGAGATGCACCTTTGAAGGACTTCGGTAGTGCTTTTTTATACAATTCTCCCTCGTGGACCTTGTAGGCCTTAGATCGCCGCACTATGCAGCGTGCCTCATTTTGGTCCTCCGGAAGTTCCTGCCTAGTTAGGTAGGCCAGGAATGGTTCTGTCCACGAGGCGATAATGTCCATTATTACGTGGGTTGAAGGTGTTATTTCGGTGGCGGAGCCTCCGATTGTGTCAGAGTATTCGGTATCGGGCATTTTGGCTGGGTCCGGACTATTATTACCGGTGTCCCCTTCTCATACTACGGATGGCTTGAACAGCCTTTCCAGAAATATGTTGGGGGGACCACATCGCGTTTTGCGCCGATGCGGGCGAGGATATCCGCCGCTTGATTGTTTTCCCGAGCCACATGGTGAAATTCGAGTCCCTCGATCCGAGCTGACATTTTTAGGACGGCGTTTCGGTAGGCCGCCATTTTCGGATCCTTGGCGTCAAAGTCTCCATTTATTTGGGATATTGCAAGGTTTGAATCCCCACGCACCTCCAGCCGTTGAATGCCCATGGAGACTGCCATCCGAAGACCATGCAACAGAGCTTCGTATTCGGCTGCGTTGTTGGAGTCTGTATACAATATTTGCAGTACGTACTGAATGGTATCTCTGGTTGGGGACGTCAGGACGACGCCAGCCCCTAGACCAACTAGCATTTTAGAACCATCGAAGTGCATGATCCAATTGGAGTATGCGCCATACTCTTTAGGGAGTCCGGCCTCCGTCCATTCGGCAACAAAGTCGGCCAATACTTGCGACTTAATGGCCCGTCGAGGTTTGTATGTTATGTCGAACGGGAGGAGCTCGATGGCCCATTTAGCAATCCGGCCCGTAGCATCGCGGTTGTTTATAATATCATTAAGTGGCACTTCCGAGGCTACTGTAATCGAACACTCTTGAAAGTAGTGTCGCAGCTTCCGGGATGCCATGAATACCACATAGGCTATCTTTTGATAATGTGGGTACCGTGATTTGCATGGAGTGAGAATAGTGGATACATAGTACACCGGCTTTTGAAGAGGGAATTTATGTCCGTCAGCTTCTCGTTTGACGACGAGCACTGCGCTTACAACTTGATGAGTTGCCGCAATGTACAACAGCATTGGTTCGCCGATGTTTGGCGCGGCCAGGATTGGGTTGGTTGCCCAAATGGCCTTTATTTCTTCCAATCCGGCTGTGGCAGCGTCCGTCCACTCAAAGTGTTCGGTGCGCCGAAGGAGGCGATAAAGGGGTAAAGCCTTTTCTCCTAAGCGGGAGATAAAGCGGCTTAGAGCCGCCACGCATCCAGTTAACTTTTGGATTTGTTTGAGGTCTGTTGGGGTAGCCAATTGTGACAAAGCTCGGATTTTGGCCGGATTAGCTTCAATACCTCTACTGGAGACAATGAAACCCAGGAGCTTTCCGGCTGGTACACCGAAAACACATTTTTCCGGATTGAGCTCCAGACTCGGGTAAGTAACAAGTAATTTACTTTCACATGCTCGCTTTGCATATTAAATGCTTTACCCGCCGCTATCCTCCTCATCGCCTCAATCTCCTAGAGGGGCTTTTGGGCTTCAGCCTTGGCATTCTTTGCTCTCTCAAGGGCCGCGGCAAGCTCAGACTCTCGTGTCTTTGAGTCAAGCTCCAACGCCTCGTGCTTCGTCATGAGAGCTTGGAGCTCTTGCTGCACCTTGCCCACCCGTGCCTCTTGCTTTTCCCGCTCGGTGTGCTCCTGGGCCGCTTTGTTTTCGGCCTCGGACATCGCCTGCTTTAGGGTCGCCACTTCGGTCGTGGCCCCTGGCAAATTCATGATGATCCTGTCATTTTGCAATCGCATATATATACAAGGTATTACTTACCTTTGTTCTCCTCGAGCTGCCTCTTGGCAAGGCCGAGCTCTTTCTCGGACCCCTCGAGGTCCTGCTTCAGTGTGGCGACCTCCGCAGTCAGTGCGGCAGAGGTCAGAAGCGAAGCCTGCATACGCATATAGACATACTTATATTAGACTCCTGCAGATATTATTTGATCCTCTATTCGGCTTTTCTTTGTGAACACCAAATAGAGCATTAGGGGCTACTATCTATGCGGTAATATTTTCCATATATTTTAAATACTTACCTCAAAGCCTTTTAGAAGGCTGGCACAGGCTTTAGTCAATCCGCTCTTGGCGGACTGAACCTTCTTGATCACCGCACTCATAATAGTGTGGTGCTCTTCATCGATGGAAGCACCGCGAAGCGCTCCCAGCAGTTCGTCCGGTGCCTCTAGATGGACATAGGTCATCGGCATGGGCGTCTTACCCCTTTTGGAAGGGGGCCGCCTGCCCGAGTCCGGATCCACTGGAGGTTCCGGCGCGGTGTTCGGCTGAGAGCCGAACTTGGAGCCCCCAGGAGCCTTGCTCCCTTTGCTCCTAGAGTCCGGAAGGTCGCCTTGAGGCGCCTCCGGGACTGTCTCCCCCCCGGCTCGGTGCCCCTTGAGACAATACCTCGACATTGTCCGTAGGGCAAGGGGAGGAGGCGGTCGAAAGTGGATCGCTATCCATATCCGACGAATCCAAGGACCGTCCAACGAGGATACGTCGATACGGGCTTGGGGCGGTCTGCATAATCATATTCAGCGTTAGGAGAAGCAATGCGACAAAAGTATGCTATGAGTTACTCTGGTATCCGAATACTTACGACTTCGCTAGGGGCTTGGCCCTGAGAAGCCACTGATCTTCACCTTCGGCGGCGGTGGTGGAGCAGTCCGGAAGAAGAGTCCTTCCCTTCTTGGACCCTTCGGCCTCCCCGGTCGGGGCGGCCTTCCTTTTCTTGTCTCCCCCGGCTGGAGGGGGATCATCTTCATCTTCCTCCTCGTCTTCATGGGAGAAGAGCGTCGCGGAGTTATCGGACGATGGGTCCGGTACCACCTGGCGCCGGGAACTCTTTCGGGTTCCCTTGGCCTTCTTCTTGGTCTTCTCTGGCACCTTATAAGGAGCCGGAGTCAACATCTCTGTCAGGAGAGCGTCCGCGGTGTCTTCGGGCAGGGGGGGGCGGACAGTCAATCTGCTCCGATGCCTCCAACCAGTCCTGTTAAAGGCATGGGAGCTTAGACCCTGCCCATGGTTAAGCTATGGGAAATAAATATCCTACCAGATGTACAGAACTTACCGGATTCGCAGGGCGCTTCGCGCTTAGCCCGCGGTCCTCGATGAGAGAGGGAGGGACCTCAGCGCCCTTGTATAGCACCCTCCAGACGTCTTTGTGCGTCGTGTCGAAGAGCTCGCTTAGAGTCTGGTGCCGGGCCGGGTCGAACTCCCATAAGTTGAAATCTCGTTGTTGACACGAGAGCATCCAGCGGAAGAGCATGACCTGGACTATGTTGACAAGCTTAAGTTTCTTGCTTGTCATGTTCCGGAAACACTTCTGGAGTCCGTCCAGCTCCACCGATGAACCCCAGGACAGGCCCTTCTCCTTCGAGGAAGTGAGCCGCGTGGGGATTCCGGATCGAAACTCGGGGGCTGCCACCCAGTTGGTGTCGCGCGGCTCGGTGATGTAGAACCACCCCGATTGCCACCCCTTTACGGTCTCCACGAAGGAGCCCTCGAGCCATGCAACGTTGGGCATTCTGCCCACCATGGATCCGCCGCATTCCGCTTGTTGGCCGCCTACAACCTTCATCTTGATATTGAAGGTCTTCAGCGATAGGCCGAAGTGGGGCCGGATGCGGAGGAAAGCCTCGCACACGACGATGAACGCCGAGATGTTGAGGATAAAATTCAGGGCCAGATCATGAAAGTCCAGCCCATAGTAGAACATGAGGTCGCGGATGAATGGATGGAGGGGAAACCCCAATCCGCGAATGAAGTTGGGGAGGAAAACCACCCTTTCGTGAGGTTCCGGGGTAGGGATGATCTTCCCCGCGGCTGGCAGCCGGTGCGCGATGTCCGCGGCTAAGTATCCGGCTCCACGCAACTTTTTGATGTGCCCCTTCGTGACGGAGGAGGCCATCCACTTGCCTCCCGCTCCGGACATGTTTGGAGAGAGTTGAGGAGGAGGATGCAGACTAGGGCGCTGGAGCTCGAGTGCGTGAGAATGGATGAGCAAGGAGGAAGAAGGCGTGGGTAGAAAAAGGTGAGATCTTATCCCTTTATAAGGGCGGACTAAACTATGCGCCCCCACTAGCCTGGTAAAACTCGCTTATCCCCCAAGCGTCGTAATTGATGGCGTGGTTGGGTTACCCATGTCTGTATTGATGAGAATCCCATAATAAGGGGAACACGATCTCTGCCTTGACAAGACGTGTCAAGAAACCATCTCGCATTATGTGCAGGGCTGGTTAAAGGAAAATGGTTCGAATAATTACCGGACCATGGCATGATGTCATGCTGGCAAAACGTGTCAGCATATTGGATTTGTGGAAATATTATTCTCTCTACGGTGGTATGTGGAACTTATTTTGCAGGGTCGGACACTATCCTTGTACTCAAACTCTTCTGTGGTGTATTCGGAGGAGGAACCCGCCTTGCAATGCCAAAGACAACACTGCGCGCCGGACTCATCGTCATTGAAGCATGGTTCAGGGGCTACTGAGTGAGTCCTGGATTAGGGGGTCTCCGGACAGCCCGACTATATCCTTTGGCCGGACTGTTGGACTATGAAGACATAAGATTGAAGACTTTGTCCCGTGTCCGGATGGGACTCTACTTGGCGTGGAAGGCAAGCTAGGCAATACGGATATGTATATCTCCTCCTTTGTAACCGACCTTCTGTAACCCTAGCCCCCTCTGGTGTCTATATAAACCGGATGGTTTTAGTCCGTAGGACAACATATAAAATCATACCATAGGCTAGCTTCTAGGGTTTAGCCTCTCCGATCTCGTGGTAGATCAACTCTTGTACTACTCATATTATCAAGAATAATCAAGTAGGACGTAGGGTTTCACCTCCATCAAGAGGGCCCGAACCTGGGTAAAACATCATGTCCCCTGCCTCCTGTTACCATCTGCCTTAGACGCACAGTTCGGGACCCCCTACCCGAGATCCGCCGTTTGACACCGACACTTGCAATGGGAGAAGTGCTTAGCTTTGGGTTCAATCTTGCGGTGTCCTTTCCCAGTGACAGTAGGGGCAGCAAGGCACGTATTGTATTGTTGCCATCGAGGATAACAAGATGGTTTTTTTTATCATATTGCATGAATTTATCCCACTACATCATGTCATCTTGCTTAAGGCGTTACTCTGTTTTCATGAACTTAATACTCTAGATGCATGCTGGATATCGGTTGATGAGTGGAGTAATAGTAGTAGATGCAGGCAGGAGTCGGTCTACTTGTCTCGGACGTGATGCCTATATGCATGATCATACCTAGATATTCTCATAACTATGCTCAATTCTGTCAATTGCTCAACAGTAATTCGTTCACCCACCGTAAAATACTTATGCTATTGAGAGAAGCCACTAGTGAAACCTATGGCCCCCAGGTCTATCTTCATCATATTAATCTTCCAATACTTAGTTATTTCCTTTGCTTTTTTACTTTGCTTTTATTTTACTTTGCATCTTTATCATAAAAATACCAAAAATATTATCTTATCATATCTATCAGATCCCACTCTCGTAAGTGACTGTGAAGGGATTGACAACCCCATATCGCGTTGGTTGCGAGGAGTTATTTGTTTTGTGCAGGTACTAGAGACTCGCGCATAGCCTCCTATTGGATTGATACCTTGGTTCTCAAAAACTGAGGGAAATACTTACGCTACTTTGCTGCATCATCCTTTCCTCTTCAAGGAAATCCAACGCAGTGCTCAAGAGGTAGCACTAAGTGTTTGATTGTGTTAAATCTTTTATGGATACAGATGTTTTCCGTAAATTTAGCACTAAATATGGACTTGACTCTGAGATAGTAGCTTCTTTCTGTGAATCTTTTGCTACTCATGTTGATCTCCCTAAGGAGAAGTGGTTTAAATATCATCCTCCCATAGAAGTAAAAGTAGTTGCACCTATTAAAGTTGAAGAAAAGACTATCACTTATAATGATCCTATTATTCCTACTGCTTATGTTGAGAAACCACCTTTTCCTGTTAGGATAAAAGATCATGCTAAAGCTTCAACTGTGGTTCGTAAAGGCAATATTAGAACCTATACACCTCCTGAGCAAGTTAAAGTTGAACCTAATATTGCTATTGTTAAGGATCTCTTGGCTGATAATATTGATGGGCATGCTATTTATTTCTGTGATGAAACTACTAGAATTGCTAAACCTTGTGCTAAAGAAAAACATAGACATGTGGTAGGCATGCCTGTTATTTATGTTAAAATAGAAGATCATTGTTATCATGGCTTGTGTGATACGGGTACCAGTGCTAGTGCAATACCTATTGGGTTATACAAAGAAATTATGCATGATATTGCACCTGCTGAGTTAGAAGATATCGATGTCACAATTAAACTTGATAATAGGGATACTATTTCACCAATTGGGATTGTTAGTGAAGGAAATATGCCCTAGAGGCAATAATAAAGTTATTATTTATTTCCTTATTTCATGATAAATGTTTATTATTCATGCTAGAATTGTATTAACCGGAAACATAATACATGTGTGAATACATAGACAAACAGAGTGTCACTAGTATGCCTCTACTTGACTAGCTCGTTAATCGAAGATGGTTATGTTTCCTAACCATGAACAAAAGAGTTGTTATTTGATTAACGGGATCACATCATTAGAAGAATGATGTGATTGACTTGACCCATTCCGTTAGCATAGCACTTGATCGTTTAGTTTGTTGCTATTGCTTTCTTCATGACTTATACATGTTCCTATGACTATGAGATTATGCAACTCCCGTTTACCGGAGGAACATTTTGTGTGCCACTAAACGTCATAACGTAACTGGGTGATTATAAAGGTGCTCTACAGGTGTCTCCGAAGGTACATGTTGGGTTGGCGTATTCCGTGATTAGGATTTGTCACTCCGATTGTCGGAGAGGTATCTCTGGGCCCTCTCGGTAATGCACATCACATAAGCCTTGCAAGCATTGCAACTAGTAAGTTAGTTGCGAGATGATGTATTACGAAACGAGTAAAGAGACTTGCCGGTAACGAGATTGAACTAGGTATTGAGATACCGACGATCGAATCTCGGGCAAGTAACATACCGATGACAAAGGGAACAACGTATGTTGTTATGCGGTCTGACCGATAAAAGATCTTCGTAGAATATGTGGGAGCCAATATGAGCATCCAGGTTCCGCTATTGGTTATTGACCGGAGACGTGTCTCGGTCATGTCTACATTGTTCTCGAACCCGTAGGGTCCGCACGCTTAAGGTTTCGATGACAGTTATATTATGAGTTTATTAGTTCTGATGTACCAAAGTTAGTTCGGAGTCCCGGATATGATCACGGACATAACGAGGAGTCTCGAAATGGTCGAGACATAAAGATTGATATATTGGACGGCAATATTCGGACACCGGAAGTGTTCCGGGGAAGTTTCGGATAAAACCGGAGTACCGGGGGGTTACCGGAACCCCCCAGGGGGGTTAATGGGCCTCATGGGCCTAAAGTGGAGGAGAGGAGGGGCGGCTAGGGCAGGCCGCGCGCCCTCTCTCCCCCTAGTGCGAATTGGACAAGGAGGGAGGGGCGGCGCCCCACCTTTCCTTCCTCTTCTCTCTCCCTTCCTTCCCCCTCTCCTACTTGGACAAGGAAAAGGAGGGAGTCCTACTCCCGGTAGGAGTAGGACTCCTCCTTGGCGCGCCTCATCATGGCCGGCCGCCCCTCCCCCTTGCTCCTTTATATACGGGGGCAGGGGGGCACCTCTAAACACAACAATTGATCCTTGAGATCTCTTAGCCGTGTGTGGTGCCCCCCTCCACCATAATCCTCGATAATATTGTAGCGGTGCTTAGGAGAAGCCCTGCGACGATAGAACATCAGGATCGTCACCACGCCATCGTGCTGACGGAACTCTTCCCTGACACTTTGTTGGATCGGAGTCCGGGGATCGTCGTTGAGCTGAACGTGTGCTAGAACTCGGAGGTGCCGTAGTTTCGGTGCTTGATCGGTCGGGCCGTGAAGACGTACGACTACATCAACCGCGTTGTTATAACGCTTCCGCTTTCGGTCTATGAGGGTACATGGACAACACTCTCCCTTCTCGTTGCTATGCATCACCATGATCTTGCGTGTGCGTAGGAATTTTTTTGAAATTACTACGTTCCCCAACAGTGGCATCCGAGCCTAGGTTTTATGTGTTGATGTTATTTGCACGAGTAGAACACAAGTGAGTTGTGGGCGATATAAGTCATACTGCTTACCAGCATGTCATACTTTGGTTCGGCGGTATTGTTGGATGAAGCGGCGCGGACCGACATTACGCGTACGCTTACGCGAGACTGGTTCTACCGACGTGCTTTGCACACAGGTGGCTGGCGGGTGTCAGTTTCTCCAACTTTAGTTGAACCGAGTATGGCTACGCTCGGTCCTTGCGAAGGTTAAAACAGCACCAACTTGACAAACTATCGTTGTGGTTTTGATGCGTAGGTAAGATTGGTTCTTGCTTAAAGCCCGTAGCAGCCACGTAAAACTTGCAACAACAAAGTAGAGGACGTCTAACTTGTTTTTGCAGGGTATGTTGTGATGTGATATGGTCAAGACATGATGCTAAATTTTATTGTGTGAGATGATCATGTTTTGTAACCGAGTTATCGGCAACTGGCAGGAGCCATATGGTTGTCGCTTTATTGTATGCAATGCAACTGCACTGTAATGCTTTACTTTATCATTAAGCGGTAGCGATAGTTGTGGAAGCATAAGATTGGCGAGGCGACAACGATGCTACGATGGTGATCAAGGTGTCGCGCCGGTGACTATGGTGATCATGATGGTACTTCGGAGATGGAGATCACAAGTACAAGAAGATGATGGCCATATCATATCACTTATATTGATTGCATGTGACGTTTATCTTTTATGCATCTTATCTTGCTTTGATTGACGGTAGCATTATAAGATGATCTCTCCACTAATTATCAAGTAGTGTTCTCCCTGAGTATGCACCGTTGCCAAAGTTCGTCGTGCCCAGACACCACGTGATGATCGGGTGTGATAAGCTCTACGTCCATCTACAACGGGTGCAAGCCAGTTTTTGCACACGCAGAATACTCAGGTTAAACTTGACGAGCCTAGAATTTACAGACATGGCCTCGGAACACTGGAGACCGAAAGGTCGAGCGTGAATCATATAGTAGATATGATCAACATAGTGATGTTCACCATTGAAAACTACTCCATCTCACGTGATGATCGGACATGGTTTAGTTGATTTGGATCACGTGATCACTTAGAGGATTAGAGGGATGTCTATCTAAGTGGGAGTTCTTAAGTAATATGATTAATTGAACTTTAATTTATCATGAACTTAGTCCTAGTAGTATTAGCATATCCATGTTGTAGATCAATAGCTCGCATTGTTGCTTTCATATGTTTATTTTGATATGTTCCTAGATAAAATTGTGTTGAAAGATGTTAGTAGCAATGATGCGGATTGGATCCGTGATCTGAAGTTTATCATCATTGCTGCACAGAAGAGTTATATCCTTAATGCACCGCTAGGTGACAGACCTATTGCAGGAGCAGATGCAGACGTTATGAACGTTTGGCTAGCTCAATATGATGACTACTTGATAGATTAGTGCACCATGCTTAACGGCTTAGAATCAGGACTTCAAAGACGTTTTGAACGTCATGGACCATATGAGATGTTCCAGGAGTTGAAGTTAATATTTCAAGCAAATACCAGAGTTGAGAGATAAGAAGTCTCCAACAAGTTCTATAGCTAAAAGATGGAGGAGAATCGCTCAACTAGTGAGCATGTGCTCATATTGTCTGGGTACTACAATTGCTTGAATCAAGTGGGAGTTAATCTTCCAGATAAAATAGTGATTGACAGAATTCTCTAGTCACCATCACCAAGTTAGTAGAACTTCATGATGAACTATAATATGCAAGGGATAACGGAAACGATTCCCAAGCTCTTCGTGATGCTAAAATCGACGAAGGTAGAAATCAAGAAAAACATCAAGTGTTGATGGTAGACAAGACCACTAGTTTCAAGAAAAGGGCAAAAGAAAGAAGGGGAACTTCAAGAAGAACGGCAAGCAAGTTGCTGCTCAAGTGAAGAAGCCCAAGTCTGGACCTAAGCCTGAGACTGAGTGCTTCTACTGCAAAAGGGACTGGTCATTAGAAGCGGAACTAACCCAAGTAATTGGTGGATAAGAAGGATGGCAAAGTGAACAAAGGTATATTGGACATACATGTTATTGATGTGTACTTTACTAGTGTTTATAGCAACCCCTCGGCATTTGATATTGGTTCAGTTACTAAGAGTAGTAACTCGAAACGGGAGTTGCAGAATAAACAGAAACTAGTAAAAGTCGAGGTGACGATGTGTGTTGGAAGTAGTTCCAAGATTGATATGATCATCATCGCACTCTCCCTATACTTTCGGATTAGTATTGAAACTAAATAAGTGTTATTTGGTGTTTGCGTTGAGCATGAATATGATTTGATCATGTTTATTGCAATACGGTTATTCATTTAAGTTAGAGAACAATTGTTGTTCTGTTTACATGAATAAAACCTTCTATGGTCATACACACCAACGAAAATGGTTTGTTGGATCTCGATCGTAGTGATACACATATTCATAATATTGAAGCCAAAAGATGCAAAGTTAATAATGATAGTGCAACTTATTTGTGGCACTGCCGTTTAAGTCATATTGGTGTAAAGCGCATGAAGAAACTCCATGCTGATGGGATTTTGGAATCACTTGATTATGAACCACTTGATGCTTGCGAACCATGTCTCTTGGGCAAGATGACTAAGACTCCATTCTCCGGAACAATGGAGCGAGCAACAAACTTATTGGAAATAATACATAGATATGTATGCGGTCCGATGAGTATTAAGGCTCGCGGCAAGTATCGTTATTTTTTGAACTTCACAGATGATTTGAGCAGATATGGGTATATCTACTTGATGAAACATAAGTCTGAAACATTTGAAAAGTTCAAAGAATTTCAGAGTGAAGTGGAAAATCATCGTAACAAGAAAATAAAGTTTCTATGATCTAATCGTGGAACAGAATATTTGAGTTACGAGTTTGGCCTTCAGTTAAAACAATGTGAAATAGTTTCACCACTCACGCCACCTGGAACACCACACTGTAATGGTGTGTCCGAACGTCGTAACCGTACTTTATTAGATATGGTGCGATCTATGATGTTTCTTACCGATTTACCACTATCATTTTTGGGGTCATGCATTAAAGACAGCTGCATTCACGTTAAAAAGGGGCACCATCTAAGTCCGTTGAGACGACACAATATGAATTGTGGTTTGGCAAGAAACCAAAGTTGTCGTTTCTTAAAGTTTGGGGTTCCGCGATGCTTATGTGAAAAAGTTTCATCCTGGTAAGCTCAAACCCAAATCGGAGAAATGTGTCTTCATAGGATACCCAAAGGAGAAAGTTGGGTACACCTTCTATCACAGATCCGAAGGCAAGACATTCATTGCTAAGAATGGATCCTTTCTAGAGAAGGAGTTTCTCTTGAAAGAAGTGAGTGGGAGGAAAGTAGAACTTGATAAGGTAATTGTACCTTCTCCCTTATTGGAAAGTAGTTCATCACAAAAATATGTTCCTGTGACTAATACACCAATTAGTGAGGAAGCTAATGATGATAATCATGTAACTTTAGATCAAGTACTAGCGAACCTCGTAGGTAAACCAGAGTGAGATCCGCACCAGAGTGGTACGGTAATCCTGTTCTGGAGGTCATGTTACTTGACCATGACGAGCCTACGAACTATGAGGAAGTGATGATGAGCCCAGATTCCGCAAAATGGTTTGAGGCCATGAAATCTGAGATGGGATCCATGTATGAGAACAAAGTGTGGACTTTGGTTGACTTGCCCAATGATCGGCAAGCAATTGAAAATAAATGGATCTTCAAGAAGAAGACTGATGCTGACGGTAATGTTACTGTCTACAAAGCTCGACTTGTCGCAAAAAGTTTTCGACAAGTTCAAGGGATTAACTACGATGAGACCTTCTCACCCGTAGCGATGCTTAAGTCTGTCCGAATCATGTTAGCAATTGCCGCATTTTATGATTATGAAATTTGGCAGATGGATGTCAAAATTGCATTCCTGAATGGATTTCTGGAAGAAGAGTTGTATATGATGCAGCCGGAAGGTTTTGTCGATCCAAAGGGAGCTAACAAAGTGTGCAAGCTCCAGCGATCCATTTATGGACTGGTGCAAGCCTCTCGGAGTTGGAATAAACGCTTTGATAGTGTGATCAAAGCATTTGGTTTTATATAGACTTTTGGAGAAGCCTGTATTTACAAGAAAGTGAGTGGGAGCTCTATAGCATTTCTGATATTATATGTAGATGACATATTACTAATCGAAAATGATATAGAATTTCTGGATAGCATAAAGGGATACTTGAATAAGAGTTTTTCAATGAAAGACCTCGGTGAAGCTGCTTACATATTGAGCATCAAGATCTATAGAGATAGATCAAGACGCTTGATAAGTTTTTCAATGAGTACATACCTTGACAAGATTTTGAAGTATTTCAAAATGGAACAGTCAAAGAAAGAGTTCTTGCCTGTGTTACAAGGTGTGAAGTTGAGTAAGACTCAAAACCCGACCACAGCAGAAGATAGAGAGAGAATGAAAGTCATCCCCTATGCCTCGACCATAGGTTCTATAAAGTATGCCATGCTGTGTACCAGACCTATTGTATACCCTGCCCTGAGTTTGGCAAGGGAGTACAATAGTGATCTAGGAGTAGATCACTGGACATTGGTCAAAATTATCCTTAGTGGAATAAGGATATGTTTCTCGATTATGGAGGTGAAAAAAGGTTCGTCGTAAAGGGTTACATCGATGCAAGTTTTGACACTGATCCAGATGATTCTAAGTCTCAATCTAGATGCATATTGAAAGTGGGAGCAATTAGCTAGAGTAGCTCCGCGCAGAGCATTGTTGACATGGAAATTTGCAAAATACATACGGATCTGAATATGGCAGACCCGTTGACTAAACTTCTCTCACAGGCAAAACATGATCACACCTTAGTACTCTTTGGGTGTTAATCACATAGCGATGTGAACTAGATTATTGACTCTAGTAAACCCTTTGAGTGTTGGTCACATAATGATGTGAACTATTGGTGTTAAATCACATGGCAATGTGAACTAGATTATTGACTCTAGTGCAAGTGGGAGACTGAAGGAAATATGCCCTAGAGGCAATAATAAAGTTATTATTTATTTCCTTATTTCATGATAAATGTTTATTATTCATGCTAGAATTGTATTAATCGGAAACATAATACATGTGTGAATACATAGACAAACAGAGTGTCACTAGTATGCCTCTACTTGACTAGCTCGTTAATCAAAGATGGTTATGTTTCCTAACCATGAACAAAAGAGTTGTTATTTGATTAACGGGATCACATCATTAGAAGAATGATGTGATTGACTTGACCCATTCCGTTAGCATAGCACTTGATCGTTTACTTTGTTGCTATTGCTTTCTTCATGACTTATACATGTTCCTATGACTATGAGATTATGCAACTCCCGTTTACCGGAGGAACACTTTGTGTGCCACCAAACGTCACAACATAACTGGGTGATTATAAAGGTGCTCTACAGGTGTCTCCGAAGGTACATGTTGGGTTGGCGTATTTCGAGATTAGGATTTGTCACTCCGATTGTCGGAGAGGTATCTCTGGGCCCTCTCGGTAATGCACATCACATAAGCCTTGCAAGCATTGCAACTAGTAAGTTAGTTGCGAGATGATGTATTATGAAACGAGTAAAGAGACTTGCCGGTAACGAGATTGAACTAGGTATTGAGATACCGACGATCGAATCTCGGGCAAGTAACATACCGATGACAAAGGGAACAACGTATGTTGTTATGTGGTCTGACCGATAAAAGATCTTCGTAGAATATGTGGGAGCCAATATGAGCATCCAGGTTCCGCTATTGGTTATTGACCGGAGACGTGTCTCGATCATGTCTACATTGTTCTCGAACCCGTAGGGTCCGCACGCTTAAGGTTTCGATGACAGTTATATTATGAGTTTATTAGTTTTAATGTACTGAAGTTAGTTCGGAGTCCCGGATATGATCACGGAAATAACAAGGAATCTCGAAATGGTCGAGACATAAAGATTGATATATTGGACGGCAATATTCGGACACCGGAAGTGTTCCGGGGAAGTTTCGGATAAAACCGGAGTACCGGGGGGTTACCGGAACCCCCCCGGGGAGTTAATGGGCCTCATGGGCCTAAAGTGGAGAAGAGGAGGGGCGGCCAGGGCAGGCCGCGCGCCCCCTCTCCCCCTAGTCCGAATTGGACAAGGAGGGAGGGGCAGCGCCCCCCCTTTCCTTCATCTTCTCTCTCCCTTCCTTCCCCCTTTCCTACTTGGACAAGAAAAAGGAGGGAGTCCTACTCCCGGTAGGAGTAGGACTCCTCCCTGGCGCGCCTCATCATGGCCGCCCGCCCCTCCCCTTGCTCCTTTATATACGGGGGCAGGGGGCACCTCTAGACACACCAATTGATCCTTGAGATCTCTTAGCCGTGTGCGGTGCCCCCCTCCACCATAATCCTCGATAATATTGTAGCGGTGCTTAGGCGAAGCCCTGCGATGGTAGAACATCAAGATCGTCACCACGCCGTCGTGCTGACGGAACTCTTCCCCGACACTTTGCTGGATCGGAGTCCGGGGATCGTCGTCAAGCTGAACGTGTGCTAGAACTCGGAGGTGTCGTAGTTTCGGTGCTTGATCGGTCAGGCCGTGAAGACGTACGACTACATCAACCGCGTTGTTATAACGCTTCCGCTTTCGGTCTACGAGGGTACGTGGACAACACTCTCCCCTCTCGTTGCTATGCATCACCATGATCTTGCGTGTGCGTAGGAATTTTTTTGAAATTACTACGTTCCCCAACAGTTAGAGATGTTGAAGTCTTGTGTGGGAAAGCTAAATATCCTGCTGATTTTCTTGTTCTTGGTTCCCCAAAAGATAGCTTTTGTCCCATTATATTTGGTAGACCCTTCTTAAACACTGTTAATACTAGGATAGACTGCGAAAAGGATGTTGTTACTATTGGCTTAGGTGATATGTCTCATGAGTTCAACTTTTCTAAATTTAGTAGACAACACCGTGAAGAGGAATTTCCTAGTAAAGATCAAATTGTTGGCCTTTCTTCTATTGCCGTACCTCCTAGTGATCCTTTATAACAATATTTGCTAGACCATGAAAATGATATGTTTATGAATGAAAGAAGGGAAATAGATGAAGTGTTCTTTAAACAGGACCTATTCTAAACACAACTTGCCTGTTGAAATCTTAGGGGATCCTCCTCCACCCAAGGGTGATCCTGTGTTTGAGCTTAAACCATTGCCTGGTACTCTTAAATATGCTTATCTTGATGAAAAGAAGATATATCATGTTATTATTAGTGCTAACCTTTCAGAGAAGGAGGAAGAAAAATTATTGAAAACTCTGAAGAAGCACCGTGCTGCTATTGGATATACTCTTGATGATCTTAAGGGCATTAGTCCCACTCTATGTCAACACAAAATAAATTTGGAAAAAGATGCCAAACCGGTTATTGATCACCAACGATGGCTGAATCATAAGATGAAAGAAGTGTTAAGAAAAGAAATACTAAAGCTCCTTGAGGCAGGTATAATTTATCCCGTTGCTGATAGTCAGTGGGTAAGTCATGTCCATTGTGTTCCTAAGAAGGGAGGTATTACTGCCGTTCCTAATGATAAAGATGAATTGATTCCGCAAAGAATTATTACAGGTTATAGGATGGTAATTGATTTCCACAAATTAAATAAGGCTACTAAAAAAGATCTGTACCCCTTACCTTTCATTAATCAAATGCTAGAAAGATTATCCAAACATACACATTTTTGCTTTCTAGATGGTTATTCTGGTTTCTCTCAAATACCTGTGTCAGCTGATGATCAATCAAAGACCACTTTTACTTGCCCTTTCGATACTTTTACTTATAGACGTATGCCATTTGGTTTATGTAATGCACCTGCTACCTTTCAAAGATGCATGATGGCTATATTCTCTGACTTTTGTGAAAAGATTTGTGAGGTTTTCATGGACGATTTCTCCGTTTATGGATCCTCTTTTGATGATTGCTTAAGCAACCTTGATCGAGTTTTGCAGAGATGTGAAGAAACTAACCTTGTCTTGAATCGGGAGAAGTGCCACTTTATGGTTAATGAAGGTATTGTCTTGGGGCATAAAATTTCTGAAAGGGGCGTTGAAGTTGATAAAGCTAAAGATGATGCTATTGAAAAGATGTCGTGTCCCCAGGACATCAAAGGTATAAGAAGTTTCCTTGGTCATGCCAGCTTTTATAGGAGGTTCATTAAGGACTTCTCAAAAATTTCTCGGCCTCTGACTAATTTATTACAAAAAGATATACCGTTCGTCTTTGATGATGATTGTGTAGAAGCATTTTAAATACTTAAGAAAGCATTAATCTCTGCACCTATCGTTCAGCCACCTGATTGGAATTTACCTTTTGAAATTGTGTGCGATGCTAGTGATTATGCTGTAGGTGTTGTTCTAGGGCAAAGAGTTGATAAGAAATTAAATGTTATTCAATATGCTAGTGAAACTCTAGACAATGCCTAGAGAAAGTATGCTACTACTGAAAAAGAATTCTTAGCAGTTGTATTTTCTTGTGATAAGTTCATACCTTATATTGGTGATTCTAAAGTAACTATTCACACGGATCATGTTGCTATTAAATATCTTATGGAAAAGAAAGATGCTAAACCTAGACTTATTAGATGGGTTCTCTTGCTACAAGAATTTGATTTGCATATTATTGATAGAAAGGGAGCTGAGAACCCCGTTGCAGATAACTTGCCTAGGTTAGAAAATGTTCTTGATGACCCACTACCTATTGATGATAGCTTTCCTAATGAACAACTAAATGTCATAAATGCTTCTCATACTGCTCCATGGTATGCTGATTATGCTAATTACATTGTTGCTAAATTTATACCACCTAGTTTCACATACCAGCAAAAGAAAAGGTTTTTCTATGATTTAAGACATTACTTTTGGGACGACCCACATCTCTATAAATAAGGAGTAGATGGTGTTATTAGGCGTTGTGTACCTGAGCATGAACAGGAACAGATCCTACGCAAGTGTCACTCCAAAGCTTATGGAGGACACCACGCTGGAATTAGAACTGCACATAAGGTATTGCAATCCGGTTTTTGAAGGCCTACTCTCTTCAAGGATGCCCATAAGTTTGTATTATCTTGTGATGAATGTCAAAGAATTGGTAATATTAGTAGATGTGAAGAAATGCCTATGAATTATTCACTTGTTATTGAACCATTTGATGTTTGGGGCTTTGATTATATGGGACATTTTCCTGCCTCTAATGGATATACACATATTTTAGTTGTTGTTGATTACGTTACTACGTGGGTAGAAGCTATTCCAACTAGTAGTGCTGATCATAACACCTCTATTAAGATGCTTAAGGAAGTTATTTTTCCGAGGTTTGGAGTCCCTAGATATTTAATGATTGATGGTGGTTCACATTTTATTCATGGTGCTTTCCGTAAAATGCTTGCTAAGTATGATGTTAATCATAGAATTGCATCTCCTTATCACCCATAGTCTAGTGGTCAAGTAGAATTGAGTAATAGAGAACTCAAATTAATTTTGTAAAAGACTGTTAATAGATCTAGAAAGAATTGGTCCAAGAAACTTGATGATGCATTATGGGCCTATAGAATTGCATATAAAAATCCTATGGGTATGTCTCCGTATAAAATGGTTTATGGAAAAGCATGTCACTTACCTCTTGAACTAGAACATAAGGCATATTGGGCTATTAAAGAGCTCAATTATGATTTCAAACTTGCCGGTGAGAAGAGGTTATTCGACATTAGCTCACTTGATGAATGAGAACCCAAGCCTATGAGAATGCCAAATTGTTTAAAGAAAAGGTTAAAAGATGGCATGACAAAAGGATACAAAAGCGTGAGTTTAATGTAGGTGACTATGTATTGCTATACAACTCTAGTTTAAGATTTTTTGCAGGAAAACTTCTCTCTAAATGGGAAGGTCCTTACGTTATCAAGGAGGTCTATCGTTCCGGTGCCATAAGAATCAACAAACTCGAAGCCACAAATCCGAAGGTGGTGAACGGTCAGAGAATCAAACATTATATCTCAGGTAATCCTATAAATGTTGAAACCAATGTTATTGAAACCGTAACCCCGGAGGAATACATAAGGGACACTTTCCGGAACATTTCAGACTCTGAAAAGGAATAGGTATGTGGTACGGTAAGTAAACCGACTCCAAAACAGTTCTAATGGCAATTTTTCTCCGTTTTGGAATATTTAGAAAAATAGAAAAATAAGAAGCAGTCCGGGAAGGATGCGTGGGCTCCACGAGGGTGGAGGGCGCGCCCTACCCCCTGGGCACGCCCCTACCTCGTGGGCACCTCATGCGCTCTCCGGACTTCGTTTTCTTGCACGTTACGTATTTTGGTCGGTAAAAATTCATTATATAATCTCCCGGAGGTTTTGACTCCTGTACCACGCAAATATCTCTCGTCTTTGTTTCGAGCTGTTTTTCTGACAGATCTAGGTCGTCATGTCGTCTTCAAGTGCCCCCAAGGACAAGTTCTTCGAGAAGGTAATCAACCCCTACCTCGCGGAGGTGCTGCAACACCCTCAAACCATTGAGATGCGTGAGGGGTTGTTGCACATCCGCTATTTTTCTTGAGAGAAGCCACTAGTGAAACCTACGGCCCCCGGGTCTCTTCTTTAATATATTTGCCTTTGCGATCTATTTTCCTTTGCTTTTATTTTCAGATCTATTGAACCAAAAATACAAAAATACCTTGCTGCAATTTATTTTATTCGAGATCTATTTATCACATCTATCATATTTGTATCACGTCCGTTTGCCATTTTCTGGCGCCGTTATCCGAAAGGGATTGACAACCCCTTTAACACGTTGGGTTGCGAGTATTTGTTATTTGTGTGCAGGCGTTGTTTATGTAGTGTTGCTTGGTTCTCCTACTGGTTCGGTAACCTTAGTCTCATCACTGAGGGAAATACATACCGTCGCTGTGCTGCATCATCCCTTCCTCTTTGGGGAAATACCAACGTAGTTCTAGCAGACATCAAGATTACAGCGGGGAGAAGGGGTGTTACACCACTGCATAGAGGGGGAGAGAGTTGGTGATGACGGCGGCGAAGTTGTTGGTGTAGATCGCTGATACGTCTCCAACGTATCTATAATTTATTAAGTATTCATGCTTTTATATTATCATTCCTGGATGTTTTACAATCATTTTATAGCAACTTTATATCATTTTTTGGGACTAACCTATTGACCCAGTGCCCAGTGCCAGTTGCTGTTTTTGCTAGTTTTTTACATCGCAGGAAATCGATATCAAACGGAGTCCAAACACCACGAAACTTTTTATGGATTTTTTATGGACCAGAAGACCACCAGTGGGCTAGAGCAGCACCTGGAGGTGCCCCGAGGGGGCACAACCCACCAGGGCGCGCCTGGAGGCCCAAGCGCGCCTGGAGGCCCAAGCGCGCCCAGGTGGGTTGTGCCCACCTCGGTGGCCTCCCGCACCCCCTCTTCGCCTTATAAATTCCCAAATATTCCAAAAACCCTGGGGGCAACCCTAGATCAGAAGTTCCGCCGCTACAAGGCTCTGTAGCCTCCAAAAACCAATCTAGACCCTGTTTTAGCACTCTGCCGGAGGGGGAAATCATCACCGGTGGCCATCTTCATCATCCCGGCGGCCACCACGATGAGAAGGGAGTATTCCACCCTCAGGGATGAGGGTTTGTACCAGTAGCTATGTGTTTAATCTCTCTCTCTCATGTTCTTGAGATGTCACGATCTTGATGTATCGCGGACTTTATTAATATAGTCGGATCATATGGTGTTTTTCCCTCTCTATCTTGTTGTGATGAATTGAGTTTTTCCCTTTGAGATTTCGTTGTTATCGGATTGAATACTTTTATGAATTTGAGAGCACTTGATATATGTATTGCATATGAATACTCGTGGTGACAATGGGGTGTCATATTGATTCACTTGATATGTGTTTTGGCACTCAACTTGCGGATTCCCGCGGTGACATTGGGGTAATCTATGCATAAGGGTTGATGCACGTTCTCGTCTTTAGTTTCTTCGGTAGAAATCTTGGGGCACTCTTTGAGGTTCTTTGTGTTGGATTGATTATTATGAATCTGAAATTATTTGGTGTTATTTTTGTACGAACTCTTGGATAGATCGATCGGAAAGAATAGCTTCGAGGTGGTTTCGTACCCTACAAACGGTTTTTTCGTATGTTCTTCGCTAGATAGGAACTTTGGAGTGATTCTTCGTCACACTTTGAGGGGTGATTATATGATCCAATTATATTAGCATTGTTGAGATATTAAACTATCGAAAGTACGGACCCTAGGCCTCATTTTCAAGCATTGCAACACCGTCTTTGTGCCCGTTTACTATTTACTACCTTGCTATTTTTATTTATTCAGATTATAAAAATATATTTCTACCATCAATACTACACTTTTATTACCACCTCTTCGCGGAACTAGTGCACCTATACAATTTGCCATTGTATTGGGTGTGTTGGGGACACAAGAGATTTCTTGTATTTGATTGCAGGGGTTGTTTCAGAGAGACCATCTTCATCCTATGTCTCCCACGGATTGATAAACCTTAAGTCATCCACTTGAGGAAAAATTGATATTGTCCTACAAAACTATGCGCTTGGAGGCCCAACACGTGTCTACAAGAATAAAGTTGCATAGTAGACATCAAGCTCTTTTCTGGTGTCGTTGCCTGGGAGGTGAGTGCATGAAGGTATATCTTTAGATATTGCAATTGAATCTTTTAGTTTCTTGTTTTATCACTTGTTTGGTTTATAAAAGAAAACTACAAAAAATGAAATTGAGGTTGCATCATATTATTCATCTTTATAATGTCTTTCATGAAAATGATGGAAAGGAAAATTATGCTCAATTGATAGAAGAAAAATTCTATAAAATGTTTGACAAAAAATCTTTCAATGATGAGCATAATTGCAATTTTGTTAATATGAATTCTTTGAATATCCATGATGCTAATAATATGCAAAGCCATAAGCTTGAAGATGCTATGTTTGATGAAGATGATATTTTTAGTCCCCCAAGAATTGATGTGCAAATTTGTTATAATGATTGCATGCCTCCTATTTATGATGATTATAATGATGAAAGTGGATTTGGAGAGGTCCAAACGTTTACCACATAAAAATTGTGTGTGATGGATAGCCTTTGCCACACAGTTTCTTCTACACAACGCCTGTGATGCATTCAACAATACAAACGATAAAATTGTTAATATCGTGTGCAATGGCAACGCTAACACAAACGATTTAACGGGGAAAATTGTATGTGATGTACCTGCGAATGAAAACGCTTTTCTTGGAGCGACTGTGTGGGATGTATATACGAACAGAAACATTTAGCAGGGACTGACTGTGTGGGATGTACTTACGACCGGAAATGATTTCGCATGTATAATTGTATTTTTTAGCACTATTGCATGTATAACCGTATTTGATCGCTCGCTAGTCGCACACGACCTCATTTTGCCGAGCGTGTGTGCCAGGAGGGCATATCTCCAACGGTTTCTGATTCGTGTGGGAAGGACCCCCTATCGCAGTCACTCACTAGGTGACGGTTCCGAACGCCGTCAAGGAAAGGGGCTAAAAACCGTTTGTATAGCACCTCGCAGTACCAGTGCATCGACGTTGATAGCTTTACCCATAGCTAGCTTTGTGGCAGAGAGTATATGCCATGTTCTACTCACCCATTTTTCATATGATTTCCAAGTTTAAATCCATTTTATCTCTTAAACCGAGATTCTAGTTTATAAAGATTTTGAATATTTTTGTAAAACTTGATGTAACAAAGTGATGCACTCTAGAACACAAAAAACCTACTATAACATCATAAGAACACATGTTAAATACAAACTCGTAATATCATTTTTGGAACAAATTTGCCAAGTGCTACCAAGATTCATGTGCATCACTTTCATGCGCATTGACATACAATAAATTCTTATGTAAGGTTCCGATACATTATGCTAGGCAAATGTCTATAATTTTTTGTGGCATCATCAAGTCTCATCATGTTTGAAAATTCAATTTTTTTAAATATATTCAACATTGGTCTCGATAAATAGTTCTCGTCACCAGGAACACAAATATGCAAAGAGAGCAAAAATCGTACTTTTGATTCAAAAGATATACGAACTTGAAAATCAAATGAAAAGGAATGGAGTAGTTGACTACGAAGAGAGAGAAGTGAAATGGGTTATACTGTGTATAGTACACAACAACAATGCATGTATCAGAAAGATGCATGCATAGGATATCTCATGCATGCTAATAATCCGTTCTACGGGCCAAAGGCGCTTTGCCATTATCGTCTCTGCTTCAACGAAGGCAGACAAACCTTGTTGCAATAGACAATCATGAATTCGTCCTGTTAAGACTCTACAAGACTAGTGAATCAAAACAACAACCATTGCCGATGAGACTGTCGTAGATCTCAAGGATCAGACGTATAAAAACACGGTGTATTCTCCAATTTTATTGCATGTCCTAGTACATTTTATAAAATCTTTCACAGATTTTTAGACGTGGGTTTGGGTGGCCTACATCACTAGTCACTAGTAGAAAACGGAGCTTTAGCGCCGGTTCATAAGGGTCTTTAGTGCCAGTTCCATAACCGACACTAAAGGGTGGGCACTAAAGCCCCCCCCCCCAAGTACCGGTTCGGCACGAACCGGCGCTAAAGTGCCACCACGTGGCGTGAGCTCGCGCCCTGGTATGGGGGACCTTTAGTACCGGTTTTTTGAAAAAAAAAATTGAATTTTTTGGAAAAAATTTGATTTTTTCGGTTTTTAATTTTTCTGAATTATTTGATGATTTAGTCTCTAATCACCTCTCTTAACTGCTCAAGTGTGGATCACTCATTCCAAATCGCCTGACTTCCCGGCCGGTCACCCATCCTCTCACTCCCCCAACCTGAGCACGCTTAACTTCGGAGTTCTATTCCCCCTACATTCCAAGTCTCCACTTGTTGTTTTCCTGACAAATGTAAGCTGTCAATCCTATTAACCCTCAGCAGTTTAGCTTGAGCATTAGGTCACACGTTTCACCGTTTGAGTTTGAAACTATTATTCTAAAAAACAGTAATTATTTAGTAACACTAATATTTCTTGAATAAGTTTGACCATAGTTTGACCAAATTTGACCAAAATTTAAAAAATTGAAATAATTATTTAGTAACACTAATATTCTTGAATAATTATGTAATAACATTAATACTTCTTGAATAAGTAGTTTGACCAGATTTAACCAATTTTTTTTAAAAAAAACTGAAATTTGACCATATCTTTTTTTCATTTTGGAATTTGAGGATTCTAAAAAATTGCAAACAGGCCGTAGGCGGTCTTCATCGGATGCGGATTTTTGTGCTGAAGTTTTTGATATATTATACATTTTTTTCCGACATCATATGCAAAAGTTATAGCCGTTTTATATTTTCCCTACACTTTTTGCAAAACATGTCCAAATTTAAGTTCTCAAATTTTCCTAACTAGTAGATGTAGTAATATAACTACCTCTCGAATGATTTTATTTTTTGAAATTTTTATCATTTTCTTTTCATTTTTTCAGAACTGAAATGGCGACACACGGGGGGGAGGGGGGTAGAGTTTGAAAATTGCCCTATAGTGCCGGTTTGTGTCACAAACCGGTACTATAGGTCAGACCCCTTTAGTACCGGTTCGTGGCACAAACCGGTACTAAAGGTTAGCCCTTTAGTACCGGTTTGTGACACGAACCGGTACTAAAGGTGATCGTGGGGCCCCGGCCTGACGCCAGCCTGCCATCACCCCTTTAGTATCGGTTCGTGGCACGAGCCGAACCGGTACTAAAGGTTCAACATGAACTCGCATTAATGCATAGCCGTTCGAACCGGCACTAATGATACCATTAGTACCGGGCTAAAATCAAACCGGCACTAATGTGTCTCACATTAGGTCCTTTTTCTACTAGTGAGTGAACGTTAACGGTACTTAGCTCACGTTCTTTGCCCCCTTTGTATTCCCGGTACATGGGGACGTTGCAACATTACCCATTTCACTTAGCAGTCATATATACGTAACCCGGTGGAACTTGCACACAATTTTCTTCATATGGATTTTCACTGACATCATTGCCAAGCTTCATTGCATGAATACATCTTAGTTATGCAGAGGTCAGATGTTACTCATCATAATTTGTATCTGTTTGATGCTATCCTTGAGATAATAAAAATGTCCTTTATCGAACAATCACTACCAGGCTTCAGTAAATTATGCCGATATTTCTAAAATTGGATCCTTGACCCATCACAAAAATAATGAGAGGAGTTGGAGTTAAATGACAGGTGAATATGACGGCCCTCACCAGTCACCAGCCTGGTGTTATCTGAAAGAAAATTGATGTGAAAGCAACTCGGCAGCAGTAAAGATAGAGCCCAAACATATCGGCTGGCGAGTAAGGTTTTATCTTTTGAGCCGCCAAAGAGTAAAGTTGGCTACTCCATGTAAGAGTTTTTTTTTTGAGATTTATAATAGGTTTCCTGAATGTCTGGGTTCAGAAAGATCAAGAACTGGTATGTGATTTGTGCTTCCATACAGAAAATGTTACTTTAACACTTTTAAGTAATTGAATTTAAATAACATTGTGTTCACAAAATTGGGACGTCCTATCTGTATCAGCGGAGACAACGACAACTGGATGCTATGACAAATAAACAGGAAAATAAACTAAAGGAGGTTGGCCCCAGGATAAGATAGTTATTTTCATCTGAGTCACCTTTGATTTGATTCTTTCCTTCTTTTTTAGCAATTTACATTGCAAGGACCCGCTTTGCTCAAGTCCATCTAAAAATCGTAAAGCACTACAGCTAGGTACTTGAACTCTAGCTTATCATGTTGCCAACAAAAAAAATACTATCTTATCATAACGCACCTAAAGAATTTGGAATGAGCATTTGCTGGCATCTTTGGCAGTATTTTATTTTTAGCACTTGAAATATATTGCTCAGAGGTCCGTTCCACGATGCGTATTTTTCTTTTCTCGGGGGTATAAAAGCAGCCATAGACATATACTCCTTGAATCCTGGGAGTAGGAAGATACAATCCTTGAATCTTGTAGGCAAAATTTTACCAACAAAATGGCACTTTCTCCATGAAAATTAAGAAAAGCATAAGACGGAAGATTGCCCATGGTCAGATAAACCTCCAGGACAAGAAAAGTATACGGCTCAAGCACACCATAGCTGACCAGATGAAGCCCTAGGCTCCACCAAGTAGGCTGTTGATTGGGGATCCCTGATAATTAATTAAGAGCGATCAGCCTGCTTTGCAGCTGCTGTGGCTGGTGATGTGTCGGCATTAGGGACATCCCCATCAGCACGCTATCATCACAAGCATATATGTAAATTGTTTGCCAATCACATTTCGGCGATATTCTTTGTCCACATTGGGGAGATGAGAGCGAGCCCGGCCCTGATCCTCGCTATCCCTGACCCTGCCTGAGTGGACATGGCGCCACCAATGCGTTAGGTCTCCGCACCATAGCAGTTCCGGGATGGCTGACTCGGAGACTGCGATCCGTATGAAATGTAGTCCACAAGTCGCAGATAATATCGCCTCCCGGGCCCATAGAGGATTGTCATGCAGTAGAGCTGTAGAGGAATCCTTGGAAAACGTCTATTAGGCTGTTCCCTTTTGATGCTTCATTTTTTGTAAATAAAAGTCACACTTTATTAAAAAAAGATAATTTTCTAATAAATGAAGTCTCACAATTTTTTTTGAAGATGTTTCCAATTTGAAAAAACAAGAAATCTTGGAGGGCAATTTGAAAAAACAAGAAAAAAGATAATTTCCTAATAAATGAAGTCCCATCCATCCAGCCCACGACAAAATCAGTATCACGGAGTCACTAGGACTTGGTACAGGCATCTCCAACGCTGAATCCAGATTTCTCCCACGTCCGTCCACAGATAGGGGGTCAGTTCGCAGACATGGATACGAGAGCCGGCCATCCAATGTTATCTGTATACAATTCAAACCGCATTTCAACAGATTAGGCGGAATTAATGCAAACCAGCTGATTTTCATATAAACCGAAGCACATTCATTATATTTCAGACATTGTTCACTAAAAAGCGGTCAGACCTAAGCCTATCCTACGGCACCTCCCGTCGTCCACTTTCTTTTTATTTCGCATTGGCGACCATGCACTCCATCTGCCGTCTCCATGAGCGACGAGGTTCAAGACCCGTGAAGTGAAGATGCGGTCTCCGGCGAGAAACAATAGAACATAGGAGACGGACCAGGCCACTTGGGACACCATGCCCTGCCGCCTCCCATCCCCTACTCATCCCTGGAGGAGTTCGCGGCCTGTCCGTCGCTGGTGCCGATGGACGTGAGTTTGATGATGGACGTGGACGGTCCGTCACTGTCGACCTGCCACATGCGTGTTGGGAAACATAGCATGCAATTTCAAAATATTTCCTACGCTCACGTAAGATCTATCCATGGAGATGCATAGCTACGAGAGGGGAGAGCATCTTCATACCCTTGAAGATCGCAAAGCGAAAACGTTTATCAACGCGGTTGATGTAGTCATACACTTTCACGACCCGTCCAGATCAAGTACCGAACGTACGGCACCTCCGCGTTCAACACACGTTCAATTCGATGACGTCCTCGCCTTCTTGGTCCAGCAAGAGGGGCGAAGTAGTAGATGAGTTCCGGCAGCACAACGGCATGGTGACGGTGTTGGTGAAGAACAATCTTCGCAGGGCTTCGCCAAGCACAACGGAGACTATGACGGAGGATAAACTAGAGGGGCGGGGTTGCCGGCACATGGCTTGGTGTATCTTGACGTGTCTTGGGTGCTAGCCCTGCCCCTCTACTTATATGCTGAGCTCTGGGGTCAAAACTTGGAGTAAAAGCCTCCTCAAAGTCGGTTTTGCCCGCTAGGAAGAGTCATTCTCGGACTTCCAGGACCAGACGCCATAATCCTTGGCGTCTGGCCTAGACGCCATGGGCCTCCGCGTCTGGCCCAGGGCTAGACGCCAAGGTCTCCGGCGTTTAGCCACCTGCCCTCCGCAAAACTCCTTTTGCACCGACCTAAAACCCCGTGGGCTTTACCCCTTGGCCTAACCATATCATCCTATATATCAATCTTTACCTTCAGACCATTCCGGAGCTCCTCGTCTTGTCTGTGATCTCATCCGGGACTCCGAACAACATTCGGTCACCAACATACATAACTCATGTAATACTATATCATCAACGAACGTTAAGCGTGCGGACCCTACGGGTTCGAGAACTATGTAGACATGACCGAGACACCTCTTTGGTCAATAATCAATAGCGGGACCTGGATGCCCATATTGGCTCCTACATATTCTACGAAGATCTTTATAGGTCGAACCTTATGACAGCATACGTAATTCCCTTTGTCCATCGGTATGTTACTTGACCGAGATTCGATCGTCGGTATCATCATACCTAGTTCAATCTCGTTATCGGCAAGTCTCTTTACTCGTTCCGCAATGCATCACCTCGTGACTAACTCCTTAGTCATTTGCTTGCAAACTTATGATGTGTATTACCGAGAGGGCCCAGAGATACCTTTCCGATACTTGGAGTGACAAATCCTAATCTCGATCTATGCCAACTCAACAAGCACCTTTGGAGATACCTGTAGAGCATATTTATAATCACCCAGTTACATTATGACGTTTGATAGCAAACAAGGCATTCCTCCGGTATCCAGGAGTTGCATAATCTCATAGTCGAAGAAATATGTATTTGACATGAAGACAACAATAGCAATAAAACTGAACGATCAATATGCTATGCTAACGGATGGGTCTTGTCCATCACATCATTCTCCTAATGATGTGATCCCGTTCATCAAATGACAACACATATCTATGGTTAGGAAACTTAACCATCTTTGATTAATGAGCTAGTCTAGTATTACTAGGGATACAGTGTTTTGTCTATGTATCCACACATGTATTAAGTTTCCCGCTAATACAATTCTAGCATGAATAATAAACATTTATCATGATATAAGGAAATATAAAATAACAACTTTATTATTGCCTCTAGGGCATATTTCTTTCAACGCGCCCCCGAAAGTTGGACGGCGGCGTACCCGTCCTCGACCGCCTGCGCCGACAACGCTGGCGCGTGTGCGACCGCGTCCGGTTATGCTGCCTCTACGTTGCGAGCGGGGACTTGAGCACGCCCGGCCTCGTAGAGCACCTGCTCCTCTGCGACGAAGTTCGCGTTCGCCATGACCATGGCGGCCCAGTGTCCTCACTTGCGCGCTCACCGTAGATTTGGCCCTCCGCCGACCGGTGTTGCTCGAGGAGTATCAAGTTGTACGGTTGATCCTACAGCACCTGCAGGAATGCCAACATAGGTGAAAGTGCAATCATGCCCTTAATCGTATTTTGATGTTGATAACATGCATTTTGGGACTAATCATGTTTATCAAGTAAATCTCAGGATTATGTCTCAAGGGCCGTGTGTGGATCACGACTACGAACAAATATATATCACTCAGGAGCAGAGATACAAGACAAAGACAAAAAGCTTCGGCTCCTTTTTGATTCGTTCTTGAGTATAGGGATCCCGCACTATGAAGAGGGGATCGTTGGATTTCGTGAAAGAACTAGCTCAAACCCACAAAATATCCTCGCACATCATCTTTGTGCCATCTCAAGTTCTTCCTCTAACATGTGCACAAATTTTGGTATGGTTCTAAGCTGGTAGGTTCAGATATCACCGGACGTTCTACGAACGTCCGACCCCTCACAGCCGACCGGGCATTCGACTCTTCCCGGATGTCCGGTGCCTCCTCACAGAAGCTAAATTAGTGGAAATCCGGTCTCACCAGACGACCGGTCTCCGGACGTCCGCTCCTCTCCAGATTTCTGGTTCTGCCTCAATAGAACGTTAATTAGCGGATTTCCGACCACACCAAACGTCCGGGCTGCGGCGGCCTGCGCCTTCCGGACGACCGCTGGCTGTGTGTCTCGTGCCTTGTCTGCGGCCTAGTAGGTGTTCCAGTGAGCAGACGACCGGCCGCCCGGCCGGACGTTCGGTCCAATCTGAATCACCGATCGTCCAGTGCCCACCGGACGTCCGTGAGCCCCTGTGCACTATGTGGCTCAACGGTCTGTTTTGCACTCACACTATATATAGCCCTTCTCCCTCACGGGAGAGGGTCGACCATTCACTTTGAGCTTTCTAAGAACACATCACACTCCCTCTCTTGATTCCCTACACCAAATCCTAGATCCCCAAGGGATTTGGGAACATTTGAGAGAAGTTCTCCAATCAAGTGATAGATCCACTCCTTCCCCTTCTTCTCACCAAAGGAATTCGTGATTTGAGCAAGTTCTCTAGCATTTCCCAACGTTCTTGTTACTTTTGGAGGTTGGAGACTCCTAGGCGGTAGGAGTCTTTTGGAGAGGAATCGACCATTGTGATTACCCCCAGAAAGTTTGTGAGGGTTTGGAGACCACCCCAAGGTCTACCACTAGTGGTTGAGAAACGCCTCCGTGGTGTTGTCACAAAGGGAGAATAAGGTGAGCCTTCGTGGCGTTAGTGTGCCTTCGTGGTAACATCCACCTCTCTAACGGTGACATAGCTTCCCTCCAAGGAAGTGAACATCGGCATACATCCTCGTCTCCCGGAGTTGCGGTTATTCCTAACCCTAACTCTCTACTTGTGGTTACTTGTCTCTTAGCACTTACTTATTTCATATTGTGCTTGCTTACTTCATACTTGTGTTACTTGTTTATCTTGCTTAGCTCTTAGCATCACACTTGCAATTGTTAGGCTCACTTTCATATTCCGCACTATAGCCTAAAATTGCTAAGTAACAACTAAAATTTGTAATTGTACCTATTCACCCCCCCCCCTCTAGGTCCATCTCGATCCTTTCAATTGGTATCAGAGCCTCGTGCTCTATTCTTGTGGCTTAACTGCCCTAGAGCGAGATGAACCCCGATGGGACTCCCCTTGTTGCAGATCCAAAGAATATGGGCGCGGCTTCCACGGAAGCCAAGTCCTTCACTTTAAAGGATCTGGAACGAAGTCTTGTTAAGAAAAAGGAGGAGCATGATGCCTCTCTTGAGGCCTTGGTCCAAATGACGTTAGCCACACTAACCACAATGCTTGCAACACTTTCTGGTGGTGCGGCCTCGAGGCCAGCTGTGCCTACTCCTTCACTTGGCCAACAACCTCCTAGCAATGAACACTCCAGTGTGCCTTGGCTTTATGAAAGACCTCAAATAGAGAAACCTAAGTATAACCCTCAAGGCAAACCTCCTTTACTTGATGAAACTACCGATTTTGCTTTGTGGAGAGTTGCTATGCAGGATCATATTCGATATGGAAATGATGAGATGTTGGAGATCTTGGAGTATGGCTACCTGATACGTCTCCGTCGTATCTACTTTTCCAAACACTTTTGCCCTTGTTTTGGACTCTAACTTGCATGATTTGAATGGAACTAACCCAGATGGACGTTGTTTTCAGCAGAATTGCCATGGTATTATTTTTGTGCAAAAATAAAAGTTCTCGGAATGACCTAAAAATCAACGGAGAATTATTTTGGAATATATAATAAATACTAGAAGGAAGATCCATGTCAGGGGGGCCTCCACCTGTCCACGAGGGTGGGGGCGCGCCTGCCCCCCAGGGCGTGCCCCCTGCCTCGTGGGCTCCCTGACGCTCCACCGACCTCAACCTTGACTCCATATATTCACTTTCAAGGAGAAAAAACTAGAGAGAAGGATTCATCACGTTTTATGATACGGAGCCACCGCCAAGCCCTAAACTCTCTTGGGAGGGCTGATCTGGAGTCCGTTCGGGGTTCCGGAGAGGGGAATCCGTCACCATCGTCATCATCAACCTCCCTCCATCACCAATTTCATGATGCTCACCGCCGTGTGTGAGTAATTCCATCGTAGGCTTGCTGGACGGTGATGGGTTGGATGAGATTTATCATGTAATCAAGTTAGTTTTGTTAGGGTCTGATCCCTAGTATCCACTATGTTCTGAGATTGATGTTGCTATGACTTTGCTATGCTTAATGCTTGTCACTAGGGCCCGAGTGCCATGATTTCAGATCTGAACCTATTATGTTTTCATCAATATATGAGAGTTCTTGATCCTATCTTGCAAGTCTATAGTCACCTATTATGTGTTATGATCCGTTAACCCCGAAGTGACAATAATCGGGATACTTACCGGTGATGACCGTAGTTTGAGGAGTTCATGTATTCACTATGTGTTAATGCTTTGGTCCGGTACTCTATTAAAAGGAGGCCTTAATATCCCTTAGTTTCCACTAGGACCTCGCTTCCACGAGAGGGTAGGACAAAAGATGTCATGCAAGTTCTTTTCCATAAGCACGTATGACTATATTCGGAATACATGCCTACATTACATTGAAGAACTGGAGCTAGTTCGGTGTCACCCTAGGTTATGACTGTTACATGATGAACCGCATCCGGCATAATTCTCTATCACCGATCCATTGCCTACGAGCTTTCCATATATTGTTCTTCGCTTATTTACTTTTCCGTTGCTATTGTTATCATCACTACAAAACACCAAAAATATTACTTTTGCTACCGTTACCTTTTACCACCGTTACCACTACTATCATATTACTTTGCTACTAAATACCTTGCTGCAGATATTAAGTTTCCAGGTGTGGTTGAATTGACAACTCAGCTACTAATACTTGAGAATATTCTTTGGCTCCCCTTGTGTCGAATCAATAAATTTGGGTTGAATACTCTACCCTCGAAAGCTGTTGCGATCCCCTATACTCTTGGGTTATCAAGACTATTTTCTGGTACCGTTGTCGGGGAGCATAGCTCTATTCTTTGAGTCACTTGGGATTTATATCTGCTTATCATTATGAAGAACTTAAAAGATCCAAGAACCAATATTTATCCCTCAACTACGAGGGAAGGTAAGGAACTGCCATCTAGCTCTGCACTTGATTCACCTTATGTTTTGAGTAAGCTTGCGACACCTAAACCTGCTTCTGCTATTATTTCTGATATGTCGCATGTTATTGATGATGACACTTCTGCTATGCATGATACTTATGATGAAACTACTTCTATGCTTGATACTACTGTGCCACTTGGTGAATTTCTTGATGAACAACTTGCTAGGGCTAGAGAGAATGAAACTATTGAAACTGATAATATTGATGAAAGTGATGATGAAGATTCTCCCCCTAGATATGAATTGCCTGTTGTTCCTGAGGGTTATGTAATGGATGAAGAAACTGCTAGAGACTTTTTTGCTTGCAATGATAGGAGTGATCTTAAGAAACTATTAGCTAAGCTGAAACAAAAAACTCTGAATGCTAGAATGAAATATGATCCTGCTTATGCCACTTCACCTACTTACTGATAAGGATTATGAATTCTCTGTCGACCCTGATATAATTACTCCTTTCTATGGTCATGAATCTGAAACTATTGTGGCACATCTTACTAAATTAAATGATATAGCTACCTTGTTCACTAATGATGAGAAAACTCGCTATTATTATATCCTTAAATTATTTCCGTTCTCATTAAAGGGTGATGCTAACATATGGTTTAATTCTCTTGATCCTGGTTATGTGCGTAGTCCCCAGGATATGATTTATTACTTCTTCGCTAAATATTTCCCTGCTCATAAGAAACAAGATGCTTTAAGGGAAATATATAATTTTTTGCAAATTGAAGAAGAGAGTCTCCCACAAGCTTGGGGGAGGCTTCTCCAATTACTTAATGCTTTGCCTGATCATCCTCTTAAGAAAAATGAAATACTTGATATTTTTTATAATGGACTAACCGATGCTTCCAGAGATTACCTGGATAGTTGTGCTGGTTGTGTTTTCAGGGAGAGAACACCAGATGAAGCTAAAATTCTATTGAACAATATGTTGACTAATGAAAATAATTGGACACTTCCTAATCCCATTCCTGAACCAACTCCTAAGCCAACTCCGAAGAAAAGGGGTATTCTATTTCTCAGTCCTGAGGATATGCAAAGAAATCTATGAAATAAAAAGGCATTAAAGCTAAAGATGTTAAGAATTTACCTCCTATTGAAGAAATACATGGTCTTAATTTGCCGCCTGTTGAAGAAATACATGGTCTTGATAACCCGACACAGGTAGTAAAGGTAAATTCTCTGTACAGATATGATAAAGCTGAAATCCCTCCTACTAAGTTTGCTAGCCAATGCTTAGATGGGTTTGATAACTTTATGGTTAAGCAAGAAAACTTCAATGCTTATTTTGGTAGAGAATTAAAACGCAATGCTTATATGATTGAACACTTGAGTGATTATATGTCTAATGTTAAATGTGAACTTAAACTTATTAGTAAACATGCTTCTATGGTTACCACTCAAGTAGAACAAGTACTTAAAGCTCATAATGATTTGCTCACTGAATTAAATAGTAAGAAAAATGATAATGATGTTAGAGTTATGACTAGAGGTGGTAAAATGACTCAGGAACATTTGTATCCTGAGGGCCATCCTAAGAGAATTGAGCAAGATTCTCAGAGAAATAATATTGATGCACCTAGTCCTTCTAAGAAGAAGAAAAAGAAAAATGATAGGACTTTGCATGCTTCTAGTGAACCTGTTGTAGACACACCTGGGAATCCCAATGATATCTCTATTTCTGATGCTGAAACCCAATCTGGTAATGAACATGAACCTAGTAATGATGTTAATGATGATGTTCATGTTGATGCTCAACCTAGCAATGATAATGATGTAGAAATTGAACCTGATGTTGATCTTGATAACCCACAATCAAAGAATCAATGTTATGATAAGAGAAACTTTGTTGCTAGGAAGCACGGTAAAGAAAGAGAACCATGGGTTCAGAAACCCATGCCTTTTCCTCCTAAACCATCCAAGAAAAAGGATGATGAGGATTTTGAGCGCTTTGCTGAAATGATTAGACCCATCTTTTTGCGTATGCGATTGACTGATATGCTCAAAATGAATCCTTATGCTAAATATATGAAAGAGATTGTTACAAAAAAAAGATACTGAAAGCTGAAATTTCCACCATGCTTGCTAATTATACTTTTAAGGGTGGAATACCAAAGAAACCTGGAGATCCAGGAGTACCCACTATACCATGCTCCACTAAAAGAAACTATGTTAAAACTGCTTTATGTGATCTTGGAGCCGGCGTTAGTGTTATGCCTCTCTCTTTATATCGTAGACTTGATTTGAATAAGTTGACACCTACTGAAAAAGCTTTGCAAATGGCTGATAAATCAACTGCTATACCTGTCGGTATTTGTGAGGATGTGCCTGTTGTGGTTGCAAACGTTACTATTTTAACAGACTTTGTTATTCTTGATATTCCCGAGGATGATAGTATGTCTATTATTCTTGGAAGACCCTTTTTGAATACTACAGGGGCTGTTATTGATTGCACCAAAGGCAATGTCACTTTTCATGTTAATGGTAATGAGCATACGGTACACTTTCCGAGAAAACAACCTCAAGTCCACAGTATCAATTCTATTGGAAAAATTCCATCGATTATTTTTGGAGGTTTTGAATTTCCTCTTCCTACTGTCAAGAAGAAATATGATATTCTTATTGTTGGGGATGTGCATATCCCCGTTGAGGTAACCAAGTGTTATTCGAAAATTCTCTGGTTCCATGTTATACGGAATGAGTTTGTTAACAAGACCCGATCAACCTTGTTAGTGGATTCCTTTTGATGAGCATGAGATGGATGAATTTAGAAAAGACAACTCTCTGTATCCTCTTTTTACTTTTTGTTATCTATATTAAATAAAGCAAAAATAGTAATTTCTGTCCGCTTTCTGAATTATCCATGCAATAAAAAAATACCCCGAAAATAAAAGTTCTCCCAATGCCCTGAAAATTAATTATGATTTTTTCTAGAATATTTGAGAATATTTGGCACTGAAAACACAGCAGGGGGAGCAAGCACCTGGCCACGAGGGTGGAGGGCGCGCCCCCCTGCCTCGTGGGCCCACGGTGCCTCCCCTCCACTTATTCCAGCTACCACACACTCCTTCTCCCTCCCACAAACACCACCAACCAGCTCAAACCCGAGTCCAAGCTCATCTTGCTGCCATTTTTGATCTCCTTGCTTGAAGCACCTCTCGCAAAACTGCTTTGAGGGATTGTTCTTTGGTATGTGACTCCTCCAATGGTCCAATTAGTTTTTGTTCTAGTTCTTTATTCATTGCATATTTTTGCTACTTAGGTGACCCTGTTCTTGAGCTTGCATGTCAAATTTATGTGGTCAAAAGTAGTTTTAATGCATGATATAGTCTCTAGGCACTTGTGGGAGTAGTTGCTATCAATTTTGTTGAGTTTGGTTCACTTTTATTTTGAAGTTACTAAAATTTCAGAAATTTTATTCAGAGGAAGAAATATTTTTAGGAAAATGTACCAAGGTGGTCCTTCAAGGAAGCAAGGACCCAGGCTCGCAATGCGCGATGGCGACGATGAACCACCGAGGGAAGCTCAAGTGTGGGCTTGTGAATGGCCTTCAGAGGACTTTATGGATCGTGCAGGAATCAAGGAAGAATTTAACGCATATATGCATAATGCTGATCTTGAGAGCTTCGAGGCAGATAAGTGCCGCCAGTACCACTATCTCACCGATTCCTTTGTGAGAAGGTTTGAATTTTCATCATCACACAATTCTCAAATTGTCCTATTTGATCTTTATGAAAATTCTTATACTATGGACTTAGAGGATTTTAATACTGCTTGCAAACTTCCACAATGGGGTAGTCCTAATGAACCTCGCAAATCTGAATTTAGAGATTTTCTTGCTAGTATAACTGTGGGGGAATCTAGAGATATAACACAAGCTACCATAGAGAGCATAAATTTTCCTGCTATACATTATTTTGCTCTCTTCATAGGTATGTGCATAAATGGTAAGGATGAAGCATGTCACATGTGTGTCCCTGACCTCAGTGTTCTCAGGAGTTTTGTATTAGAAGATAAACATTATAACTTGGGAGCCATTGTTGCACGTAGGTTGCATAATAATATGTTTAATGGAGATTTCTTCGGTGGAATTTATGCAACCCGTCTAGCTAATTTTCTTGATATACCCATACGTGGGTATGATATTGAGTTGCCTCCTGTTTATTTAGATTATGAGGCTATGGTTCATCATCAGTTTGTTGAGAGGAACGATCAGTTCCTCCAGTATCGACTAATCTTTGACAGACGACGCACCTATCACGTCGCTCTCCCTGCTCCTGTTTTCTTTGACTCTTTGGCAAAAGGGAGATATGTTATAACCAAGGAGGAGGCAGACGAGTATAGCGGCGGCTCATGAGGCAATAGCTGCTGCATCTCAGTACGACCCAACTATAACTTTGGATATCCGCCAGGCCAGCCGTGGCCATAGGCCAACTGAGGCCAAAAGCCTAAGCTTGGGGGAGTACGTATTTCTCACCGATATTACATTTATGTTCACACACTCATGCTAGTTGTCGGTGCTCATACTTTTTCACTGTATCATCCATGCTAGTCTATTTTCCTTTTTATGCTTTCTTCTTGTGTGTTTAATAAACCTTAAGGAAAACAAAAAAAATAGTTGTAGCTTTTAGTTAGTTTACTTTTCATGTTGTAGTAGTAGTAATAATTAAAAAGAAAATTCAAAAAGATTTCTCGTTCTTTTTTTGCCTGTTGGGAGCTTTCCTATGTAAATAGTTTTATTTCTTTTCTTTGGGGGTCGAGAGGAGAAGACCATAATTAAAATGTTAAAGTGGCTCTTATATGCATTATTGATTGACCTGACAAAGAGCTCATATTACCTTGTCTTCTCCCTTGAATTGAATGCTTGCAGATTCCAGCTTAGTCCAATGCACGTGCACTATTATTATTATTCACATCGTTCGGTCGTGCAAGTGAAAGGCAATAATGATGATTATATGATGAACTTATTGAGATGAGAAAAGCTGGTATGAACTCGACCTCTCTTGTTTTTGTAAATATGATTAGTTCATCGTTCCTGATTCAGCCTATTATGAAAGAAACATATTTGTAATGACAATTAGAGATTATAGTTGCTTATGCCATGCTTAATTAGCTAGGAGTTTATAATGGTTTACCTTGCGTGCCAACATGCTATTAAAATGGTTGTGATGTGGTATGATAGGGTGGTATCCACTTTTGAATGATCCGAGTGGCTTGACTTGGCACATGTTCACGCATGTAGTTGAAACAAAATCAACATAGCCTCTACGATATTTATGTTCATGGTGCATTATATCCTACTCATGCTTGCATCCGGTGTTGATTAATTTTAATGCATGTTCATGACTATTGTCGCTCTCTAGCTAGTCGCTTCCCAGTCTTTTGCTAGCCTTCACTTGTACTAAGCGGGAATACTGCTTGTGCATCCAATTCCATAAACCCCAAAGTTATTCGATATGAGTCCACCGTACCTACCTATATACGGTATCTACCTGCCATTTCAAGTAAATTTGTATGTGCCAAACTCTAAACCTTCAAATAAACATTTTGTTTTGTATGCTCGAATAGCTCATGTATCAACTAGGGCTATCCGTATCTTCCATGTTAGGTGGGTTATTCTCAAGAGGAGTGGACTCCGCTCCTCACTCGCGAGAAAATGGCTGGTCACCGGGATGCCCAGTCCCATGCTTTACGCAAATCAAATCAAAATAATTGCAAAAATACTCCCCCGGGACTGTTGTTAGTTGGAGGCACTCGTTGTTTCGAGCAAGCCATGGATTGATGCTTGTTGGTGGAGGGGGTATAAACTTTACCATTCTGTTTGGGAACTGCCTATAATGTGTGTAGCATGGAAGATATCGCCATCTCTTGGTTGTTATGTTGACAATGAAAGTATACCGCTCAAAATATTATTCATATATATTTCAAAACCGAGCTCTGGCACCTCTACAAATCCCTGCTTCCATCTGCGAAGGGCCTATCCATTTAATTTTATGTTGAGTCATCATCCTCTTATTAAAGAGCACCAGTTGGAGAGGACTGCTGTCATTTGCATCCATTACTGTTAGTTTACATTGAGTATGACTTGACTGGATCTCTTTTACCATGAATTACAATGTCTAGTCAGTCCTTGATCTTTAAAGGTGCTCTGCATTTATGTTTTGCGGTCTCAGAAAGGGCTAGCGAGATACCATCTTGTTATATCATATTGTTTTGAGAAAGTGTTGTCATCAGAGATTTATTATTATTGCTCGCTAGTTGATTATGCCATTGATATGAGTAAACATGAGACCTAAATGTTATTGTGAATATGGTTAGTTCATAATCTTTGCTGAAAACTTGAATGTTGGCTTTACATATTTACAACAACAAGAGCAGACAGAGTTTGTAAAAGTTTTTCTTTATCACTTTCAATTTATCAACTGAATTGCTTGAGGACAAGCAAAGGCTTAAGCTCGGGGGAGTTGATACGTCTCCGTCGTATCTACTTTTCCCAACACGTTTTCCCTTGTTTTGGACTCTAACTTGCATGATTTGAATGGAACTAACCCGGACTGACGCTGTTTTTAGCAGAATTGCCATGGTGTTATTTTTGTGCAGAAATAAAAGTTCTCGGAATGACAAGAAAATCAACGGAGAATTATTTTGGAATATATAATAAATACTGGAAAGAAGATCCACGTCAGGGGGGCCTCCACCTGTCCACGAGGGTGGGGGCGCGCCTGCCCCCTTGGCGCGCCCCCTGCCTCGTGGGCCCTCTGACGCTCCACCGACCTCAACCTTGACTCCATATATTCACTTTCGGGGAGAAAAAAACCAGAGAGAAGGATTCATCATGTTTTACGATATGGAGCCGCCGCCAACCCCTAAACTCTCTCGGGAGGGCTGATGTGGAGTCCGTTCGGGGCTCCGGAGAGGGGAATCCATCGCCATCGTCATCATCAACCTTCCTCCATCACCAATTTCATGATGCTCACCGCCGTGTGTGAGTAATTCCATTGTAGGCTTGCTGGACGGTGATGGGTTGGATGAGATTTATCATGTAATGGAGTTAGTTTTGTTAGGGTTTGATCCCTAGTATCTACTATGTTCTGAGATTGATGTTGCTATGACTTTGCTATGCTTAATGCTTGTCACTAGGGCCCGAGTGCCATGATTTCAGATCTGAACCTATTTTGTTTTCATCAATATATGAGAGTTCTTGATCCTATCTTGCAAGTCTATAGTCACCTATTATGTGTTATGATCCGTTAATCCCGAAGTGACAATAATCGGGATACTTACCGGTGATGACCGTAGTTTGAGGAGTTCATGTATTCACTATGTGTTAATGCTTTGGTCCGGTACTCTATTAAAAGGAGGCCTTAATATCCCTTAGTTTCCACTAGGACCCCGCTGCCACGGGAGGGTAGGACAAAAGATGTCATGCAAGTTCTTTTCCATAAGCATGTATGACTATATTCGGAATACATGCCTACATTACATTGAAGAACTGGAGCTAGTTCGGTGTCACCCTAGGTTATGACTGTTACATGATGAACCGCATCCGGCATAATTCTCTATCACCGATCCATTGCCTACGAGCTTTCCATATATTGTTCTTCGCTTATTTACTTTTCCGTTGCTATTGTTATCATCACTATAAAACACCAAAAATATTACTTTTGCTACCGTTACCTTTTACCACCGTTATCACTACTATCATATTACTTTGCTACTAAATACCTTGCTGCAGATATTAAGTTTCCAGGTGTGGTTGAATTGACAACTCAGCTGCTAATACTTGAGAATATTCTTTGGCTCCCCTTGTGTCGAATCAATAAATTTGGGTTGAATAATCTACCCTCAAAAACTGTTGCGATCCCCTATACTTGTGGGTTATACCAAGCTGTTGACCCGAAGAATCTTACTGCAAGAGAGGTACATGACAAGAATCTCAATGACATAGCAACCATGTGCATAAGAAGAGGTATGACCAACAAGCAAAGGAGACCATACATACATATCACAAGTGCTAAGAAATTATGGGATACCATTGTGAGAACCAAGATCGGTACCTCCACTCTCCGGCTTGCTCAATATGAAATTGCCAAGGGGCAATTGCAAAACTTTTGTATGGAAAAAGGTGAATCTCCCAAGCAACTTCTTGAGCGTCTCATGACTCTCACCAGCGACATTGAGTCATGTGAATGTGACAAGACACAAGATGGATTCAACTTGACTAAGCGATTTCTCGTGGATAAGTTGCTTCACGCTTTTGCTCTGTATCATCACCAAATGGTGTGGGACATAAGACAACACCATGGATTCAAGGAAATGACTCTGGATGACATCATATCCACCTTCCAACTCTTTGAAGAGTCAAAGGCAAATGCTACAAAACATCTTGCCATGCATGGTACCTCAACATCAAAGATCAATCTTGCATTCAAGGCCAAGCATGTATGTGAAGAAGAGAAAAGTGAAGAAGAAGATGATGAGGATGAGGATGTGATGAGATTGATTCAGATGAGAACCCGTCATATGAAGATATTGCTCTCTTTGTCAAGAAGTTTAGCGCGGGAAAATTCAAGGGAAGATTCCAGAAGAAGAAAGTGAGGAAATGCTACAACTGTGAAGAAACCAACCACTTCTCCAACGAGTGCCCTTATGAGAAGAGAGAAGATAAACCAAGGTTTCCCAAGACCTTTTCCAAGAGGAAGTTGCCAAATCCTTTGAACTCCAAGCTCAAAAAGAGAGATGGGAAAGCAATAGTTGCTCATGAAGAATCCGATCCGGATGATGTTAGTGGTGTTGCCGGAGTTGCTCAATATTCTCAAAACACGTTGAGGCTAGTCAACAAGAGTGGTGATGTTGTCACCTACAACTATATGAAGGACTACAAGGGCAACGCTCACAAGTGCCTAATGGCAAAGGCTGTGGTAGAAGATGGAAAGGACCAAAGCTCTCCTGACAAGGTCAAGGTAACCCCACGATCAAACCCTCCTTTTTTCACTCCTCCTACTCCTAGTGATGAGTATCTTGATGCGGAGGATAGTTATGAGGATGATGATATAGATGATCCTATGCTTGCTAAACTAAATAAGTTCATGTGCTCCCTCAAAGGAAAGAAGCTCACTATGTTTCGTATGCTTATGGAAATGGTGAGTAAGCACACCATCACCATTAAGGAACTCAAAACCCTCGTCACCGAGGAAAAGGAAAAATATGAAATCCTTGAGCGGAAAGTCCAATATGTGGAAGCACGAAATGATGAACTATGCTTGAAATTTGGTGCAAACATTTATGTTCATACTAAAGATCTTGCCTCCTTGAAAAAGGCTATTGACTCTTGCGAAGAGTTGATGAATGATAAAAGTAAGCTTATGAAGTCTAATGGTTCTCTCTCTAAGGATTGTGAGCTCCTGTCTGTGTCCCTCAAGACTAAGGAAGAAGAGCTCACCCTTCTTACAAAGAGTTTTGAAATGCTCAAGCTTACTTATCTTGAAACTATAGCCAAGGCTTACTCTTCTCCTATTATAAATGTTGATGCTTGTACTACTAACTCTAGTAGTGATCTAGCATCTATTCTTGAGGAGAATCGCTTTCTCAAAGCGGAAATCGAGAAAGGTCTCATGACATGTGCTCAAGGGAAAAAGAACCTTAATGAGGTATTGAGCCAACACAATGAGGTGTTTGCCAAAGAGGGACTCGGGTTTGACCCAAGCATAAGCAAGAAGAAGACATCCTCTCAAAAGTGCACCACCCCTCTAAAAGAAACTTTTGTACGAGAAGGGCACAAGGAGAAAGGTAAGGTTGTTAGTGGGAAGGCCACAAGGGGCATGCCCACTCTCAACAAGCCAAAATAGTTCATGCCTCCATCCTATGTACTTCATAAGACTAAGGATGGAGAAGTTTATGAAAAGTTCATTGGTCCTCGAAATGCATTCCGGTTTTATGCAATTTGGGTCCCTAAGACCCTTGTGACTAACTTGAGAGGTCACATTGCAAAATGGGTGCCTCTAACCAAGTCATAATTGTGTGTAGGTTGCCTTCTCCGATGGAGTAAAATGGGTGATTGATAGTGGATGTAGCAATCATATGAACGGAGATAGAAAATTGCTCTACGATTTCATGGAAGCTATTCAACCATTTATGAACATTATGTTTGGTGGAGGATCAAAAGGACAGGTACTCGGGTTGGGCAAGGTGGCTATCACAAATGACATGTCTCTTGCAAATGTCATTCTTGTCCAATCCCTTAAATACCATTTGCCTTTTGTTCGCCAATTGGCTTTTGTTGGTTATGATACACTCTTTGGACTAACGGATGTGAAAGTCTTTAGAAGAGAGATACTCTCGAAGTGGCCTTTGTTGGAGAGTTGGGTGGCAACCTTTACACGGTTGATTTCTCGAAAGAGAGCACATTCCATGCAACTTGTGTAATGGACAAGGATGACAAGGGGTGGCTATGGCATCGTCGGCTAGCCCATGTCGGCATGAGAAATCTTCAAGATCTCTTAAAGAGTAATCACATCCTTGGACTAACAAATGTCTTGTTTGAGAAAGATCACGTGTGTAGTGCATGCGTAGCCGGGAAGTAACATCAATCAAGGCACCCACCCAAGAATATTGTGTCTACTTCGAGGCCTTTGGAGCTCCTTCATGTGGATCTTTTTGGGCCTCCTCCATGGGATAGTCTTGGTGGGAAAAAGTATGGGCTTGTCATTGTTGATGACTAGTCAAGATATACATGGGTCTTCTTCCTAAAATCCAAGGACGAGACGAAGATCACCTTCATTGATTTTGCCAAGCAAGCACAACGCAAGTTTGACAAAGAAATCTTGGCAATAAGAAGTGATAATGGCTCTGAGTTCAAGAACTACACCTTGGAAGAGTTTCTTAGTGATGAAGGGATTGAGCACCAATATTCAGCTCCATAAACTCCCCAACAAAATAGTGTAGCGGAAAGGAAGAACCGCACACTTGTGGAGATGGCAAGGTCCATGTTGGATGAATACAAGTGGCCACATAGTTTTTGGGCCGAGGCTGTCAACACCGCATGCCATGCAACAAACCGGCTCTTCCTCCGCACTATTGGAAAAGACTCCATATGAGCTCCTAACTGGGAACAAGCCGAATGTCAAGTACTTTCGTGTATTTGGGTGCAAATGTTTCATCCTCAACAAAAGAGAATGGTTAGGAAAATTTCAATCCAAAACCATTGAGGGCATATTTGTTGGCTATGGATCAAACTCTCACACCTATAGAGTCTACAACAAATCCAATGGATGTGTTGTAGAAACTTGTGACGTGGTGTTTGATGAATTTAATGACTCCCATGGGGAGCAAGTTGATCTAAGTGATGTAGGTGAAGAAGATCCTTCTCAAGATATCTTGACCATGGGTGTTGGTGCAATTCTTCCAATGGAACAAGAACCTCATGATGATGAAGAAGAAGATGGAAGCTTCACGCATCATCAAACTACTTCAACACCCTTACCACCACAAGCTCCTATTGCTCAACCAATGCCCGTAGACCAAGTACAAGATGATGATCAAGTTCCTCTTCATGATTATCATCAAGAACAAGATCATCCTCAAGGGCAAGAACAAGAGAGTGCAATCATTGATGATGAACCTCAACAAATGCAACATGAAGAAGAAGAAGATCTTCCACCACACAATGATGATCCATATGTTGAGACGTGGATGATGGACATGAAGTTGAACCCTGCGAAACCCTCACCTCCATCATGCCTTGAGTAGCCGGTCGTGTTGATGTTGACAAAATTCTCACCGGGATATCGGAAGGTAGAGTCACCCGTAAACATTTGACAAACTTTTGTGCTCACTTCTCGTTCGTGTCTAGTGTTGAGCCTCTCAAGGTACAAGATGCATTGATGGATAATGATTGGCTCCTTGCTATGCAAGAAGAGTTGAACAGTTTTGAACGCAATCAAGTGTGGTCATTAGTTGAGAGGCCAACTACCGAGCACAACTGAGGGAGTCCTGGATTAGGGGGTCTCCGGACAGCCGGACTATATCCTTTGGCCGGACTGTTAGACTATGAAGATACAAGATTGAAGACTTCATCCCGTGTCCGGATGGGACTCTACTTGGCGTGGAAGGCAAGCTAGGCAATACGGATATGTATATCTCCTCCCTTGTAACCGACTCTGTGTAACCCTAGCCCCCTCCAGTGTCTATATAAACCGGAGGGTTTAGTCCGTAGGACAACAAACAATCATACCATAGGCTAGCTTCTAGGGTTTAGCCTCTACGATCTCGTGGTAGATCAACTCTTGTAATACTCATATCATCAAGAACAATCAAGCAAGACGTAGGGTATTACCTCCATCAAGAGGGCCCGAACCTGGGTAAACATCGTGTCCCCTGCCTCATGTTACCATCCGCCTTAGACGCACAGTTCGGGACCCCCTACCCGAGATCCGCTAGTTTTGACACCTACATTGGTGCTTTCATTGAGAGTTCCACTGTGTCGTCACCATAAGGCTTGATGGCTCCTTCGATCACCAATAGCGATGCGGTCCAGGGTGAGGTTTTCCTCCCCGGACAGATCTTTGTATTCGGCGGCTTCGCACTACGGGCCAATTCGCTTGGCCATCTGGAGCAGATCGAAAGCTACGCCCCTGGCCATCAGGTCAGGTTCAGGAACTTAAACTACACTGCCGACATCCGCGGAGACTTGATCTTCGACGGATTCGAGCCCATGTCAGGTGCGTTGCACAGTCACGACGAGCACGGCGTAACTTTGCTGTCGGACAGTGTTCGGGAGATCGAACTACTCCGGCCATCAATTCGGAGCAAATCACGCCATCCGACAGCAGAGGGATAGACCCCGCCATGGAGACCGCACTCTCAGTGGCGATGTAGCCGGATACTGACTTCACCCCTTACAAGAGCCATGTCGCTGAACCTCTGGATTCACCTCCGGCCACGGACTCCGAGCCTCTTACATTTGTGCCCGTCGAATTTGACTGGGCGCGGATCATGGAGTTCACCTCCATGGATATCTTTCAGCACTCGCCCTTCGGCGATGTGCTAAATTCATTGAGGTCCCTCTCCCTGTCAGGAGAACCTTGGCCGAACTATGTCCGGCTAGAATGGGATGCGGACGACGAAGAAATTCGCTGCCCACCCACCACCCACTTAGTAGCCACTGTCAACGATTTAACTGACATGCTCGACTTCGACCCCGAAGACATCGACGGTATGGATGACGATGCAGGAGACGAGCAGGAACCACCGCCCACAGGGCGCTGGACCGCCACATCATGATACGACATATATATGGTGGACACCCCTAAAGAAGGCAATGGCGACGAGACAGCGGAGGATGACCCCTCCAAGAAGCAACCCAAGCGCCGACGTCAGCGGCGCCGCTCTAAGTCCTGCCACAACAAGAGTAGTGATACCGACACAGGAGATAATAACACTCCGGATAGTGCCGAAGACAACCACAATCCCCTCCAGCACAATGTAGAGCCGGCAGATGAACAAGTCAGCCCTCCAGAGCAGGCAGCAGATGGAGAACCAGAGGAGGACAATTACATGCCTCTCTCCGAAGACGAGGCGAGCCTCGGCGACGACGAATTTATCATGCCTGAGGACCTCGTCGAACAGGAGCGCTTCAAGCGCCGGCTTATGGCCACATCAAATAGCCTAAAGAAAAAGCAACAACAGTTTCAAGCTGATCAAGACTTGCTAGTAGACAGATGGACCGAAGTCCTTGCAGCCGAGGAACATGAACTCGAGCGCCCCTCCAAGAGTTACCCAAAACGTAGGTTGCTACCTCACCTCGAGGAGGAAGCATTGAAACCTCATTCACCAGTGTACAATGCGGCTGACTGGCCACTGCATGGCCGAGCCAGAGAGGTGTTTCAGCCTGAAGTTTAGCCTGCACCCCGACGCCACTCAATAAAAAATACCAAGGCCCGGAGCAACACACGGGACCTGCGAGACATATTGGACAGTAAGGCAAAACTTGCAAGGTTAATATATGGGTCACGGGCACGCGCGCCAACACGGGACGATGATCGTCGCGCCGGATACACCAAAAGCAAATCCGGCCGGGCCGAATACAGCAGACAAGACTCATATGAACTGCGTCGTGATATAGCCCGGCACAGAGGCGCCGCACACCCCTATGCTTCACTGACGAAGTTATGGATCACGAATTCCCAGAGGGTTTCAAATCCGTAAATATCGAATCATATGATGGTACAACAGATCCCGCTGTATGGATTGAGGATTTCCTCCTTCACATCCACATGGCTCGCGGTGATGATCTACATGCCATCAAGTACCTCCCACTAAAACTCAATGGACCAGCTCGGCATTGGCTCAATAGCTTGCCAACAGACTCCGTCGGAAGTTGGGAGGATCTGGAAGACGCATTCCTTGACAACTTCCAGGGCACTTATGTGCGACCACCGGATGCTGATGACTTGAGCCATATAACTCAGCAGCCAGGGGAATCAGCCAGACAATTCTGGACTCGATTCCTGACTAATAAAAACCAAATTGTCGACTGTCCGGACGCAGAGGCCCTAGCGGCATTCAAGCACAACATCCATGACGAGTGGCTTGCCCGCCACCTTGGCCATGAGAAGCCGAAGTCTATGGCAGCCCTCACGACACTCATGACCCGCTTTTGCACGGGCGAGGATAGCTGGCTGGCTCGCAGCAATAACACATCGAGGAATCCGGGCACTTTGGATACCAAAGATGCTAACGGTAGACAACATCGTAACAGACCAAAGCGCCGCAATAACGGCGATAACACTGCGGATACGGCAGTCAATGCCGGATTTAGAGGCTCTAGATCCGGTCAGCGGAAAAAGCCATTTAAAAGAAGTACTCCGGCTCCGTCCAGTTTGGATTGCATACTGGATCGCTCGTGTCAAATCCACGGCACCCCCGACAAGCTAGTCAATCACACCAACGGAGAATGATGGGTGTTCAAGCAGGTCGGCAAATTAAATGCCGAAAACAAGGACAAGGGGCTGCATAGTGATGACGAGAGGAGCCCCGGCCGCTGAACACGGGAGGACAGAAGAGTTTCCCTCCACAAGTGAAGACGATGAACATGATATACGCAATCCACATTCCTAAGAGGGAGCGGAAGCGTGCACTAAGGGACGTCTATGCGATGGAGCCCGTCGCCCCAAAGTTCAACCCATGGTCTGCTTGCCCGATCACCTTTGATCGCAGGGACCATCCCACTAGTATCCGTCATGGCGGTTCTGCCGCACTGGTCCTAGACCCCATCATTGACGGATTTCACCTCACTCGAGTCCTTATGGACGGCGGCAGCAGCCTGAACCTGCTCTATCAGGATACAATGCGAAAAATGGGCATCGATCCCTTGAGGATCAAACCCACCAAGACCACCTTTAAGGGCGTCATCCCAGGTGTAGAGGCCCATTGCATGGGCTCAATCACACTGGAAGTGGTCTTCGGATCACCGGACAACTTCTGAAGCGAGGAGTTAATCTTCGACATCATCCAGTTTTGCAGTGGCTATCATGCACTGCTCGGACGAACTGCATTTGCAAAACTCAATGCAGTACCGCATTACGCATACCTCAAGCTCAAGATGCCAGGACCTCGGGGGGTCATAACAGTGAATGGAAATACAGAACGCTCGCTCCGCATGAAAGAGCACACTGCAGCCCTCACAGCAGAAGCACAAAGCAGCCTTTCAAGGCAAACCACTAATTCGGTGATACAGCCCCCGAACACCTTCAAGCGTGTCCGGAGTAAACTGCAGCAGGATCGCCTGGCACGTTCAGAGCTCGCCTAGCAATTCGGCCCCCGTCCCAGTCCCAGTCAAGCAACAAAATCCGTGCTGCACGTACATAATTACGCACTGAAAATACCATGGACATAGGCGGGGGCACGATCAGGGCACGCCCTGCAATGCAGCTTAACCGCCCTAGGGGCTATATATCTTTATCATTTCTTTTCTCTTTCATGGCCTAACTCTCTGGAAGCCCTTTCCGGCAGTATGATTGTCGGACACATTACGGGAAGGAACAACCAAGGCGGCAAGAAGCTAAGAAGCACACGGGAACCCCCAGGTGGTCTCTAATAATAATACCCGATTTCTACTATCCATACGCAGCTTGCCCTTGGATAGGACATTTTGAATAGTCCTACTTTCTGCTTATTGCACTACCTGTACCAGTACACTTCGACGTATTATTTAAATAACAATGCATAGCATTAGTCTATTATTGCATTTTTAGCTTTTTTCTCTCTCTTATATGTCCATTCACGACAATCCGCACCCATACGTTTGGGTACGGTCAGTATGCCAGGGGCTTTCGTTTACCCCATAATACGGCGCAAGAAGTCTGAACACTTTCGACAATGCGGCACACCGAACTTATAGCATCATATGCATCAGCTTCGAATCATGTCTTTGGTCAAATGTTGGGTTTGCCCGGCTCCCATGCTTTGGTACCTTACATTCCGCTATATCGGCTAAGGTAGCGGTGGGAGAACTACTGCGATTGTGTCCCGGTTCTTCCGGACAAGCACCTCAGTAGAGAAAGCCGAAAACTGACTGTCATGATAAGGCAAGAGACTGGTCGCTGTTCGGGAGGTCTCAAGTCCTTAAAGACTTTTTCCGCTTCGGGCGAGGAGTCGGCCTTGTCCGGCTTAGGCGTGTATAGCGCCCCAAATTCGGCCTTCCGAATACCAGGGGCTTCGCCAAAATTTAAAATTGTAGACTTCTATGGCTAAGTGAGAGTGATAAAGCATTATAGTCTGATTGCGTGGTTCGTTGCGCTGAACACCTCCCTTGAAGGACCCAAAATTGGGGTAAAGAGTGCTCAGGTTTATCCCGAACACCACAGTACTAGTTACATGGGGGCAGAAGCCGACAACTGGCCAACTCTCAGATTTTGTAAACGGTCGCACAGAAGGTAATATTTTAAATTAAAAAAGCGTTGCATAGCGCAGATGAACTTGTTTCATAATACAGGATCACACGAGCGTGTTCATTCAAAAATTACATCCTTGGCACATTCATTCGCCACTAGGCGGGAACCCTTCAGGACACTTTCATAATAATTTTCGGGGCAACGATGCTCCTTGCCCTCCGGCGGCCCCTCCTTCACAAGCTTCACGGCGTCTAGCTTCGCCCAGTGCACCTTCGCCCGGGCAAAAGCCCTGCGCGTGCCCTCGATGCAGACGGACCACTTTATGACTTCAAGCCATGGGCAGGCATCCACAAGCTGCCTCACCAGACCGAAGTAGCTGCCGGGCAGGGGCTCGCCGGGCCACATCCGGACTATAAGGCCCTTCATGGCCTGTTCGGCCGCCTTGTGAAGCTCGACCAATTGCTTCAGCTGGTTGCTCAAGGGCACTGGGAGTTCGGTCCTAGTATACTGATACCAGAACAACTTCTCCGTCGAGCTCTCTTTCTCAGCTCGGTAAAACTCTGCGGCATCCAGTACACTGCGGGGAAGATCTGCAAACGCTCCTAGAGAGCTCCGAACTCGGGTAAGAAAAAGGAAAGTCTCCTTCACGTGCTTGCTTTGCATAATGAATGCCTTACTCGTTGCTATCTTCTTCACCGCGTCAATCTCCTGGAGGGCCTTGTGGGCTTCGGCCTTGGCGCTCCGGACGCTTTCAAGCGCCTGCGCGAGCTCAGACTCTCGCGTCTTAGAGTCAAGCTCCAAGGACTTGTGCTTTTTGGCGAGAGCCTCGAGCTCTTGCTGCACCACGCCTACTCGGGCTTCTTGCTTCTCCCGTTCAATGCGCTCCTTGGCCGTTTTGTCTTCGACCTCGGACAGCGCCTTCCTCAGGGTTTCCACTTCGATCGTGGCCCCTGGCAAATCCATGATGATCCTATTAGTTTACACCCGAATTTCTTTTTTAACTATATAGACAGGGGTATTTCTTACCTTTGCTCTCATCGAGCTGCCTCTTGATAAGGCCGAGCTCGTCCTCGGACCGCTTCAGGTCCTGCTTCAGCGCAGAGACCTCCGCAGTACATGCGGCAGCGGCCAGCAGTGAAGCCTGCACATAAACATAGACATTTTTCTGATTAGCCTCCTGAGTTATCATTTGATCCTCTATTCGGCTTTTATTCTCGAACACCGAACAGAGCATCAGGGGCTACTATCTATGCGGTAATATTTTCTTATATATATTTTGATTGCTTACCTCAAAGCCTGTTAGGAGGCTGGCGTAGGCTTCGGTCAGCCCATTTTTGGCGGACTGAACCTTCTCGATCACCGCACTCATGATAGTGCGGTGCTCTTCGTTGATGGAAGCGCTGCGAAGCGCTTCCAGCAAGTTGTCTGGTGCCTATGGATGGACAGAGGACACCGGCACGGGTGGTTGGCCCCCCTTAATGGGGGACCACCTGCCGGAGTCCGGAACCATCAAAGATTCCGGTGCAGTGTTCGGATGGGGGCCGAACCTGGAGCCCACGGGAGAATCTGGCGGAAGAGCATGACCTGCACCACGTTGACGAGCTTGATTTTCTTGCTCATCATGTTCCTGATGCAGGTCTGGAGTCCGGTCAGCTCTACCGAAGAACCCCAGGACAGGCCCTTCTCTTTCCAAGAAGTGAGTCGCGTGGGGATTTCGGATTGAAATTTGGGGGCCGCCACCCAGTTGTTGTCGCGCGGCTCGGTGATGTAGAACCACCCTGATTGCCACCCCTTTATGGTCTCCACATAGGAGCCTTCTAGCCAGGTGACGTTGGGCATTTCGCCCACCATGGCGCCTCCGCACTCTACTTGCTGGCCTACCACCACCTTCAGATTGACATTGAAGGTTTTTAGCCACAGGTCGAAGTGGGGCCTGATGCGGAGGAAAGCCTCGCACACGACGATAAACGCCGAGATGTTGAGGATGAAATTGGGGGCCAGATCATGAAAATCCAGCCCGTAGTAGAACATGAGCCCGCGGACAAACGGGTGGAGAGGAAATCCCAGTCCACGGACAAAGTGGGTAAGGAAAACTACCCTCTCATGGGGTTCGGGCGTAGGGATGACCTGCCCCGCATCTGGCAGCCGGTGCGCGATATCCGCGGCCAGATATCCGGCTTCCTGTAAAAATTTTATGTTCTCTTCCATGACGGAGGAGACCATCCACTTGCCTCATGCTCCGGACATGCTTGGAGTGGTTTGAGAAGAAGAATGCGAGCTTGGGCGCTAGAGCTCGAGTGTGCGGGAATGGGTAAGTAAGGAAGAAGAAGGCATGGGTGAAAAGACTGAATCTTCGTCCCTTTATAAGGGCAGAGGAGGCGATGCGCCTCCCCCCTTGCCTGGTAAAACCGCTTATTCCCCAGGCGCTGTAATTGATGGCGTGGTTGGGTTACCCGTGTTCGTATTGATGAGAATCCCGTAATGAGGGGGACACGATCTCTGCTTTGACAAGACGTGACAGAAAAACCGCCTCGTAATATGCGCAGCGCTGGTTGAGAAAAACGGTTCGTATAATGACCGAGCCATGACATAACGTTGTGCTGTCAGAACGCGTCAGCAGATTAGATTTGTGCAAATATTATTCTCTCTGCGGTAGTATGTAGAACTTGTTTTGCAGAGCCGGACACTATTCTGGTGTTCAAAATCTTCTATGGAGTATTCGGAGGAGGAACCCGCCTTGCAATGCTGAAGACAATACTGCGCGCCAGACTCATCGTCATTGAAGACTGGTTCAGGGGCTACTAAGGGAGTCCTGGATTAGGGGGTCTCCGGACAGCCGGACTATATCCTTTGGTCAGACTGTTGGACTATGAAGATACAAGATTGAAGACTTCATCCCGTGTCCGGATGGGACTCTACTTGGCGTGGAAGGCAAGCTAGGCAATACGGATATGTATATCTCCTCCCTTTAACCGACTCTGTGTAACCCTAGCCCCCTCCAGTGTCTATATAAACCGGAGGGTTTAGTCCGTAGGACAACAGACAATCATACCATAGGCTAGCTTCTAGGGTTTAGCCTCTACAATCTCGTGGTAGATCAACTCTTGTATACTCATATCATCAAGAACAATCAAGCAGGACGTAGGGTATTACCTCCATCAAGAGGGCCCGAACCTGGGTAAACATCGTGTCCCCTGCCTCCTGTTACCATCCGCCTTAGACGCACAGTTCGGGACCCCCTACCCGAGATCCGCCGGTTTTGACACTGACAACAACGTCATTGGAACAAAGTGGATTTTCAAGAACAAGCAAGATGAGAATGGTGTAATCATCCTTAACAAGGCAAGGTTAGTGGCACAAGGGTACTCACAAGTTGAAGGTTTGGACTTTGGTGAGACCTTTGCCCCCATTGCCCGTCTTGAATCCATTCGCATCTTACTTGCTTATGCTGCTTTCAATGGTTTTACATTACATCAAATGGATGTGAAGAGTGCTTTCCTTAACGGTCCTCTACAAGAAGAAGTATATGTATCACAACCACTTGGGTTCATTGATACCGATCACAAAGACTATGTGTATAAACTTCATAAGGCTTTGTATGGCCTCAAACAAGCACCTCGTGCTTGGTATGATCATCTTAAGAAGTTTTTACTCGATGATGGTTTTGTGAGAGGGGTGATCGATCCCACTCTTTTTACTAAGAGGGACAAGGGTGATTTGATCTTATGCCAAATCTATGTAGATGATATCATTTTTGGTTCTCCTAACATTCATTTGTGCAAGAAGTTTGTGGCTTCCATGACCAAGAATTTTCAAATGTCACTCAATACGAATTTGAAGTTCTTCCTAGGATTTCAAATTCAACAATTTCAAGAAGGAATTTTCATGTCTCAAGCAAAATACCTCAAGGATATCCTAGAGAAGTTTGGCATGTATGATGCTAGCCCATGTAGGACACCCATGCCAACCAAAATTGTACTCACTAAAGACACAAATGGTATTCCTTTCAACCCATCTATTTACCGCTCTATGATTGGTTCATTGCTTTATGTTTGTGCATCTAGACCAGACATCATGTTTAGTGTATGCATGTGTGCTAGATTTCAAGCTTTCCCTAGGGAAAGTCATCATAAGGCGGTTAAGCATATTCTTAGATACCTTGTTCACACCCCAAAGTTGGGTCTATGGTACCCCAAGGATGCTAAGTTTGATCTCATTGGGTACACGGATGCGAATTGGGCTGGAGACAAAGTGGATCGTAAGTCCACCTCCGGTGCATGTCAATTTCTTGGACGCTCCTGTGTAAGTTGGTCCTCGAAGAAACAAAATTGTGTTGCCCTCTCCACCGCAGAAGCTAAATACATTGCAACCGCCAGTTGTGCAACTCAATTACTATGGATGAGGCAAACTTTGAAGGATTAATATATCACCTATAGACATGTGCCCCTTCTATGTGATAATGAAAGTGCCATCAATATTGCTAAGAACCCCAAAGATCATACCCGCACCAAGCACATTGATATTAGGTATCACTTCTTGAGAGATCATGTGGAGAAGGGTGATGTTGACATCGCTCATGTTGGCACAGATATGCAACTTGCAGATATTTTCACGAAGCCCTTGGATGAAGCAAGGTTTTGTCAACTTAGGCATGAACTTGGTATCTTGGAGCTTGACAACATTATGTGAAAACTAGTACCCATGCATGCATTGTCATAATGTCTTGTCTCGATGCAGGCATATATTTAGGGAGACACCCAACTCCTGAGTACTCTCACCCTATGAAATGCATAAAAAGAACAAACACTCTCAAAGCTACCATGTTATTCTAACTATGGTGCTTTCAATGATGGAGTAGTGGTTATGCACCCGAAGTTCCAATCTTTGCGGAGCCATGTCACGTATACTCATACATGGTGGTTTTAGCCATCCCTCTTGTCATTTCGAACAATATCTGAGCAGTATGTGTCTTATTATTGTTGGCATAGGATACTCATTGCTTAACATATTATGTCTTTGCATCTTACTACATACTGTAATCATCATCTCCCCATCATTGTTATTAGCACCAATAATTGCACCCTCCCCTTCTCAAAAATTCATATATGCTTCCGGACGTCTGCTATGTACCGAACGTCCGTAAAATCCTCTCTGTTGCCCTCATACCAGACGTCCAGTGAGACCGGACTTCCGTTAATTTCTTCCCTGTCCCGTCCCGTCATATGTCCGGTGTTTTTGGTCGTCCGCTATCTGGCGCTCTGGTCATTTTTCTTAGGTCCCGGACGTCCATCCCACACCGGTCATCCGGTCAATTCCTGGCCCACGTATATATAGCGGAGTGTGTGATTGAGCAGTTCCTAAATCTAAATCCACTCGGTCCTCATCCCTTATCTACCGCCGCCGCTCACTCTCCTCGCTGGGGGTGCGCGCCGGCCGTGCTCCTCGCCGTCTTTGCGCGGGTGGGGTCGTCCCGGCCGCCGTCGGGGGCTCCGTTCGTCCTCGTATCGTCCCGACCACCATCGGGGCCCCGCTCGTCCCGGTCGCATCTCCTCCTCGTTCGTTCATCCTCCCGAGGTAGAACCTCCTCTTATTCTCCCTCATCCATCGAACTTCTTCGATCTATGACGGTGGATAAGTGATTTCGGTCTTCCTTCTCCTCTAGGTCAAGATGCCAAAGACCAAGCACTCGCGCGCAAGCAGGTCACCATGGGTCATCTCGTCTGTCTCGTCGTGGTGGCTCCGATGATTCACAGGAGCGGGCTCGTCCTCAGAAGCGTGCCGCCCTTCCTCACAGCTCGGCTAGCGACTCCTCATCAGAGGAATCCGATTATGAGGACGAGCTGGAAGATTTGGAGCAGCCCGAGTTCATTGCTATTCGCACCTCCGCACCCAAGCCGGGAACACGTCGGCCTACCTTCTAGCCTCCTCCTCCTCCTCCTCCTCCGGTACAACCTCAAGGTGATGCCTGTCGCATCTCTCTTGAACCTCCACTTCCTCTCGGCCGCAAAATTAAACGGTTCAATGAGGTTCCCATTGCTTCCTATCTTAAGCTTCATCGTGACATTGATCAATTCTCTGTTGTGCGCAACTCACAAGATGCTCGCTTTCACACTAATGTCCAGGCAAACATTTTTACCACCATCATCATTCCTAAGGGTCTATCTCTCCATGTTTGCATTGACTTGGAGCATATTCGTGCTCATCTGGTGAAATATCCGGGGGCTATTGAGCTCATTGAGTCATCTAATCTTGCTGCTCCATTTGCATTTCAACATGATTTTAACCAAGCTTCAATTCATCAATTCTATGCCACATGTTACTTTGGTCCAAATAACACTGTCACTTGGATGACCTCCGACACCGTGCTCACGGCGTCTTATTCTCAGTTTGTTGCTGCCCTTGGGTTTCCTGACACCAGTTTCAAAATCCATAAGGATGACCCCAACCATAGGCCCAAGGGCATTGATGTATGTTTGGATCTTCTCAAACCGATAGAAGACATGACTAATGAGGAGAAACAAAAGGGTCTGAACCAAGTCTCCATTTGACGCTCACCTTTCTACATCATCTATCAGTGTGTCATTCGCACCATTTATCCCAAGATGGGTGACAAGGGGTCTTGCAAGAGATACTGCATTGATCTCATGCATCGCCTCTATCCATCTCCAAAGGGGAAGATAAATGTTCCTCATTTTCTGTGGCATGAGACATGTCTCGCTTGTTTTCAGCACAAGCGAGCCTTTCCTCATGCCCCCTTTCTTCGGGCTTTTATTGAGAGTGTTTGCTCCATTTCCCATTGCCCGCACTCACTTGCATGAGCGGTGGGTCATTCCACCTCACATGGTGGATGATTGGGTCCCCAAGGACTCTTCTGCTCCTACTCATCGCACTGCAGCTAGTGTTCCTCCTCCAAGTGCTCATTCTACTCCTTCCGGTTCTGCATCCTTTGGCCGCATTGCTCACTTTCTTAGGAAGGCTCACTCTGCCATGATGAAGGTGTTTACCTTTCATTGCTCCCAAAATCATGACTTGTCACTCGCATGGTCACTTCCAATAATGCTCTGAAGGCTCGTCTGAGAGACTCCGGAGTTTACGATGTGAGTGACGATGAACGTCTCCCTGACGAACCACCTTCTGACTTTGGTTCTCCCTCAGGTCTTGAGTGGGCTGACTTCTTTGACGAGGCTGGTGGCAGTGGTGCTCATGATGATGATGATGCTCTTTGATGATGTTATGACCCCTTTTTTGGGTATTTGATGCCAAGGGGGAGTAGGCACTTATTTATGTGATGCTATGATATTAGCTTGTATCGAACTCATGTTATGTATGTTATCGACTTATGTTCTATGCTATGAGTGATGAACCTATATGGAGCCTATTATGGTTTTATGTTATCTTGTTATCTTTTTTATGAGATTTGTTTGTGATGGTATAAAATTGAGGGGGAGCTCTCCTCATGCTTATTTTATGTATGCACATGTTTTGGGGGAGCTCCACAACAAATATTTTTGATATTCAAAGTTTTTTATTTTTATTAAGAAGTTGTAATGCCCTCGATGCGGCTATATCTCCCACGTGTCGAAGCACGACTTAGAGGCATAACCGCATTGAAAGCAATGTCGCAAGTGAGGCAATCTTCACACAACCCATGTAATATATAAGGAAAAGAGATACATAGTTGGCTTACAATCGCCACTTCACACAATTACATGAATAAAGCATTACAACATCCAAATACAATCAAGGTCCGGCTATGGAACCAAAATGAAAGAAGAACCCCGAATGCGACAAAGGTCCCCGATCGACCCCAACTGGGCTCCACTACTGATCAACTAGAACGAAACAACACAAAGGACAAGATCTTCATCGAGCTCCTCCTGAGCTTGGTTGCGTCATCCGCACGGACTCGTCGGCACCTGAAGATGGTTTTGGAAGTATCTGTGAGCCACGGGGACTCAGCAATCTCGCACCCTCGCGATCAAGACTATTTAAGCTTATGGGTAAGGTAAAAGGTAGGAGGTGGAGCTGCAGCAAGCGACTAGCATATATAGTGGCTAACATACGCAAAAGAGAGCGAGAAGAGAAGGCAAAGCACGGTCGATAAAAGTATGATCACGAAGTAATCCTGGACTACCTACGTCAAGCATAACTCCAACAACCGTGTTCACTTCCTGGACTCCGCCGGAAAGAGACCATCACGGTTACAAACGCGGTTGATTCATTTTAATTAAGGTCAACTTCAGGTTTTCTACAACCGGACATTAACAAATTCCCATCTGCCCATAACCACGGGCACGGCTTTCGAAAGTTCAAATCCCTGCAGGGGTGTCCCAACTTAGCCCATCACAAGCTCTCATGGTCAACGAAGGAATAGACCTCCTCCTGAGACGTTCCGATCAGACTCGGTATCCCAGTACAACAAGACATTTCGATAGGGTAAAACTAAACCAACAACACCGCCCGATGCGCCGACATCCTGATGGGAGCTGCACATATCTCGTTCTCAGGGCAACACCGGATAGGTCAAGCTACGAGTAAAACCAGCCCTCAAGTTTCCCCGAGGTGGCCCCGCAGGCTGCCCATTTCGGACCAACACTTAGAAAAGCACTGGCCCGGGGGGATTAAAATAAAGATGACCCTCGAGAGAGCGACTCCCAAGGGAAAAGTAGGTGGTGGTGAGGAAAATGGTAAAACCAAGGTTGGGCATTGCTGGAGGAGCTTTACTTAAGGCGAATTGTCAAGGGGTTCCCATTATTACCCAACCGCGTAAGGAACGCAAAATCCGGGAACATAACACCGATATGACGGAAACTAGGGCGGCAAGAGTGGAACAAAACACCAGGCATAAGGCCAAGCCTTCCACCCTTTACCAAGTATATAGATGCATTAATTAAATAAGATATTTAGTGATATCCCAACAAAATATCCATGTTCCAAACATGGAACAAGCTCCAAGAGGGGCTGAGCAAAGCGGTAACATAGCAAAGAGGGGCTGAGCAACTAACAACGGTAATCTTCACCTGCAACTAACAACGCTATAAGAGGGGCTGAGCAAAGCGGTAACATAGCCAAAAAACGGTTTGCTAGGACAAGGTGGGTTAGAGGCTTGGTTCAACAATATAGGAGGCATGATAAGCAAGTGGTAGGTATCGCAGCATAGGCATAGCAAAAGAGCGAGCAACTAAGCAAGCAAAGATAGAAGTGATTTCGAGGGTATGATCATCTTGCCTGAAATCCCGCAAGGAAGAAGAACGAGTCCATGAAGAAGACAAATGGACGTAGACGAACGGGTCCTCACAAACACGACGTTACCGGAACCAACCCGAAGAAGCAAACACCGGAAAGAAGCACACAACATAGTAAACAACCAACATATGAACATGGTATGATATGCGGGATGCGGGATGCGATGCATATGCATGATTGGACAAGGAATGCATAAACCTGGCCTCAACTTGGAAATCCAAGATTTCCACTGGAAAGGTGAGGTGATTTCGGTTGAAATCGATATAAAGATCACCGGAATCGGAGTTACGGTTTGGAAATGGCAAGCGATTCAAATATGACACCGGTCTGCGATTTACAACAAGTAACCATCTAAATGCAATGAGATGAACATGCTACAGCACTCAAACATGGCAACAAAATACATGGCAGGGAAGCATTCAAGATGCTTAACAAAAGACTAGCACTGAGCTACGGCCAATTCATCCACTAACAGGTTCAAACAAGCATGGCAAAAGAGCAAACGGTAAACAGATTTCAGACTTAGTGAAATTAACACTAGCCTGGAATTTCAGATCAGATAGCACTCTTCGGAGCAACAAAACTACATGCTACAGGACCTGAACATGACAAAGAAGAACATGGCATGGAGCTACTCAACAAGCTTAACAAAAGTCCCTTAGTGACCTTGAGCCAAAAGGGATCCGAAAATATACTAACAAGCACACGAACATAGCAAAAACATAATCAGTTTTCAGACTTAGTGAAAACTGACACATGCTGAAACATAACTCAAGTAGGCATGTTTACGAGCTCGATGCACTCACTACAGTGCAAGTCATGGCAATACAAGCATACATCCATTAATAAGGCACAAAATGCAAGCTAGACATGGCAAGAACAAAGGCATATCATGCACGGATCAACTACAACCACATCGGCAAAATCGCAAACAAGTTGACGATCTGCCCAGATTCACAACGAAGCAAAAGTAGAGCTCGATTGACTCAAGCTAGGGTGCTCCATATATGCAAACAAAGACATGGATGGATAGAGCACTACAAGGTTAACAAAACATCCTTACTGATCATCCTCAAAAGAGCCACGAATCTCTAGGAAACAACATGAACATATGGCATCATGAACTAAACAATCCCAGGACTTAGTGAAATTACTAAGTCCCTGAAAACAGAATTACCGGGTGCCTCACTTTGCAAGCTTGCACTAGTCACCACACACATCACAAAAATACATGGGTTGCACCTCTGGAAAGATAACAAAACCCTTAACAAAACATATGTAGAGCTCATGGTCATATCATGCACACAATAATCATGGCAAAAATGACAAAAGTCTAACATGGAGTAGCAGATCTGACAATTAACTCAAGTAGCCCTCTTCTAACAGCATTTCGGGCATCAAGATGACCTCAAATGAAAATGATGCAATGGAATGACATGATGTACTCTCTGAGACGAACATTTTGATATGCTATATGCCCAAATCAGAGTTACGGATGCGGAGATATGGCATAATGAACATGGGCATATGAAACATGGCAATCTCGGGGACTTAGTAGAATTTTTACCCCGCGAGAAAGTCAACTGGACGAGATGATCCCGGGACAGAGGGATCCGGGCGGCGCGGGGCTGCGTTTGGATGAGATCCCGGTGGATCTCGTCCCGATCCACCGGATCTCACCGGAGAGGACGACGGCGGCCGGAGGGAGGTCGCCGGCGAGCTCGGCGGCCGTCGGATCCGGCGGGGCTCGGGCCTCCCGCGGCCGGATCTCGCGTGGCGGCGGAGGGCGGGGCGAGGGAGGCGGAGCAACGGCGGCGGCGCGCTGTGCAGAGGCCGGCGAGGCGAAGTGGCGGCGACCGGCGGGCGGTGGGGCGGGCGCCGGCGATAGAGACGCGCGGCGGCGGAGATCGGCGCACGGCTGCGGAGGCGGGCGGGCGGCTCGGGCCTGTTGCGGCCCGGGGCGGGCCTCTCGCGGGCCGGGCAGGCCGCGTCGGCGGAGAGAGAGAGGAGGCCGGTGGGGTGACAAGTGGCGGCGTCCGGTTGGTTGGCGGCGGCGGCGGGGTGATGTGGCGCGACGCCACTGGCCGGAGCGAGGTGGAGGGCGGACATGTCCGTCGGTGGAAGAAACGTCCGGGCGTGAGGTGGAAGAGGACTAGGGTTTGTACCGCGAATATTTCGGAGGGGATCACATATATACAGGTAGAGGGAGCTAGGAGAGTCCAAATGAGGTGCGGTTTTTGGCCACGCGATCGTGATCGAACGACCGAGATGGTGGAGGAGGTTTAGGTGGGTTTTGGGCCAAATTGGAGGGGTGTTGGGCTGCAACACACACGAGGCCTTCTCGGTCCCTCGGTTAACCGTTGGAGCATCAAACAAAGTCCAAATGATACGAAACTTGACAGGCGGTCTACCAGTAGTAAACCAAGGCCGCATGACAAGTCTCGGTCCAATCCGGAAATGTTTAATCCCCACACATGAAAGAAAGGTAGAAATGACCACCGGAGGAGAACGGAACGCTGGAATGCAAAACGGACAACGGGGAAAATGCTCGGATGCATGAGACGAACACGTATGCAAATGAAATGCACATGATGACATGATATGCAATGCATGACACGCAAGCAATGACAAGGCAAACAACAACGAATAAGTGGACGACACCTGGCACATCGGTCACGGGGCATTACAGAAGTGCATGTATGTTGTCATCAACTACCTAAAAGGGGGAGATTGAAAGTGCAATCATGCCCTTAATCGTATTTTGATGTTGATGACAACATGCATTTTGGGACTAATCATGTTTATCAACTAAATCTCAGGATTATGTCTCAAGGGCCGTGTGTGGATCATGACTATGGACAAATATCACTCATGAGCAGAGATACAAGACAAAGACAAAGCTTCGGCTCCTTTTCGATTCGTTCTTGAGTATAGGGATCCCGCACTATGAAGAGGGGATCGTTGGTTTTCGTGAAAGAACTTGCTCAAACCCACAAAATATCCTCGCACATCATCTCTGTGCCATCTCAAGTTCTTCCTCTACGTGTGCACAATTTCTGGTATGGTTCTAAGCTGGTAGGTTCAGATATCATCGGACGTCCGACGTTCTACGGACATCCGACACCTCACAGCCAACCGGGCATCTGGCTCTTTTCGGATGTTTGGTGCCTCCTCACAGAAGCTAAATTAGCGGAAATCCAGTCTCACCAGACAACCGGTCTCCGGACGTGTGCTCCTCTCCGGATTTCCGGTTCTGCCTCAACAGAACGTTAATTAGCGGATTTCCGACCACACCAGACGTCCGGGCTCCGGACGGCCGGTGCCTTCCGGACGTCCGCTGGCTGTGTGTCTCATGCCTCGTCTGTGGACTAGTAGGTGTTCTAGCAAGCAAACGACCGGCCGCCCGTCCGGATGTCCGGACCAATCTGAGTCGCCGGTCGTCCGGTGCCCACCGGACGTCCGTCAGCCCCTGTGCACTATGTGGCTCAACGGTCTGTTTTGCACTCACACTATATATAGCCCTTCTCCTGTTGGGGATCGTAGCAGAAATTTAAAATTTTCTACGCATCACCAAGATCTATCTATGGAGTAATCTAGCAACGAGGGGAAGGGGAGTGCATCTACATACCCTTGTAGATCGCTAAGCGAAAGCGTTGCAAGAACGCGGATGAAGGAGTCGTACTCGCAGCGATTCAGATCGCGGTTGATTCCGATCTAGCGCCGAACGGATGGCGCCTCCGCGTTCAACACACGTACAGCCCGGGGACGTCTCCTCCTTCTTGATCCAGCAAGGGGAGAGGAGAAGTTGAGGGAGAACTCCAAGCTCTACGGAGGAGGAGGAGGAAGAGTTGGAGGAGGGAGGGCTGCGCCAGGGAAGAGGTCACGACTGCCCTCCCACCCCTCCACTATATATAGGGGCAAGGGAAGAGGGGGAGGCGCCCTAGGGTTTCCCCTAGGGGCGGCGGCTAGGTAGATTGGATCTCCCTAGGGAAAATCCTAGGGAGACTTGCCCCCCAAGCCAAGCAGGTGGAGGCTTGCCTCCCAAGCCAGGTGGAGGCTCCCCAACCCCCAAGTAATGTGGGGAAGGGTGTGGGGGGCTCACCACCCCTTAGTGGGCTGGTTTGCCCCTTCCCCTTTGGCCCATGAGACCCTCCCACACTTGTCGAGGCTCCCGAAACACCTTTCGGTCATGCTGGCCATAACCTGATACCCCCGGAACACTTTCGGACTCCAATACCCTTCATCCAATATACCGATCTTCACCTCCGGACCATTCCGGAGCTCCTCATCATGTCCGGGATCTCATCCGGGACTCCGAACAACCTTCGGTAACCACATACTATTTCCCATAACAACTCTAGCGTCACCGAACCTTAAGTGCGTAGACCCTACGGGTTCGGGAACCATGCAGACATGACCGAGACAACTCTCCGGCCAATAACCAACGGCGGGATCTAGATACCCATGCAGACATGACCCGTTGACTTTCTAGCATGGATAATAAACAATTATCATGAACAAGGAAATATAAAATAACCAATTTATTATTGCCTCTAGGGCATATTTCCAACAGTCTCCCACTTGCACTAGAGTCAATAATCTAGTTCACATCGCCATGTGATTAACACTCACAGGTCACATCGCCATGTGAGCTACATCCAAGAGTCTACTAGACTCGATGATCTAGTTCACATCACTATGTGATAAACACTCAAACAGTTCTGGGTTTGATCATGTTATGCTTGTGAGAGAGGTTGTAGTCAACGGGTCTTGCCATATTCAGATCCCTATGTATTTCGCAGAACTTTATATCGTAGATGCTGCTACCACGTTCCACTTGAGCTATTCCAAATTGTTGATCCATTATACGTATCCGGTATCTCTACTCAGAGCTATCCGGATAGGTATTAAGCTTGCATCGACGTAACTCTTTACGTCGAACTCTTTATCACCTCCATAACCGAGAAACATTTCCTTATTCCTCTAAGGACAATTTTGACCGCTATCTGGTGATCCAGTCCTAGATCACCTTTGTACCCTCTTGCCAGACATGTGGCAAGGCACACATCAGGTGCGGTACTCAGCATGGCATAACGTATAGAGCCTATGACAAGAGCATAGGGGACGACCTTCGTCCTTCCTCTTTCTTCTGCCGTGGTCAAGCTTTGAGTCTTACTCAACTTCACACCTTACAACTCAGGTAAGAACCCCTTCTTTGACTGATCTATTTTGAACTCCTTCAAAAACATGTCAAGGTGTGCGTTCTTTGAAAGTATCATCAGGCGTTTTGATCTATCTCTATAGATCTTGATGCCCAATATGTAAGCAGCTTTATCCAGGTCTTCCTTTGAAAAATATTCTTCAAACAACCGTTTATGCTTTCCAGAAATTCTACATTATTCCGGATCAACAATATGTCATCCACATATACTTATCAGAAATTTTGTAGTGCTCCCACTCACTTTCTTATAAATACAAGTTTCTAGCAAACATTGTATAAACCTGAAAGCATTGATCACTCCATCAAAGCATATATTCTGACTCCGAGATGCTTGCTCTAGTCCATAGAAGGATCGCTGGAGCCAGCATACCTTTTAGCATCCTTAGGATCGACAAAACCTTTTATTGTATCACATACAACTTTTCTTACGAAAACTGGTAAGAAAACTTGTTTGATATCCATCTGTAAGATTTCATAATCGAAAAATACAGCTAATGCTAACATGATTCCGACGGACTTAAGCATCGCTATGGGTGAGAAATTCTCATCGTAGTCAACTCCTTGAACTTGTGAAAAGATTCTTTCCCACAAGTCGAGCTTCATAGACGGTAACATTACCGCCCACGTCCGTCTTCTTCTTAAAGATCCATTTATCTCAATGGATTGCCGATCATCGGGCAAGTCCACCAAAGTCCATACTTTGTTTTGATATATGGACCCTATCTCGGATTTCATGGCTTCTAACCATTTGTCGAAATACGGGCCCACCATCGCTTCTCCATAGTTCGTAGGTTCATTGTTGTCCAACAACATGATATTTAAGACATGATTACCGTACCACTTAGGAGTAGTACATATCCTTGTCGACCTACGAGGTTCGATAGCAACTTGATTCAAAGCTTCATGATCACTATCATTAACTTCCTATTCAAAAAACGTAGGCGCCACAGAAAACATCTTTCTGTGTTGCATCACTCTCTGGTTGAAGTAAAGGTTCGACAACCTCATCAAGTTCTATCTTCCTCCCACTCAATTCTTTCGAGAGAAACTCCTTCTCGAGAAAGGACCCGTTCTTAGCGACAAACAATTTGCCCTCAGATCTGAGATAGAAGGTATACCCAAATGTCACCTTTGGGTATCCTATGAAGATGTGTTTGTCCGCTTTGGGTTCGAGCTTCTCCGGCTGAAGCCTGAAGCATCGCAGCCCCAAACATTAAGAAATGACAACTTTGGTTTCTTACCAAACCAATGTTCATACGGCGTCATCTCAACGGACTTAGATGGTGTCCTATCTAAAGTGAATGCAGATGTCTCTAACGCATATCCTCAAAATGAAAAATGGTAGATCAGTAAGAGACATCATAGATCGCACCATATCTCATAAGGTTCGATTACGACGTCCGAACACACCATTTATCTGTGGTGTTCCAGGTGGCTTCAACTGTGAAACAATTCCACAATGTCTTAAGTGTTTGCCAAACTCATAACTCAGAAATTCTCATCGATCAGATCGTAGGAATTTGATCTTCTTGTTATGATGGTTCTTAACTTCACTCTGAAATCGCTTGAACTTTTCAAACGTTTCAGACTTGTGCTTCATTAAGTAAATATACCTATATCTACCCAAATCATCAGTGAAGATGAGAAAATAGCGATATCCACTGCACGCTTCAATTCTCATTGGATCACACGCATCAGCATGCATGATTTCCAACAAGTCATTTTCCCGTTTCATTGTACCTGAAAACGGGGTCTTAGTCATCCTGCCCATGAGGCATGGCTCGCATGTGTCAAGTGATTCAAAATCAAGTGACTCCAAACATCCATATATATGGAGTTTCTTCATGCATCTTACGCCAATATGACCTGAGCGGCAGTGCCACAAAAAGGTGGTACTATCATTATTAACTCTACATCTTTTGGCATGAACATGTGTATTACCATGACCGAGATTCAATGAACCATTCACATAGGGTGCATGACCATGAAAGGTATTATTCATGTAAACAGAATAACCATTATTCTCTAACTTAAATGAATAACCGTATTGCAATGAACATGATCTAATCATACTCATGCTCAACGTAGACACCTGATAACATTTATCTAGGTTCAATACTAATCCCGAAGGTTGATGGAGCGTGCGATGGTGATCTCATCAACTTTGGAAACACTTCCAACACACATCGTTGTTGGAAATATGCCCTAGAGGCAATAATAAATTAGTTATTATTATATTTCCTAGTTCATGATGATCGTTTATTATCCATGCTAGAATTGTATTGATAGGAAACTCAGATACATGTGTGGATACATAGACAACACCATGTCCCTAGTAAGCCTCTAGTTGACTAGCTCGTTGATCAATAGATGGTTACGGTTTCCTGACGATGGACATTGGACGTCGTTGATAACGGGATCACATCATTAGGAGAATGATGTGATGGACAAGACCCAATCCTAAGCCTAGCACAAGATCATGTAGTTCGTTTGCTAAAGCTTTTCTAATGTCAAGCATCATTTCCTTAGACCATGAGATTGTGCAACTCCCGGATACCGTAGGAGTGCTTTGGGTGTGCCAAACGTCACAACGTAACTGGGTGGCTATAAAGGTACACTACAGGTATCTCCGAAAGTGTCTGTTGGGTTGGCACGAATCGAGACTGGGATTTGTCACTCCGTGTAAACGGAGAGGTATCTCTGGGCCCACTCGGTAGGACATCATCATAATGTGCACAATGTGACCAAGGAGTTGATCATGGGATGATGTGTTACGGAACGAGTAAAGAGACTTGCCGGTAACGAGATTGAACAAGGTATTGGGATACCGACGATCGAATCTCGGGCAAGTACAATACCGCTAGACAAAGGGAATTGAATACGGGATTGATCGAATCCTCGACATCGTGGTTCATCCGATGAGATCATCGTGGAACATGTGGGAACCAACATGGGTATCCAGATCCCGCTGTTGGTTATTGACCGGAGAACGTCTCGGTCATGTCTGCATGGTTCCCGAACCCGTAGGGTCTACACACTTAAGGTTCGATGACGCTAGGGTTATAAAGGAAGTTTGTATGTGGTTACCGAATGTTGTTCGGAGTCCCGGATGAGATACCGGACATCACGAGGAGTTCCGAAATGGTCCGGAGGTAAAGATTTATATATGGGAAGTCCTGTTTTGGTCGCCGGAAAAGTTTCGGGGTTTATTGGTAACGTACCGGGACCACCGGGAGGGTCCCGGGGGTCCATCAAGTGGGGCCACCAGCCCCGGAGGTCTGCATGGGCCAAGTGTGGGAGAGGACCAGCCCCAGGTGGGCTGGTGCCCCCCCCCCCCCCAAGGCCCAAGGCGCAAGGGACAGGGAAGGGGGGCAAACCCTAGGGCAGATGGGCCCTAAGGCCCACCCCAGGTGCGCCTCCCCTCTCTCCCCCCTTGGCCGCCCCCCCTTAGATGGGATCTAGGCTGGCCGCCACCCCTAGGGGTGGAAACCTAGTTGGGGGCGCAGCCCCGCCCCTCCCCCTATATATACTTGAGGTTTGGGCTGCCCAACACAGACGAGTTCCTCTCCTTCTTGGCGTAGCCCAACCCCTCTCCCTCCTCGTCTCTTGCGATGCTTGGCGAAGCCCTGCTGGAGTACCACGCTCCTCCACCACCACCACGCCGTTGTGTTGCTGCTGGATGGAGTCTTTCTCAACCTCTCCCTCTCTCCTTACTGGATCAAGGCATGGGAGACGTCACCAGGTTGTACGTGTGTTGAACGCGGAGGTGCCGTCCGTTCGGCACTAGGATCTCCGGTGATTTGGATCACGATGAGTACGACTCCTTCAACCCCGTTCTCTTGAACGCTTCCGCATAGCGATCTACAAGGGTATGTAGATGCACTCTCCTTCCCCTCGTTGCTGGTTTCTCCATAGATAGATCTTGGTGACATGTAGGAAAATTTTGAATTTCTGCTACGTTCCCCAACAGTGGCATCATGAGCTAGGTCTATTGCGTACATTCTATGCACGAGTAGAACACAAAGTAGTTGTGGGCATTGATTTTGTTCATTATGCTTACCGTTACTAGTCCAATCTTGATTCAGCGGCATTGTGGGATGAAGCGGCCCGGACCGACCTTACACGTACTCTTACGTGAGACTGGTTCCACCGACTGACATGCACTAGTTGCATAAGGTGGCTAGCGGGTGTCTGTCTCTCCCACTTTAGTCAGATCGGATTTGATGAAAAGGGTCCTTATGATGGGTAAATAGCAATTAGCATATCACGTTGTGGTTTTTGCGTAGGTAAGAAACGTTCTTGCTAGAAACCCATAGCAGCCACGTAAAACATGCAAACAACAATTAGAGGACGTCTAACTTGTTTTTGCAGGGTATGCTATGTGATGTGATATGGCCAAGAAGAATGTGATGAATGATATGTGATGTATGAGATTGATCATGTTCTTGTAATAGGAATCACGACTTGCATGTCGATGAGTATGACAACCGGCAGGAGCCATAGGAGTTGTCTTTATTTTTTGTATGACCTGCGTGTCATTGAACAACGCCATGTAATTACTTTACTTTATTGCTAACCGGTAGCCATAGTAGTAGAAGTAATAGTTGGCGAGCAACTTCATGGAGACACGATGATCGAGATCATGATGATGGAGATCATGGTGTCATGCCGGTGACAAGATGATCATGGAGCCCCAAGATGGAGATCAAAGGAGCTATATGATATTGGCCATATCATGTCACTATTATTTGATTGCATGTGATGTTTATCATGTTTATGCATCTTATTTGCTTAGAACAACGGTAGTAAATAAGATGATCCCTCATTAAAATTTCAAGAAAAGTGTTCCCCCTAACTGTGCACCGTTGCGACAGTTTGTTGTTTCGAAGCACCACGTGATGATCGGGTGTGATAGATTCTAACGTTCACATACAACGGGTGTAAGACAGATTTACACACGCGAAACACTTAGGTTGACTTGACGAGCCTAGCATGTACAGACATGGCCTCGTAACACAAGAGACCGAAAGGTCGAGCATGAGTCGTATGGTAGATACGATCAACAAGAAGATGTTCACCGATGATGACTAGTCCGTCTCACGTGATGATCGGACACGGCCTAGTTGACTCGGATCATGTAATCACTTAGATGACTAGAGGGATGTCTATCTGAGTGGGAGTTCATAAGATGAACTTAATTATCCTGAACATAGTCAAAAAGATCTTTGCAAATTATGTCGTAAGCTCGCACTTTAGTTCTACTGTTTAGATATGTTCCTAGAGAAAATATAGTTGAAAGTTGACAGTAGCAATTATGCGGATGACTAGAGGGATGTCTATCTGAGTGGGAGTTCATAAGATGAACTTAATTATCCTGAACATAGTCAAAAAGATCTTTGCAAATTATGTCGTAAGCTCGCACTTTAGTTCTACTGTTTAGATATGTTCCTAGAGAAAATATAGTTGAAAGTTGACAGTAGCAATTATGCGGATGACTAGAGGGATGTCTATCTGAGTGGGAGTTCATAAGATGAACTTAATTATCCTGAACATAGTCAAAAAGATCTTTGCAAATTATGTCGTAAGCTCGCGCTTTAGTTCTACTGTTTAGATATGTTCCTAGAGAAAATATAGTTGAAAGTTGATGGTAGCAATTATGCGGACAGTAGAAAGCTTATGTCCTTAATGCACCGCTCAGTGTGCTGAACCCCAAACGTCGTTTGTGGATGTTACGAACATCGGACATACACGTTTAGATAACTACATGATAGTTCAGTTAAACGGTTTAGAGTTGAGGCGCCAAAGACGTTTTTCGAAACGTCGCGGAACATATGAGATGTTTCGAGGGCTGAAATTGGGATTTCAGGCTCGTGCCCACGTCAAGAGGTATAAGACCTCCGACGATTTTCTTAGCCTACAAACTAAGGAGAAAAGCTCAATTGTTGAGCTTGTGCTCAGATTGTCTGAGTACAACAATCATTTGAATCGAGTGGGAGTTGATCTTCCAGATGAGATATTGATGTTTCTCCGAAGTCATTACCACCAAGCTGCTAGAGCTTCGTGATGAACTATAATGTATCAGGGACATATATGATGATCCTTGAGATATTCGCGATGTTTGACACCACAAAAGTAGAAATCAAGAAGGAGCATCAATTGTTGATGGTTGGTGAAACCACTAGTTTCAAGAAGGTCAAGGGCAAGAAGGGATACTTCATGAAACGGCAAATCAGCTGCTGCTCTAGTGAAGAAACCCAAGGTTGAACCCAAACCCGAGACTAAGTGCTTCTGTAATAAGGGGAACAGCCACTGGAGCAGAATTACCCTAGATACTTGGTAGATGAGAAGGCTGTCGATAGAAGTATATTGGATATACATTATGTTAATGTGTACTTTACTAGTACTCCTAGTAGCACCAGGGTATTAGATACCGGTTCGGTTGCTAAGTGTTAGTAACTCGAAATAAAAGCTACGGAATAAACGGAGACTAGCTAAAGGTGAGATGACGATATGTGTTGGAAGTATTTCCAAGGTTGATCAAATATCGTACGCTCCCTCTACCATCAAGATTGGTGTTTGCGTTGAGCATAGATATGATTGGATTATGTCTATCGCAATACGGTTATTCATTTAAGGAGAATAATGGTTACTCTGTTTATTTGAGTAATACCTTCAATGGTCTTGCACCTAAAATGAATGGTTTATTGAATCTCGATCGTAGTGATACACATGTTCATGCCAAAAGATATAAGATAGTAATGATAGTACCACCTACTTGTGGCACAGCCACGTAAGTCATATCGGTATAAAACGCATGAAGAAGCTCCATGTTGATGGATCTTTGGACTCACTCATTTTTTGAAAAGTTTGAGACATGCGAACCATGTCTATTGGTGTATATGCATGAAGAAACTCCATGCAAATGGACCGTTTGGACTCACTTAATTTTGAATCACTTGAGACATGCAAATCATACCACATGGGCAAGATGACTGAAAGCCTCGTTTTCAGTAAAATGGAACTAGAAAGCAACTTGTTGGAAGTAATACATTTTGATGTGTGCAGTCCAATGAGTGCTGGGGCGTGTAGTGGATATCGTTATGTTCTTACTTCACAGATGATTTGAGTAGATGTTGAGTACATTTACTTGATGAATCACGAGTCTGAATTATTGAAAGGTTCAAGTAATTTCAGGGTGAAGTTGAAAGATCGTCGTGACAAGAGGATAAAATATCTATGATATGATCATAGAGATGAATATATGAATTACGAGTTTGGCACAGAATTAAGACATTGTGGAAATTGTTTCACAACTAATACAGCCTGGAACACCATAGTGTGATGGTGTGTCCGAACATCATAATTGCACCCTATTGGATATGATGCATACCATGATGTCTCTTATCGAATTACCACGATAGTTTATGGGTTAGGCATTAGAGACAACCGCATTCACTTTAAATAGGGCACCACGTAATTCCGATGAGATGACACCGTATGAACTATGGTTTAGAGAAACCTAAGCTATCATTTCTTAAAAGTTTGGGGCTGCGACGCTTATGTGAAAAAAGTTTCAGGCTGATAAGCTCGAACCCAAAGCGGATAAATGCATCTTCATAGGACACCCAAAACAGTTGGGTATACCTCCTGTCTCAGATCCGAAAGCAATAAGGGATTGTTTCTAGAATCGGGTCCTTTCTCGAGGAAAAGTTTCTCTCGAAAGAATTGAGTGGGAGGATGGTGGAGACTTGATGAGGTTATTGAACCGTCTCTTCAACTAGTGTGTGGCAGGGCACAGGGAGTTGTTCCTGTGGCACCTAAACCAATTGAAGTGGAAGCTTATGATAGTGATCATGAAACTTCAGATCAAGTCACTACCAAACCTCGTGGGATGACAAGGATGCGTACTACTTCAGAGTGGTACGTAATCCTGTCTTGGAAGTCATGTTGCTAGACAACAATGAACCTACGAGCTATGGAGAAGCGATGGTGGGCCTGGATTCCAAAATGGCTCGAGGCCATATAATCCGAGAGAGGATCCATGTATGAAAACAAAGTGTAGACTTTGGTAGAACGGCTCGATGGTCGTAAGTCTATTGAGTACATATGGATTTTAAAAGGAAGACGGACAATGATGGTAAGTATCACCATTAAGAAAGCTCGACTTGTCGTTAAGATTTTTTTCGACAAGTTCAAGGAGTTGACTATGATGAGACTTTCTCACTCATAGCGATGCTAAGAGTCTGTTGGAATTATATTAGCGATTACTGCATTATTTATGAAATCTTGCAGATAGGATGTCAAAACATTGTTTCCTCGACGATTTTCTTGAGGAAAGGTTGTATGTGATACAACCGGAAGGTTTTGTCAATCCTGAAAGATGCTAATAAGTATGCAAAGCTCCAGCAATCCTTCTAAGGACTGGAGTAAGCATCTCGGAGTTGGAATGTATGCTTTGATGAGATGATCAAAGATTTTGGGTGAATACAAAGTTTATGAGAAACTTGTATTTCCAAAGAAGTGAGTGGGAGCACTATAGAATTTCTGATGAGTATATGTTGTTGACATATTGTTGATCAGAAATGACGTAGAATTTCTAGAAAGCATATAGGGTTATTTGGAAAGTGTTTTTCAATGGAAAGCCTGGATTAAGCTACTTGAACATTGAGCATCAAGATCTATAAGGATAGATCAAAACGCTTAATGGTACTTTCAAATGAGCCCATACCTTGACATGATCTTGAAGGTGTTCAAGATGGATCAGCCAAAGAAGGAGTTCTTGCCTGAGTTGTAAGGTATGAAGTTAAGACTTAAAGCTCGACCACGGCAGAAGAAAGAGAAAGGACGAATGTCGTCCCCTATGCTTTTGTCATAGGCTCTATACGGTATGCCATGCTGAGTACCACACCTGATGTGTGCCTTGCCACATATTTGGCAAGAGGGTACAAAGGTGATCCAGGAGTGGATCACTAGATAGCGGTCAAAATTATCCTTGGAGTAATAAGGACATGTTTCTCAATTATGGAGGTGATAAAGAGTTCGGCGTAAAGGGTTACATCGATGCAAGCTTTACACCTATCCGAATGACTCTGAATAGCAAACCGGAGACGTATAGTGGAGCTACCATTTGGAATAGCTCCAAGTGGAGCGTGGACGCAGCATTTATAATATGACCTAGAGATTTGCAAAGTCCATACGGATCTGATTGTTGCAGACCCGTTGACTAAAACCTCTCTCACAAGCAAAACATGATCAAACCCCAGAACTCATTGAGTCTTAATCACATGATGATGTTGTTGGGTAACGTTGCAGAAAACAAAATTTTCCTATGGTTTCACCAAGATCCATCTATGAGTTCATCTAGCAACGAGTGATTAGATGCATCTACGTACCTTGTAGATCGTGAGCGGAAGCGTTCAAAGAACGGGGATGATGTAGTCGACACGACGTGATCCAAATCACCGGAGATCCTAGCACCGAACGGACGGCACCTCCGCGTTCAACACACGTACGGAACAGCCACGTCTCCTCCTTCTTGATCCAGCAAGGGGAGAGAGAGGTTGAGGGAGATGGCACCAGCAGCAGCACGACGGCGTGGTGGTGATGGAGCTGCAGTACTCCGGCAGGGCTTCGCCAAGCGCTATGGAGGAGGAGGAGGTGTTGGAGAGGGAGAGGGAGGCAACCAAAGGCGTAGGTGAAAAGCCCTCCTTCCCCCACTATATATAGGAGGGCCAAGGGGGGGCGCCGGCCCTAGGAGATCCAATCCTCCTAGGGGGGTGCGGCCAAGGGGGAGGAATCCCTCCTCCCCAAGGCACCTAGGAGGTGCCTTCCCCTCCTAGGACTCTTCCTCCCTTGAAACCCTAGGTGCATGGGCCTCTTGGGGCTGGTGCCCTTGGCCCGTGTAGGCCAAGGCGCACCCCCTACAGCCCATGTGGCCCCCCGGGACAGGTGGCCCCACCCGGTGGACCCCCGGGACCCTTCCGGTGGTCCCGGTACAATACCGATAACCCCGAAACTTGTCCCGATGCCCGAAACAGGACTTCCCATATATAAATCTTTACCTCCGGACCATTCCGGAACTCCTCATGATGTCCGGGATCTCATCCGGGACTCCGAACAACATTCGGGTTATTGCATATACATATCCCTACAACCCTAGCATGACCGAATCTTAAGTGTGTAGACCCTACGGGTTCGGGAGACATGTAGACATGACCGAGATCGCTCTCCGGTCAATAACCAACAGCGGGATCTGGATACCCATGTTGGCTCCCACATGCTCCAGGATGATCTCATCGGATGAACCACGATTTCGAGGATTCAAGCAACCCCGTATACAATTCCCTTTGTCAATCGGTATGTTACTTGCCCAAGATCCGATCGTCGGTATCCCAATACCTCGTTCAACCTCGTTACCGGCAAGTCACTTTACTCGTACCGTAATGCATGATCCCATGACCATACACTTGGTCACTCTGAGCTCATTATGATGATGCATTACTGAGTGGGCCCAGTGATACCTCTCTGTCATGCGGAGTGACAAATCCCAGTCTTGATCCATGTCAACCCAACAGACACTTTCAGAGATACCCGTAGTATACCTTTATAGTCACCCAGTTACGTTGTGACGTTTGGTATACCCAAAGCACTCCTACGGTATCCGGGAGTTACACGATCTCATGGTCTAAGGAAAAGATACTTGACATTGGAAAACTCTAGCAAACGAACTATACGATCTCATGCTATGTTTAGGATTGGGTCTTGTCCATCACATCATTCTCCTAATGTTGTGATCTCGTTATCAATGACATCCAATGTCCATAGTCAGGAAACCATGACTATCTGTTGATCAACGAGCTAGTCAACTAGAGGCTTACTAGGGACATGTTGGTGTCTATTATTCACACATGTATTACGATTTCCGGATAATAAAATTATAGCATGAATAAAGACAATTATCATGAACAAGGAAATATAATAATAATGCTTTTATTATTGCCTCTAGGGCATATTCCAACAGTCTCCCACTTGCACTAGAGTCAATAATCTAGTTACATTGTGATGAATCGAACACCCATGGAATTCTGGTGCTGATCATGTTTTGTTCTAGGGAGAGGTTTAGTCAACGGATCCGCCACATTCAGGTCCGTATGTACTTTACAAATCTATATGTCTCCATCTTGAACATTTTCACGAATGGAGTTGAAGCGACGCTTGATGTGCCTTGTCTTCTTGTGAAACCTGGGCTCCTTGGCAAGGGCAATAGCTCCAGTGTTGTCACAGAAGAGCTTGATCGGCCCCGACGCATTGGGTATGACTCCTAGGTCGGTGATGAACTCCTTCACCCATATTGCTTCATGTGCTGCCTCCGAGGCTGCCATGTACTCCGCTTCACATGTAGATCCCGCCACGACGCTCTGCTTGCAACTGCACCAGCTTACTGCCCCACCATTCAAAATATACACGTATCCGGTCTGTGACTTAGAATCATCCAGATCTGTGTCGAAGCTAGCGTCGACGTAACCCTTTACGACGAGCTCTTCGTCACCTCCATAAACGAGAAACATTTCCTTAGTCCTTTTTAGGTACTTTAGGATATTCTTGACCGCTGTCCAGTGTTCCTTGCCGGGATTACTTTGGTACCTTCCTACCAAACTTACGGCAAGGTTTACATCAGGTCTGGTACACAGCATGGCATACATAATAGACCCTATGGCCGAGGCATAGGGGATGACACTCATCTCTTCTATATCTTCTGCCGTGGTCGGACATTGAGCTGAGCTCAATTTCACACCTTGTAACACAGGTAAGAACCCCTTCTTAGAATGATCCATATTGAACTTCTTCAATATCTTATCAAGGTATGTGCTTTGTGAAAGACCTATGAGGCGTCTCGATCTATCTCTATAGATCTTGATGCCTAATATATAAGCAGCTTCTCCAAGGTCCTTCATTGAAAAACTTTTATTCAAGTAGGCCTTAATGCTGTCCAAGAGTTCTATATCATTTCCCATCAAAAGTATGTCATCTACATATAATATGAGAAATGCTACAGAGCTCCCACTCACTTTCTTGTAAACGCAGGCTTCTCCATAAGTCTGCGTAAACCCAAACGCTTTGATCATCTCATCAAAGCGAATGTTCCAACTCTGAGATGCTTGCACCAGCCCATAAATCGAGCGTTGGAGCTTGCACACCTTGTCAGCATTCTTAGGATCGAAAAAACCTTCCGGCTGCATCATATACAATTCTTCCTTAAGGAAACCATTAAGGAATGCCGTTTTGACGTCCATTTGCCATATTTCATAATCATAGAATGCGGCAATCGCTAACATGATTCGGACGGACTTCAGCTTCGCTACCGGTGAGAAAGTCTCATCGTAGTCAACCCCTTGAACTTGTCGATAACCCTTAGCGACAAGCCGAGCTTTATAGATGGTCACATTACCATCCGCGTCTGTCTTCTTCTTAAAGATCCATTTATTTTCTATGGCTCGCCGCTCAACGGGCAAGTCAGTCAAAGTCCATACTTCGTTTTCATACATGGATCCTATCTCGGATTTCATGGCTTCTAGCCATTTTTCGGAATCCGGGCCCGCCATCGCTTCTTCATAGTTCGAAGGTTCACCGTTGTCTAACAACATGATTTCCAAGACAGGGTTGCCGTACCACTCTGGTGCGAAACGTGTCCTTGTGGACCTTCAAATTTCAGTAGGAGCTTGATCAGAAGTATCTTGATCATCATCATTAACCTCCTCTCTAGTCGGTGCAGGCACCTCAGGAACATTTTCTTGAGTTGCGCCATTTTCCGGTTCAAGAGGTAATACTTCATCAAGTTCTACTTTCCTTCCACTTACTTCTTTCGAGAGGAACTCTTTCTCTAGAAAGGACCCATTCTTGGCAACAAAGATCTTGCCTTCGGATCTGAGGTAGAAGGTATACCCAGTAGTTTCTTTAGGGTATCCTATGAAGACGCATTTTTCCGACTTGGGTTCGAGCTTTTCAGGTTGAAGTTTCCTGACATAAGCATCGCATCCCCAAACTTTCAGAAACGACAACTTAGGTTTCTTACCAAACCATAATTCAAACGGTGTCGTCTCAACGGATTTCGACGGAGCCCTATTTAAAGTGAATGCGGCAGTCTCTAAAGCATACCCCCAAAAGGATAGCGGTAAATCGGCAAGAGACATCATAGATCGCACCATATCTAATAGAGTGCGATTACGACGTTCGGACACACCATTACGCTGAGGTGTTCCAGGCGGCGTGAGTTGTGAAACTATTCCACATTTTCTTAAGTGTGTGCCAAACTCGTGACTCAAGTATTCTCCTCCTCGATCTGATCGTAGGAACTTGATTTTCCTGTCACGTTGATTCTCAACCTCACTCTGAAATTCCTTGAACTTTTCAAAGGTTTCAGACTTGTGTTTCATTAAGTAGACATACCCATATCTACTCAAGTCATCAGTGAGGGTGAGAACATAACGATAGCCACCGCGAGCCTCAACACTCATTGGACCACACACATCAGTATGTATGATTTCCAATAAGTTGGTTGCTCGCTCCATTGTTCCTGAGAACGGAGTCTTGGTCATTTTACCCATGAGGCATGGTTCGCACGTGTCAAATGATTCATAATCAAGAGACTCTAAAAGTCCATCTGCATGGAGCTTCTTCATGCGTTTGACACCTATGTGACCAAGGCGGCAGTGCCACAAGTATGTGGGACTATCATTATCAACCTTACATCTTTTGGTACTCACACTATGAATATGTGTAGCAATACGCTCGAGATTCATTAAGAATAAACCATTTACCATAGGAGCATGACCATAAAACATATCTCTCATATAAATGGAACAACCATTATTCTCAAATTTAAATGAGTAGCCATCTCGAATTAAACGAGATCCCGATACAATGTTCATGCTCAAAGCTGGCACTAAATAACAATTATTGAGGTTTAAAACTAATCCCGTAGGTAAATGTAGAGGCAGCGTGCCAACGGCGATCACATCGACCTTGGAACCATTCCCGACGCGCATTGTCACCTCGTCCTTCGCCAGTCTCCGCTTATTCCGCAGCTCCTGCTTTGAGTTACAAATGTGAGCAACTGCACCGGTATCAAATACCCAGGAGCTACTACGAGTGCTGGTAAGGTGCACATCAATTACATGTATATCACATATACCTTTTGTTTTGCCGGCCTTCTTGTCTGCTAAGTATTTGGGGCAGTTCCGCTTCCAATGACCACTTTCCTTGCAATAAAAGCACTCAGTCTCAGGCTTGGGTCCATTCTTTGGCTTCTTCCCAGCAGCTTGCTTGCCGGGCGCGGCAACTCCCTTGCCGTCCTTCTTGGAGTTCTTTTTACCCTTGCCCTTCTTAAACTTAGTGGTTTTATTGACCATCAACACTTGATGTTCCTTCTTGACTTCTATCTCTGCTGATTTCAGCATAGCAAATACTTCAGGAATGGTTTTCTCCATCCCCTGCATATTGAAGTTCATCACAAAGCTCTTGTAGCTCGGTGGAAGCGACTGGAGGATTCTGTCAATGACCGCATCATCCGGGAGATTAACTCCCAGCTGAGTCAAGCGGTTATGTAACCCAGACATAGTGAGTATGTGCTCACTGACAGAACTATTTTCCTCCATCTTACAGCTGAAGAATTTGTCGGAGACTTCATATCTCTCGACCCGGGCATGAGCTTGGAAAACCATTTTTAGCTCTTCGAACATCTCATATGCTCCATGTCTCTCAAAACGCTTTTGGAGCCCCGGCTCTAGGCTATAAAGCATGCCGCACTGAACGAGGGAGTAGTCATCGGTACGTGCCTGCCAAGCGTTCATAACGTCTTGTTCTGCAGGGAGAACAGGTGCGTCACCCAGCGGTGCTTGTAGGACATAATCTTTCTTGGCAGCTATGAGGATGATCCTCAGGTTCCGGACCCAGTCCGTATAGTTGCTGCCATCGTCTTTCAGCTTGGTTTTCTCTAGGAACGCGTTGAAGTTGAGGACTACGTTGGCCATTTGATCTACAAGACATATTGTAAAGATTTTAGACTAAGTTCATGATAATTAAGTTCATATAATCAAATTATTCAATGAACTCCCACTTAGATAGACATCCCTCTTCTAGTCATCTAAGTATAACATGATCCGAGTCAACTAGGCCGTGTCCGATCATCACGTGAGACGGACTAGTCAACGTCGGTGAACATCTTCATGTTGATCGTATCTTCTATACGACTCATGCTCGACCTTTAGGTCTTCTGTGTTCCGAGGCCATGTCTATACACATGCTAGGCTCGTCAAGTTAACCCTAAGTGTTTTGCGTGTGTAAAATTGTCTTACACCCGTTGTATGTGAACGTAAGGATCTATCACACCCGATCATCACGTGGTGCTTCGAAACGATGAACTTTAGCAACGGTGCACAGTTAGGGGAGAACACTTCTTGAAATTGTTGTGAGGGATCATCTTATTTACTACCGTCGTTCTAAGCAAACAAGATGAAAAACATGATAAACATCACATGCAATCAAATAATAATAGTGACATGACATGGCCAATATCACACAGCTCCTTTGATCTCCATCTTGGGGCTCCATGATCATCTTGTCACCGGCATGACACCATGATCTCCATCATCATGATCTCCATCATTGTGTCTCCATGAAGTTGCTCGCCAACTATTACTTCTACTACTATGGCTAACGCGTTTAGCAATAAAGTAAAGTAATTTACATGGCGTTTCTCAATGACACGCAGGTCATACAAAAATAAAGACAACTCCTATGGCTCCTGCCGGTTGTCATACTCATCGACATGCAAGTCGTGATTCCTATTACAATAGCATGAACATCTCATACATCACATATAGATCATTCATCATTCATCACAACTTTGGCCATATCATATCACAAACCACTTGCTGCAAAAACAAGTTAGACGTCCTCTAATTGTTGTTGCAAGTTTTACGTGGCTGAATTAGGGTTCTAGCAAGAACGTCTTCTTACCTACGTTAAAGCCACAACGTGATTTGTCAACTTCTATTTACCCTTCATAAGGACCCTGTTCATCGAATCCGCTCCAACTAAAGTGGGAGAGACAGACACCCGCCAGCCACCTTATGCAACTAGTGCATGTTAGTCGGTGGAACCGGTCTCACGTAAGCGTACGTGTAAGGTTGGTCCAGGCCGATTCATCCCACAATACCATTGAAGCAAGATAAGACTAGTAACGGCAAGAAAGTTGACAACATCTACGCCCACCACAAATTGTGTTCTACTCGCGCAAGAAGAACTACGCATAGACCTAGCTCATGATGCCACTGTTGGGTAACGTTGCAGAAAACAAAATTTTCCTACGGTTTCACCAAGATCCATCTATGAGTTCATCTAGCAACGAGTGATTAGATGCATCTACGTACCTTGTAGATCGTGAGTGGAAGCGTTCAAAGAACGGGGATGATGTAGTCGAACACGACGTGATCCAAATCACCGGAGATCCTAGCACCGAACGGACGGCACCTCCGCGTTCAACACACGTACAGAACAGCCACGTCTCCTCCTTCTTGATCCAGCAAGGGGAGAGGAGAGGTTGAGGGAGATGGCACCAGCAGCAGCACGACGGCGTGGTGTTGATGGAGCTGCAGTACTCCGGCAGGGCTTCGCCAAGCGCTATGGAGGAGGAGGAGGTGTTGGAGAGGGAGAAGGAGGCAACCAAAAGCGTGGATGAAAAGCCCTCCTTCCCCCACTATATATAGGAGGGCCAAGGGGGGGGGCGTCGGCCCTAGGAGATCCAATCTCCTAGGGGGGTGCGGCCAAGGGGGAGGAATCCCTCCTCCCCAAGGCACCTAGGAGGTGCCTTCCCCTCCTAGGACTCTTCCTCCCTTGAAACCCTAGGTGCATGGGCCTCTTGGGGCTGGTGCCCTTGGCCCGTGTAGGCCAAGGCGCACCCCCTACAGCCCATGTGGCCCCCCGGGACAGGTGGCCCCACCCGGTGGACCCCCGGGACCCTTCCGGTGGTCCCGGTACAATACCGATAACCCCGAAACTTGTCCCGATGCCCGAAACAGGACTTCCCATATATAAATCTTTACCTCCGGACCATTCTGGAACTCCTCGTGACGTCCGGGATCTCATACGGGACTCCGAACAACATTCGGGTTACTGCATATACATATCCCTACAACCCTAGCGTGACCGAACCTTAAGTGTGTAGACCCTACTGGTTCGGGAGACATGTAGACATGACCGAGATCGCTCTCCGGTCAATAACCAACAGCGGGACTTGGATACCCATGTTGGCTCCCACATGCTCCACGATGATCTCATCGGATGAACCACGATGTCGAGGATTCAAGCAACCCCGTATACAATTCCCTTTGTCAATCGGTATGTTACTTGCCCGAGATCCGATCGTCGGTATCCCAATACCTCGTTCAACCTCGTTACCGGCAAGTCACTTTACTCGTACCGTAATGCATGATCCCATGACTAGACACTTGGTCACTCTGAGCTCATTATGATGATGCATTACCGAGTGGGCCCAGTGATACCTCTCCGTCATGCGGAGTGACAAATCCCAGTCTTGATCCATGTCAACCCAACAGACACTTTCGGAGATACCCGTAGTATACCTTTATAGTCACCCAGTTACGTTGTGACGTTTGGTATACCCAAAGCACTCCTACGGTATCCGGGAGTTACATGATCTCATGGTCTAAGGAAAAGATACTTGACATTGGAAAACTCTAGCAAACGAACTATATGATCTCATGCTATGTTTAGGATTGGGTCTTGTCCATCACATCATTCTCCTAATGATGTGATCTCGTTATCAATGACATCCAATGTCCATAGTCAGGAAACCATGACTATATGTTGATCAACGAGCTAGTCAACTGGAGGCTTACTAGGGACATGTTGGTGTCTATTCTTCACACATGTATTACGATTTCCGGATAATACAATTATAGCATGAATAAAGACAATTATCATGAACAAGGAAATATAATAATAATGCTTTTATTATTGCCTCTAGGGCATATTCCAACAGATGTGAACTAGTTTAGTGACACTAGTAAACTCTTTGGATGTTGGTCACATGGCGATGTGACCTGTGAGTGTTAATCACATGGCGATGTGAACTAGATTATTGACTCTAGTGCAAGTGGGAGACTGTTGGAAATATGCCCTAGAGGCAATAATAAATTAGTTATTATTATATTTCCTAGTTCATGATGATCGTTTATTATCCATGCTAGAATTGTATTGATAGGAAACTCAGATACATGTGTGGATACATAGACAACACCATGTCCCTAGTAAGCCTCTAGTTGACTAGCTCGTTGATCAATAGATGGTTACGGTTTCCTGACATGGACATTGGATGTCGTTGATAACGGGAGCACATCATTGGGAGAATGATGTGATGGACAAGACCCAATCCTAAGCCTAGCACAAAGATCGTGTAGTTCGTATGCTAAAGCTTTTCTAATGTCAAGTATCATTTCCTTAGACCATGAGATTGTGCAACTCCCGGATACCGTAGGAATACTTCGGGTGTGCCAAACGTCACAACGTAACTGGGTGGCTATAAAGGTACACTACAGGTATCTCCGAAAGTGTCTGTTGGGTTGGCACGAATCGAGACTGGGATTTGTCACTCCGTGTAAACGGAGAGGTATCTCTGGGCCCACTCGGTAGGACATCATCATAATGTGCACAATGTGATCAAGGAGTTGATCACGGGATGATGTGTTACGGAACGAGTAAAGAGACTTGCCGGTAACGAGATTGAATAAGGTATTGGGATACCGACGATCGAATCTCGGGCAAGTACAATACCGCTAGACAAAGGGAATTGAATACGGGATTGATCGAATCCTCGACATCGTGGTTCATCCGGCGAGATCATCGTGGAACATGTGGGAACCAACATGGGTATCCAGATCCCGCTATTGGTTATTGACCGGAGAACGTCTCGGTCATGTCTGCATGGTTCCCGAACCCGTAGGGTCTACACACTTAAGGTTTGATGACGCTAGGGTTATAAAGGAAGTTTGTATGTGGTTGCCGAATGTTGTTCGGAGTCCCGGATGAGATCCCAGACGTCACGAGGAGTTCCGGAATGGTCCGGAGGTAAAGATTTATATATGGGAAGTCATGTTTTGGTCGCCGGAAAAGTTTCGAGGTTTATTGGTAACGTACCGGGACCACCGGGAGGGTCCCGGGGGTCCACCAAGTGGGGCCACCAGCCCCGGAGGTCTGCATGGGCCAAGTGTGGGAGGGGACCAGCCCCAGGTGGGCTGGTGCGCCCCCCACCAAGGCCCAAGGCGCAAGGGAGAGGGAAGGGGGGCAAACCCTAGGGCAGATGGGCCCTAAGGCCCACCCCAGGTGCGCCTCCCCTCTCTCCCCCCTTGGCCGCCCCCCCTTAGATGGGATCTAGGCTGTCCGCCACCCCTAGGGGTGGAAACCTAGTTGGGGGCGCAGCCCCTCCCCTCCCCCTATATATATATACTTGAGGTTTGGGCTGCCCAACACAGACGAGTTCCTCTCCTTCTTGGCGCAGCCCTACCCCTCTCCCTCCTCGTCTCTTGCGATGCTTGGCGAAGCCCTGCTGGAGTACCACGCTCCTCCACCACCACCACGCCGTTGTGCTGCTGCTGGATGGAGTCTTCCTCAACCTCTCCCTCTCACCTTGCTGGATCAAGGCATGGGAGACGTCACCGGGCTGTACGTGTGTTGAACGCGGAGGTGCCGTCCGTTCGGCACTAGGATCTCCGGTGATTTGGATCATGACGAGTACGACTCCTTCAACCCCGTTCTCTTGAATGCTTCCGCATAGCGATCTACAAGGGTATGTAGATGCACTCTCCTTCCCCTCGTTGCTGGTTTCTCCATAGATAGATCTTGGTGACACGTAGGAAAATTTTGAATTTCTGCTACGTTCCCCAACAGATCGTCACCTCGCCCTCAGCCAGTCTCTGTTTAGTCCGTAGCTTTTGCTTCAAGTCACCAATAATAGTAACTGAACCGGTATCCAATACCCAGGTGCTACCAGGAGTACTAGTGAGGTACACATTAATAACACGTATAAATTTTTTCGAAGTTGCCAGCCTTCTTATCTACCATGCATTTGGGGTAATTCCGCTACCAGTGACCATTCCCTTTACAATAGAAGCACTTAGTCTCGGGTTTGGGTTCAACCTTGGGTTCCTTCACTGGAGCGGCAACTGGTTTGCCATCCATGAAGTTTCCCTTCTAGCCCTTGCCCTTCTTGAAACCAGTGGTCTTGTTAAACACTTGATGCCGCTTCTTGATTTCTACCTTTTGTAGTCTTAAGCACCGCGAACAGCTCCGGGATCAACTCCATCCCTTGCATGTCATAGTTCATCACGAAGATCTAGTAGCTTAGTGATAGTGGCTGGAGAACTCTATCAATCACTATCTTATCTGGAAGTTTAACTCCCACTTGATTTAAGTGATTGTAGCACCCAGACATTCTGAGCACATGCTCACTAGCTGAGCTATTCTCCTCCATCTTGTTGGCAAAAGAACTTGTCAGAGGTCTCACACCTCTCAACACGGGCATGAGCCTGAAATCCCAATTTCAGCTCTTGGAACATCTCATATGTTCTATGGCGTTCAAAACGTCATTGGAATCCCGATTCTAAGCCGTAAAGTATGGTGCACTAAATATCAAGTAGTCATCAGGATGTGTCTGTCAGGTGTTCACAACATCCACAGACAACGTTGTAGGGGTTTGCACATCGAGCGGTGCATCAAAGACGCAAGCCTTCTGTGTAGCAGTGAGGACACTCCTTGGACTACGGACCCAGTCCGCATCATTGCTTACAATATCTTTCAACTTAATCTTTCTCTAGGAACATATTGAAACAGGGAGCTACAACGTGAGCTATTTATCTACAACATATTTGCAAAGACAATTTAGACTATGTTCATGATAATTAAGTTCATCTAATCAAATTATTTAGTGAACTCCCACTTAGATAGACATCCCTCTAGTCATCTAAGTGAAACATGAATCCGAGTCAACTAGGCCGTGTTCCGATCATCACGTGAGACGGACTAGTCAACATCGGTGAACATCTTCATGTTGATCGTATCTTCTATACGACTCATGCTTGACCTTTCGGTCTTCCGTATTCCGAGACCATGTCTGTACATGCTAGGCTCGTCAAGTCAACCTAAGTGTATTGCGTGTGTAAATCTGGCTTACACCCATTGTATTCGAACGTTAGAATCTATCACACCTCGATCATCACGTGGTGCTTCGAAACAACGAACCTTCGCAATGGTGCACAGTTAGGGGGAACACTTTCTTGAAATTATTATGAGGGATCATCTTATTTAAGCTACCGTCATTCTAAGCAAATAAGATGTAAAACATGATAAACATCACATGCAATCAAATAGTGACATGATATGGCCAATATCATTTTGCTCCTTTTGATCTCCATCTTCGGGGCTCCATGATCATCGTTGTCACCGACATGACACCATGATCTCCATCATCATGATCTCCATCATCGTGTCTTCTTGAAGTTGTCTCGTCATCTATTACTTCTACTACTATGGCTAACACTTTAGCAATAAAGTAAAGTAATTACATGACGTTTATGTTGACACGCAGGTCATAAATAAATTAAGACAACTCCTATGGCTCCTGCCGGTTGTCATACTCATCGACATGCAAGTCATGATTCCTATTACAAGAACATGATCAATCTCATACATCACATATATCATTCATCACATCCTTTTGGACATATCACATCACACGGCATATGCTGCAAAAACAAGTTAGACGTCCTCTAATTGTTGTTGCAAGTTTTTACGTGGCTGCTATAGGTTTCTAGCAAGAACGTTTCTTACCTACGCGAAAACCACAACGTGATATGCCAATTTCTATTTACCCTTCATAAGGACCCTTTTCATCGAATCCGATCCGACTAAAGTGGGAGAGACAGACACCCGCTAGCCACCTTATGCAACTAGTGCATGTCAGTCGGTGGAACCAGTCTCACATAAGAGTACGTGTAAGGTCGGTCCGGGCCGCTTCATCCCACGATGCCGCCGAATCAAGAAAAGACTAGTAACGGCAAGTAAATTGACAAAATCGACGCCCACAACTGCTTTGTGTTCTACTCGTGCATAGAAACTACGCATAGACCTAGCTCATGATGCCACTGTTGGGGATCGTAGCAGAAATTTAAAATTTTCTACGCATCACCAAGATCAATCTATGGAGTAATCTAGCAACGAGGGGAAGGGGAGTGCATCTACATACCCTTGTAGATCGCTAAGCGGAAGCATTGCAAGAATGCGGATAAAGGAGTCGTACTCGCAGCGATTCAGATCGCGGATTCCGATCTAGCGCCGAACGGACGGCGCCTCCGCGTTCAACACACGTACAGCCCGGGGACGTCTCCTCCTTGATCCAGCAAGGAAGAGGAGAAGTTGAGGGAGAACTCCAGCATCACGACGGCGTGGTGGTGGAGCTTGTGGTATCTCCTGCAGGGCTTCGCCAAGCTCTACGGAGGAGGAGAGAGTTGGAGGAAGGGAGGGCTGCGCCAGGGAAGAGGTCGGCTGCCCTCCCACCCCTCCACTATATATAGGGGAAGGGGAGAGGGGGAGGCGCCCTAGGGTTTCCCCTAGGGGGCGGGCTAGGCAGATTGGATCTCCCTAGGGAAAATCCTAGGGAGACTTGCCCCCCAACCCAAGCAGGTGGAGGCTTGCCTCCCAAGCCAGGTGGAGGCTGCCCCAACCCCCAAGTAATGTGGGAAAGGGTGTGGGGGGCGACCACCCCTTAGTGGGCTGGTTTGCCCCTTCCCCTTTGGCCCATGAGGCCCTCCCACACTTGTCGGGGCTCCCGAAACACCTTTCGGTCATGCTGGCCATAGCCTGATACCCCCGGAACACTTCCGGACTCCAATACCCTTCGTCCAATATACCGATCTTCACCTCCGGACCATTCCGGAGCTCCTCGTCATGTCCGGGATCTCATCCGGGACTCCGAACAACCTTCGGTAACCACATACTATTTCCCATAACAACTCTAGCGTCACCGAACCTTAAGTGTGTAGACCCTATGGGTTCGGGAACCATGCAGACATGACCGAGACAACTCTCCGGCCAATAACCAACAGCAGGATCTGGATACCCATGTTGGCTCCCACATGTTCCATGATGATCTCATCGGATGAACCACGATGTCGAAGGATTCAATCAATCCCGTATACAATCCCTTTGTCCAGCGGTATTGTACTTGCCCGAGATTCGATCGTCGGTATCCGATACCTTGTTCAATCTCGTTACCGGCAAGTCTCTTTACTCGTTTCGTAACACATCATCCCGTGATCAACTCCTTGGTCACATTGTGCACATTATGATGATGTCCTACCAGTGGGCCCAGAGATACCTCTCCGTTTACCGGAGTGACAAATCCCCAGTCTCGATTCGTGCCAACCCAACAGACACTTTCGGAGATACCTGTAGTGTACCTTTATAGCCACCCAGTTACGTTGTGACGTTTGGCACACCCAAAGCACTCCTACGGTATCCGGGAGTTGCACAATCTCATGGTCTAAGGAAATGATACTTGACATTAGAAAAGCTTTAGCAAACGAACTACACGATCTTGTGCTAGGCTTAGGATTGGGTCTTGTCCATCACATCATTCTCCTAATGATGTGATCCCGTTATCAACGACATCCAATGTCCATGGTCAGGAAACCGTAACCATCTATTGATCAACGAGCGAGTCAACTAGAGGCTTACTAGGGACATGGTGTTGCCTATGTATCCACACATGTATCTGAGTTTCCTATCAATACAATTCTAGCATGGATAATAAACGATTATCATGAACAGGAAATATAATAATAACCAATTTATTATTGCCTCTAGGGCATATTTCCAACATCTCCCTCATGGGAGAGGGGCGACCATTCACTTTGAGCTTCTTAAGAACACATCACACTCCCTCTCTTGATTCCCTACACCAAATCCTAGATCCCCAAGGGATTTGGGAACATTTGAGAGAAGTTCTCCAATCAAGTGATAGATCCACTCCTTCCCCTTCTTCTCACCAAAGGAATTCGTGATTTGAGCAAGTTCTCTAGCATTTCCCAACGTTCTTGTTACTTTTGGAGGTTGGAGACTCCTAGGCGGTAGGAGTCTTTTGGAGAGGAATCGACCATTGTGATTACCCCCAGAAAGTTTGTGAGGGTTTGGAGACCACCCCAAGGTCTACCACTAGTGGTTGAGAAACGCCTCTGTGGTGTTGTCTCAAAGGAAGAATAAGGCGAGCCTTCGTGGCGTTGGTGTGCCTTCGTGGTAACATCCACCTCTCTAATCGTGACGTAGCTTCCCTCCAAGGAAGTGAACATCGGCATACATCCTCGTCTCCCGGAGTTGCTGTTATTCCTAACCCTAACTCTCTACTTGTGGTTACTTGTCTCTTAGCACTTACTTATTTCATATTGTGCTTGCTTACTTCATACTTGTGTTACTTGTTTATCTTGCTTAGCTCTTAGCATCACACTTGCAATTGTTAGGCTCACTTTCATATTCCGCACTATAGCCTAAAATTGCTAAGTAATAATTAAAATTTGTAATTATACCTACTCACCCCCCTCTAGGTCTATCTCAATCCTTTCAGTAGGCACCGACACAGGCTGCTCCTCCTCCTGCATGGCGGCGTCGAAGTGCGTCTACGCCTGCTCCATGGTTAAGTCGGCATGCACAGGTGCAGGGTCCACACGGAGTCATCGTCGGAGCCCGTCGCCATCGTAGGGTCGTCGTTGAAGTCCTCGGGCAAGCTGGCCAGCATGCCGTGCTCGATCCACCTGGCGCGGCGGGTCTGCCAGTCGGCTGGAAGGGCGGCCACCTCGTGCTTTTGCTCCGAGGAGAGGCTTTCCCACACAGTGCTAGAGCTTGCGGTCATGGCGGATGTGGTGCAGGGGAGAAGGATGTGGAGTGGATGTGTTGTGGTGTGGAGTTAGCCAGGTATGTCAGCCTTTAAATAGCGGATTCTAGTGAGGTCAAGCGTCCGGGTGCGTCAATGTGTGGCGTCAGAGTTGGTTCCTCGACCGACGAGCTTTCTTAATGGCGGCATACGGACGGGTGGGCATTGAACGGGGTGGTAGATATCCGTTCCGTCCCATCCAGTAAACATCTCTTCGGCATTGAATAGGCGCGGACAACAGGGGCGCGGCACCGATGGCGTTCTCGACCGACGCGCCGCTTCAATGCCAAAGCCTATGAAAGGTCGTGTCCGCTCAAGAAGGAGTCAATGCGGAGCGGCCGCTCTACAGCGACATGAACGCGAGTAGATGGCGCCGGGCGAGAAAGCATGCGGCGAGGTAGGAGGATTTTGGGTGGGTCAGGTTAGTCAAGCGCGGGCAAAGCAGTGGTTCAGACGGCCGCAAAGCTCCCCCATTTTGTTTCCGGTTTGTCGGAAAAGTTGCGTCCGAACCACCGAGTGGACCGATACAGGACCGCGCGGTCCGGACGGTTGCGGACAGTTTAAGCGTCTGCGTTGGAGATGCCCTAATGATAGGCAATAGCATTGTTTTATGATTTTTTTAAAATATTTTTTGGGTCTGCCTAGGCACATCTAAATGTGTTGTAGCTATTACACATCTAAGTGACTCGTCAAATTACATGGGAAAAAAAACAAAAAAAAATGCTTACATGAACCTTAACGTAATCAATGATATACAATTTAGATATGCAATACTTAAAGCACGTATAGATGTGCTTTAGCAAAACTATTTTCTTATTCACTGGGTGTAGATGAATACGAGCTCAGAATTGACTATTCACGTTCTATGTCAGTTTACCATGTCCTCCACCGTGCCCGTGCTGCCAATAAGCGCCAAGGCGAGGTCGGTCCCGAGCGGCGATAGAGAGGGGGACCTCGATGGTACTCGTACCTACGTGGGTCGTCTCGGTGCGCGCCACCCCCTGCACTCAGATCGGGCGGATCGCGAATTCCGAACTGCCCGTCCCAGGACAAGGAGAATCGATGGGATAAGGATGGCCGGCTACGGCGCCAATTATAAGTGGACTGGGAGATTGACACACACGTTGGCTAGTGGGCAATGGCAGCACGTTGTCATTCGTGCGACTAGCGCTGTACCACACGTTTCCTCCCTCGCCGATCGATGGTACTACACTGGCGCTTGGGTCGACAAGAGTCAAGAGACCTGACTGACATACCGGTATCATTGGTTTCCTCCAGACTAAAAGATGGAAGAAAATCTCCAACCAGTTTATATCGCGTGTAAAATCGAACTGTAGCTGAGGCGTTCGATGACGAAATCCGAGGCAAATCGGTGACGTCGGTTGATCCCAGCAATGCCATGCAATGCAACTGGAGGAGTAGTAGCATCGTGAACCGGACGCACTCGACGGAACGGATCGTGCATGCAACACGCTATACTGCCGGGCAGCTTTTATCTCCTTTGCGCTGGACTCCTCTGGTTGGTTGGTGGGTGGGCGAAGGGTGCTGAGTCAGAGTGACAATAATGCTTTGGCACACGTGGTCCAATGCTAACTGGAGGCAAACCGCTGCTTTGCTTTGCGACTCGTAGTGCTGTGCTGGTGGCTTGGCTGGAGGTGCCAAAAAAGTCAGCAGCAAGGCAACCAAAGGAGGGATAAGCCAAGAAGAGGAGGCCCTAGCCCTTCTTTTTTATAGCAGTACCACTGCACGCATCCCAATCCCATCGCATGTGGTATATCAAGGATGTTGATTGGAGCTAAGCCTCATGATGGCCCGAAGACAAACCTCGAACTCACAAATCAAACACCATATCTTGATGGAGAAAAGGGGAAATCAGGCTCGATGGGGATGGGAATGCTGAGAGATTGGGATGGGAGGTCCATGGAAATACTTGAGTCAACTTGGTGGGGTTCAGGGTTGACAACTAATCTCCTCTCTCTTTTTAGTGGGAGAAACCATGCACTTTCATTGCCCCAGGTGGTTTCTATTTCCCTGCAACCTGTTGGCCTATAGTGTTCATTCGCTGGATGAGAGACTTCCACCATGCATTATCCTATGCATAGATAGATGTGTTCTTTTAGTAATAGTCTTCTACAAATGAAAAGGAGAATGTTAAAATTCTGCCTTCAAACTTCTACTTCTATGAACCGACAATGCACTTTCATGAAACCTCCTTATTAAGAGTGCTAGGAGCTCTGGCAATGCATCAGGAAGAAGATAATTGATCCCGTTTATAGCAGATCAAAAACCTAACCTTTCATGAGGAAAACAAAGCCCAAAACCCACGCAAGCAACGAGACCTCGTCGACCACACGACCCTAGAGCATAATCGCAAAAAACACATACCCCCAACTTCGGCGCCGCCAGACCAACACCACCCCCCCCCCCCCCCCCCCCCCCCCCCCCCCCCCCCCCCCCCCCCCCCCCCCCCCCCCCCCCCTCGCTCTCGCTCGCAAGCCGCAACACCGCACGACTCCAATGCCTTATAGCCCTTGCTACACGAGATGACCGCCCCGCAAACCACAAAAGTTGTTCCAAAAATAGATGATCCCTAACCGCAACCCTCGCAGCACCAGGCAGCCAACACCCACAACAGTTTTAGGGGAACACCCACAACAGTTAACAGAACCAAAACTGCTACAGGGACGACACATACATGCACGACAGATGCACGATGGCCAATCCAATCGTATGCATGCGCCTTATGAAATACATGAACGGACTGATACGGGCTGTGGTGCACGTTCGCACGGTGTCGTGTGCATAGAGGCGTTGTAACACAACTGGGTCCTTGGCAGCGGTACAATTCAAATCAAACTATTATCATGCACGGTACACACGCATCGGAGTGATGGGTGATGAGGACATCAGGTAGAGTTTGGAGGGCAATAAATCAAGCAATCAATCAATCAAGAGAAGTTGGCAAATGATTCCATGCTAATGCATAGTACGTGCAACCTCTCACGTCCCCATTGCGAAGAGGTGGAAAGCATGTGTTCACATCAAAAACAGCACCGGAAAGATTTACCGTCAAACGAACCTTGAGGCAGAACCGGCGGGCGAGGGGAGGCACGGCGTGGTGCACGCACACTGCACACGGAGACGGGATGTGGATGAGGCTTGGAGCGTCGCGTCGAGTCATGGGCGGAGAGGCGAGGCGACGTGAGGTGACGGATGGATAACACGCGATCGTGGGAATCTGATTCAGCCCTGTGGCCTAGTCCAGAGAGACTTTGTATCCAATCCAATGATAGTGGCCACCGCGGTGTGCGTGCGTGCGGGTAGCTTTTGGCTTTGGTCCCTCTCGGCCCCGATCGGCTATCTTGTTGCCGCATCCACCTAATTCCATTCCGTGGCGTGCCCCACCATGTTCATCTTGCTTGTACCGCGCGCAGCACACCTTCCACGGTTCCCCTTATCCCCCCCTCCTATCTATCACCTCACATATTCTCTCTCTCTCGTGGCCCTCTCGACTGATGGTGACCACGACGACTTGTTGCTAATCCAAAGCCCCTCACTAAACAGACCCCGACGAAATGTACAGACGGAGGCACCCTTGGCCGTGCGAGTCAACTATGTGGCACCTTCCTCGAGTGGTCTGGGATTCAGCTACACGTTCTTGGTAATCTCCACACTGATCCTTAGCGACTGCATCATACACTTGCACCCACCTAGCCCTGATACACTTACAGTCATCCTAATCTCTAAGGAGGCATGGCTGGAACTGCGAAACTAATGTTAATCAAAACAAATTTATTTTATCCTCCGTGGCTTCCACGGTTAGCCATCACAATGAAGTGGCCCTAGGTGGCGACAATGTAGAGATGCTAGGCCATAGCAGCACAAGTGCTTTGCCAAAAAAAAAGCAGCACAAGTGTTGGTGGTTTAGAGATAAATGTTACTGTAACAGGTAAAAGGTGAAAGAGAAGAAGGCGAGATACTACCCTGATGTTAAGACAGATATCATGAAAACTTGATGCTGCAAAAACGCTGCTGATATTTTCTGAAGAATAACAAGATACAATTTTAAAAAATAAAAAATCTACAAACTTCACTACCGAGTTACGTGAAGGCATAGGGGCCTGAATTTATCAGCAGAAAACTTGATGCTGCAATATTTCAGAAGAATATTTTCTGATTCTTTATCATGAAAACTTGATGCTGCAATATAACGAATTTTAAAAAATAAAAACGCTACAAACTTCACTACCCACGAGAAGGATAGGGGGCAGAAATTGCACTCTTTTGTGCCATCAGTTATGTTGTCTATGGGGCAGCAAGAGATTTGCGAGTTCACATGTTTTGGACACATGTGCGCCTGAGAGTTTTTCTTTTCAGAATTTTTCAACAATAGATTAATCGGGTGCCCCTTCAACTTTTTTACACTTATAGAAACGTAAGTGAAAAGAAACATCAATCATAGTGAGTTAGTGACACAGAGTATGGCCTGAATAATATACTCCTACTCGTTTAGTCTAGTACGAGCGTGTTATGTATTGCCCCAAAATATGAACGCCAACATCTGCTCGAGATTACTGCGAATTACAGCAAACGATTTGGTTTCTCTTCATCTGCCACACATACCAGCAGGCTGGTTTAATAATGCACTAACCAAAGTTCCCTTGGTTCCTCCCCAAAGTTTGATGCATATCCATCGAACTCCAGGAACCCAACATCATGCAAAAGGTGACAACGTAGATTTCATATCCAGCTTAAGCGGGACAAATAACCAAGTATTCCAAAATTCTTAAGCAACTTGGGACTAGATTTTGCCCTGATACTGGAAGTGCAATTTATAGTCATGCACTAGGTTAGCAAGAGTGGTTCGGCATGGGCCCTCTGCAAAGCCAAACAAGGAAAGGATTATCTTGGGTGTCGGATTAGTATTTACTCCCTCTGTTCCCTAATGTAAGACCTTCTAGTTTTTTCTTGATTCGTATGTATGTAGACACATTTTAGTACGTATTTTCACTCATTTTAATATGTATGTAGTCAATATTTTGAAATAGCTAAAAGGTCTTATATTGAGGAACGGAAGGAGTATATAGCAGTAAAGGTTATTCATAAATAGAACAGGAAGAATTTACGGACCACCAAGGTATGTGTGAAGCTGTTGAAAATCGCTTTCCTGGCAGATATCAATTAGAGAATACACCCCAGGTCGCAAGGCCTCGTCAATTTCCCTATCATGGACAAGGGTGCGAGTGCTGAGACAAAAACATAAATAATTAAACAGAAGGTCTTCATTAGGGGAGAACATACCGCGTTATGCCTGTCTGAAATGGACCCAGTCCAGAAAACATGGAAATATAACCAGCAAGAAAGTGCATCGAGTGATGTTCCATGATGGTTTTTTGCTGACGCATCTGTATTATCCACACAAAAGGAGAATCAGTACATATGATTTGTTCACATAAGAACTATAAAACATGTGGCTGAATGGCATGACATCTATATACTGTGCCATTTACGTTCCTGATTCTGTGAAAGCAAAATACAAAGTCTGTGCTGCAGCAAACGGGTTCCTAAGGCCATCCTACAATGCAAGGTGCTTAGAGAAGTGCTTTGAAAAATAAACCGCTTAAGCACTGTGCTTATTTGTAGAGCGTAGGTGCTTATTTGAGCACCTCTGCTACAGAAATAACCACTGGTGCTTAAAAGAACTGGTTTATTTTGTATAAGCACCTCTTAAAGCACTTTGCATTGTAGATGGCCTAATTATGAAGCTGCTTTTAAAAGGATACGCAGTTAAGCCCAGTGCAAATGTGAACTACAACCAGCAAATAAAACGTCCCAACCATCTGTCCAGGCATGGCATTACTACTAAAGCAAGATATGTATCATTTTAAATCACAGAACAAAAGCATCACAAACCTCTTCATAAATCCTTCTGAAAAAGGAAGCACATTTTAGTGCCTCCTCCTTGTTCCAAGTGAAACATCCTGCCATGCTAACCATCTTGGAATCTGCAGACTCCAAGCAACTAAGTAGTATGTGTACTGAGTCTTCCAGGACAGCCACACATTGTCCAACCTCACTGGCCAGAGGAAAAAAAACAATATAAAGGCTTGTCTTAATAAAGAACATAAAAGCACAAAAAGAAAATAACCCAAATCTTTACCTTTGTTGGTGCCGAAGAACAGTGCATAACAATTTGCAACATGCAGCATACATGTCAACAGAAAATTGCCTGTCAAGTAAGTATTCTTTACTAGCTAGAGGTTGTCCTGCAATTTGTTCACGAATGTTTTCTGATGAACAGGATACACTCCGATCAGCAAGAAGATGTTTGAAGCCCTTGAAAAGCATCACAGGAAGATGCAGGCACTGGGACACATGGCACGCATCGATTTGAAAAGTATGCCTCCCCACAAATGATGTGATAACCTCAACACACATTAGAACAATCGCTCCAGCATCTGGATGCAAATCAGGGCAAAGAGGAGGTAGCTTCTCTATATAGAAAATGAGTGGACTTTGAAGGTGTAAAACAATGTTGAATAAAGCACCAACTAGGCTTGGGACAGTTCTCTGAAAAACACGCTTATTTCCTGCAATATGAGTACAAAATCAGTCCAAAATACTTGCTCCCTGCCATTAAACAAGGTGCAAACTGCTGAATGCTGATGACCAGCCCTGTAGTCTGAAATGATGCCTGCAAAAATATGAACTCCACACCTTTATATAGTACCCCCTCTGTAAAGATATATAAGAGTGTTTAGATCACTACTTTAATGATCTAAAGGCTCTTATATTTCTTTACAGAGTATAAGCTATTTTGAGAATAAGCAAGAGCTGCACGTTTTATAGTTTTAGGAGCACATATCAGGGCTTCAAACTGTAACCTTTCACGCAACAACCAACATTTTCAACCACCACGCTACACGAGCCAACGCCTTACAGTACTCATCATTGGGAATTATTCAGATCAAAAGACCCAGAGTAGAATCACAGATGTTCTGGTTATGATGTATTATCAAATCATTTACAGCTATTCGTGGAAGCATTAACCAACTACCTGTTACCTAAAGAGAAACCAAAATATGGAAGTCTGGATCAAGCACTCCAAGATAAAATTTTACATATTTATTTAAAATAGAACTTTATTACGTTCAGAACCACCTATGACTGATCAACATTCTTTATCATTGAAGAACAATTTGATGCTTACTCTTCATATATTCAGTAGTGGACAGTGGAATATACATTAATGAGCAATGAAAATTTGAGACTAATGCTATTGTCAGGTACAATCAATCACTATTGTTAAGGCAAGTAATCTAGTTCGAATGCATATCATGACATTACAGATTTAGTAGATTACTGATTTATTTGGAGAAGCTAATTTAACATATCCCAGAAGCAAGTAGACGGAAACACATTCCATTACATGAATAATAGGATTGCATTCCAGAGAATATCAGATAGAAAATTTTGGCTGCTAACCTGGCACAGATCCAAGAACAAGATAAAGGCAGTCAATTCCAGCAGCAACGTCAGAAGAAACTGTCCCACCATCAGATGTTCCAGTCTCCACTTCATATATTGAGTGGCTATATTGATTCACTCCGACCAAGGCTCTCTCAATGACTTGTAAAGTTGCACTTAGATGCATGTTTGATGCAACACTAACAAAATTTCTCATCGACAGTCTAAGTCTTGATATCAATGAATTTAACCTATTCTGCCTATCGATAATATTCTTTGTAACTACATAGCCAGACGTATTCTGCAACTGAAGTGTTTTTGTGCTTGATCCAATCTCATGGGTAGGTAGAGTCGCACTCTTTCCTTGAAGTAAAATGCATTTTCCAATAGCACTCACATGTGCATTTACTATCTGAGCATACAGTTCTTTTGACAACTTGAGTTCAGGAAATGTTCCTAAAACTTCAAGATATCTTAATATTCCATCAATCCATACAAGAGAAAACATATCTGGCCAATCAGACATGTCTGCAATTTTCTGTAGGGCAATGCAAGCTGTCCCAACCATTGGATTTAGCGACAGGTGTTGGAAAGGATTGCATGCCTTCCTACAGACATCGCCTGAAAAGGATATGAGGCCCTTCAACTTAACAATAGCAGCAGATACACTGTAGAGCTCTCTCAAAGTAAATGCTACAAATGGACCTTCACCATTTAACAGATTTTCCAAAAGAGATCTTTTCATACCGGGTGGACCATCTGACTGTAATTTGTTATCCTTTAGCTGATGCATAGTCCAAACATCCATGACTACTTCAATATTCAGAAAACCATTCTCACAAAGCAGCTCTTGTGGTAGACGACAAGAGATCAAATCAACAGACCCAAAATCCTTGTTCTCCATAAACAAGACATGCAGACAGATATCTACAAAGGTCTCAAATTTAGCAATAGATCTGCTGAAATTGGAGGCATAGTGAAGCATCAGTTTTCTTTCCTCTGAGCTTGCAGTTGGATAGTCTTTGATTGTGCTTTCAAATGCTGAAACAAGACCCCACAAGAATCCACCTATGCAAGACATGGTGCATAATAGTTTATCCCAGCACACATTGTCATAAGAGTTCTCTATTTTTATAACACACTTGCAATCCTTTGTGGTTACAGGTATGCCAGCTGTAGTCTTCTCTAACTGTTCAGCCATAGTTTTGACATGCTCCAAAGCTAAATTTTCTAGAGTATCAAATGCCTGACCATCATGTTCAGAAGTGTCACTTTCACTAGCAGTATGCTTCAGGGAAGATCCAATTTGTTTCTTGGGACCCAGCAAGCAAAATTTCGAATTCATGTTCGCTAGTGTAGAAAATATTTCTGATGTCTTGTCTACCAAGGAGAACAAGGTATTTTTCTTCTGATCAGTGTGCTCACCAAATATTTCGTGTGACAATCCAATAATCTCCTGGACAGATCTCAAAAGCCAAATCAGAGAATATGAGTTACCTAGAAGTTCAGAAGACGTGGAGTATTGCTTTGAATCTGGGTACTCTTTGCCAAATTTCAAAACAAGATTTTGCATTGCCCTTCGACAACATATAAACAGACGGATTAGCTCAATTGGATTACATGATTCATAATGGCGACTTAGCAATGTCAACAGCAGAAGTCTGAAAGGAAAGAAAGAATTTGTCAGCAAGCTAATCAGAGCAGACTTGCAGATAAGAAATGAGCATGTTTGGTCTATATTCCCCGAAATTGCGGATAACCCAGATTACCCAAGAAGGCTGTAGCGTTAACTAGGTGGCACATTAGTTGATAGTTGACAGACACACGTCATCATATGATAAGCCATCAAATCCACAGAAAGATTAAACGTAGACTAGAAATAACCATTAAAATTAAAGTGACAAATTCTTAAGTTGTACAGATTAGCAACTACACTGACTAGTTTTTGTGGTGACATGAAAGATAAATTATCAGCATCACCAGGATCCATAAAAATAATGGACCTTTTATCCTCACGAGATTTGGCATTCCCACACCTTCCTACCCTCCAGTTAATCTCACAAGACTAAAAAACGAGGAAAAGCCGAGGAGATAAGTAGAATTAATGACCATAAAGTGGGAAAATGCCTAGGGGCAAGTATTTGTGAACACTTTTTTAGATCAAAAGTTCAAACTGGGAGCATACAGAGATACTCTAGTGCAATGGCAGAAAGGATAGCCGTCATCATCCATACAAATAAATGGATAAATGTAAAAATAGTGCACTTGCCTTTCAAGATGGAGAATGTAAGTTATAAGTTGCAAGAATGACTTGGAGTTGGAATGAAATCCGGGAACTGTGCTACAAAAATTTAGTAAATTCTCACAGATCCGGTATTTATCTACACCGTGTGCATGTGTAGAATCAGGATATGTATGGACCAACTTCTCATTATTCAGTTTATTTAATATCTCCATCAAATCAGGCGAGATGTTCAATAAGGCATTATCTTCATCAGCTCTGGTGATAAAAGAAGATGTTGATTTCTTGAGAGCACCGCAAAAACATGATACCAAATTCTTTAATAGCACCTGTGAAATAGTACATTCGTTCCAAATTAGACCAAATAGGAAAGAACAAACGGAAGAAACTACTCAAACTTAAAACTGCAAAACAAACAGATCATCGTCATCGAAACAGAATTAATACTATCAGCATACACGGTAAATTCTTTAACAAAGTTTTCTTTGGATGGAAGGAGTAGGACAACAAAACCTTTTGGTCATAAATGATAGTATCACAAAGAAGCTCCACCGAAATAGTATGCAAGGTTATTTCTCTGCATGAATCCTGACAGTCACTACTCTCCTCATCTCTGCATGACCTCTTTTGAACAAAAGAAAACTTTATCAGGTTCGAAAAGAAGTTCTTTAGGTCCTTCTTCGATGCATGAGAACTCCAAATATCAATGTTTTCACACAGAAGCCGCCAAGTTGCTATGTGAAAAGAATCTTCATCTAAAGAGCATATACTCATATCCCAGGAAGAAGTCCTGTCAGTTCCTCCTGAAGATAATGTTCTCACATAGTTCATCATAAAACCGGTTAGTCGAGCAGCCTCAAGACAGCAAGGATCCTTTAATAACTCAGTTTTTCCCCTATCCTCAGTATCAAACTGCTGTGTGCCGTCTTCAAGCAAAAAGTCAAATGCATTAATCTGCCTGTTAAGATCTTCGAGTCTTTGCAGAGCCATCACATGAAGGGTGTAAAAAAGCGTAGTAAAACCAGAATGGTTTCTTGGAAGGGACTGTGATAAAATTTCGATGACTTCCCAAAGGGAGCCAGCACTTTCAACAATCCAAGCAAAGTAGCCTTCAGCGATAATATTGGATGTATTGGTCCATTCCTTTCCGCAGCATACAATGAATGAATTCCCCACTAATTCTGTTGCTTCTATTGCTAAATTTGGAGGCATGAGGCCAACAGATTGCAGATACAGACTCCTACATGATGTATATATGCGAAAGAAGAAGGCAAAAAACCAAGACAAACTTGGAATCTTTTGCCAGTTGGCACATTGCTTGTTAGATAGGTTCTTTCCTACAACTGAAGAAATGAACTTACTTGGATTAATTGATTCATTTCTCATCAACTGACTCAAGTTGGGACGTATTGTGTTGACCAACCTTTCAACAGATTTTGCAACCAGTGTAGTATTTGAAGCGGTCACAGTTATTGAGTCAAGCACGCTTGTGTATAGTTCAGATAAGTACCTTCCAAAAAGTTCAGCTCTCTGATGAAAAACTGACTTCCTGGACATCAAGCGGGGCTCTCCCTGTGTTTCCAAATCTACAAACTCGTCGCAACTTTTCATCCATTTCAATGTTTCTGTAAGATCTACTGTCAGCTCCTCTATGCATCGACTAGACTGTCCTTCTGGCATTGAGTTAATTGAAGTACAGATAGCATCCCTCAATGTTTGGGAGCTCAGCAATGTTGCCAGTGATTCAAAACATTTATGTGAGGATAAAGAAGCCACAGAAAACGGTCCTGGTACTGCATCAGGACCAGCAACAGCTCTGAATGTTCTCACAGTATTGCACAGCGTACAAATGGAGTGCGCAACCTACAATTTGGAAAAGAGAGAGAAGCATCAGATTCAAAATAAAAATCTATTCAGTACTACTCCGCCCCACAATATAAGACGTTTTTGCGAGCTATCTTAGCCTGCAAAAACATCTTATATTATGTGACGGAGGGAGTAGTTCGTAAAATATACATCCCATTGCAGAAATATAACCATTGGCATAGGCAACGGAAGAACACAAAAGCAGAAAGTAAGAAGCATATAAAAAATAAAGAAAAAAGATAACAATTGTTTTTTAGAGGGCATTGCTAAAAGTGATCGCTGAAAAAGAACATAACTGACCTGACGAAGCTCACTAAATGTACGAATCACTTGGGACGAAAGGCTTGAAATCTTTGAGGTTAGTAGTAAGCATGGTTTGATGTCCTTGGAAGATGCATTGATAGCAGACAAAGCAAAAATCATTGACCATAATTTTACAAGGTCACTCCCCATGACCTTGTATTCAATTTCTAGAAAATGACCAACTGCAACAACAATCTCCACAAACATTAAAGGCAGCATCTTCTTAACGTTTGTATCTTCTAAATGCAGAGCTGACACCCAGAAGTCGTACATTTTTTCAGCCATCAAGATTAAGACCCTGTAAATTTCTTGCAAGAACTGGAGATAAGATCCTTCCGATGTGTCCTCTGTAGGGACATAAATTTTCTCTTCAGTAACTGTTGCTAGCATCTCATTGATGGACTTCAGCATGCAATGAACTTCTACTAGCTTTGTGACTCCTAAATCAGAGAAGTCCTTTTGCGAATATGATTTGCATTCTAACACCAAAGGTTCCATAAATTGCATGAACACTTCAAAAATGGATTCTCCTTGTTGCTGGGGTTCTTCAGAACCCTCACTGGTTTTTTGTGGGCTTTTGAAGGATGTACCCCTTGGTGCTAAAGATGTTCTTTGATTTCTAGCCCTGGTAACAAACAATTGAAGCAAGTAACCGAACCCAGCAAGCAATACAGCCTTGCTTTCTGCTTTTATTCCCTTGAATCGCTCAAACAGATGCCTATGGTAGCTTCCTTTGACATCCTTGACAATACCTTTATTCAAATTCTTGAGCCCAAAATATCCACTAAGATGTTGTGGATGAAACAGTCCATTTGACAAAATTTCTTCAGCAATCTTCAACGTGGATCCTGCGTGCTTGTGCTTGATAGAATTTGCTTGTGAATTAAGTAAAACCAACAATTCCAACAGTGGATCAAGAATCTTGTCAACAAAAGGACGGAAAATATTCTTAGGATTTGCATGGAATCTGAGAAAGCTTGAAAATTGCTCAAGCAGACAATTTCCAAGATTCTGAAGAATGGTACAACCCTTTTTCTCATTAGTTGAAACCTTCTGGACAAGATTAATAGCCTCGGTGACACAAGAGATCCACAAATCCACGGGTGCGTTGAAGAAAGCTCTTGTATTGGAGGAGAAAAGAAAGGACACGCAGTCGAAAACTCGTTCAAAGAGCAAAAAGGATTCATGGTCATCACATGGAGCGCCGATTTGAACTCTGCTCAAACCATCCTTTGCAATGCAACCAAGTGGTTGAAGTAGCTTCAGAGAAATTGAGACTGACGGCTTCTTTTCAATGCAAAATCTCAGAATTTCCCAGCATCTATAATCTAAAACAGGATCAAAAGGCTCTGGAACTTTCTTAGACGGAAGTAGGATAGATTGCACCCAGTTTCCAATAAATGAAACCATTCGCAATAGCTGGATATTGTCCGCTCTATGGCCATGGGTTGAACGATTTGACTCGGCCTTTATAAAATTGAATGCCAGTTCAACCTTTCTGCATGATTTAGCATACAAAAGTTAGAATCACAAACAGCAAGAGCATAATAAGGTTCATCCAGGAATTATTCCCCAACTAAGAAACACTGGACTATGTGTTGCAATATCCAAGTATCACCAAACAGATGCTATTGAGAATCGGAGGTCATAAAAAGATACTGTATAATCATAAGCATATTTTCGCCTCCACAGAACAATTAAGCTAAAATCTGGCCTTAATTAATGCAACTGTTTTTACAGAGTAATTATTATTGTTGTTATTATCCTAAGTCAACAATGATCCAACCAGTGCAGGTGTAAACTTCTGGCCACATGCCCACATCATCTCCCTTTGAATCACACAACTACAACGAAACTACATTTCCAAATATACTAGCTGGCTGAATCAGACGAATCTCCTCATGTAGCTACCTAGAGCAGCGCATCCCCAAATCCACGTAGCCGCAGCCAGACTAGAAGCACGCGAATTACTACAGAAAAATTGCTTCGATCCTACTCGGAGATTGGGCACACAGGGGTGCTAAGCTGCATCGAACCGCAAGCGGGGGGCAGCGAGGGGATGACCTTTGGAGGGAGAGCTCCTTGCCCTGGAGGGAGAGGACGAGGTCGAGGTTTTCCGCGAAGCGGGGCCGGGCGAGCGCGGGCTCGCTCGGGCCCTCTCCTGCGGGGGGCGGCGACTGGCTCCGCGGGCGCTTCCTCGACGCGCCGCGGGGGCTGGAGGCGGCCGCCGAGTCCGTGGCCATGGCCATGGGAGCGCGAAGGGAGGGAGGGAGGGAGGCTAGGGTTCTGGGTTTTGCTTTTGCGGGAGCGTTTCGTTTTGGTACACCTGTGCTGCGGTTCGCACATGGCGTCGAAGGCGTGGCACGAATCTTGAAGCGGAAACTCATAGAAAGGCAGCAAAAAAAAGAAAATAAAAGTGGAAAAAATATATCAGAGCCAGGTTTCGATCCTGGGACCTGTGGGTTATGGGCCCACCACGCTTCCGCTGCGCCACTCTGATTCTTCCTGTGTTGGTATTGAAACTTACATTCTTATACATATCCTGCCCTTCTCCTGCCATGCAGACTCAAGTCTCTGCTTCCTGCTTCAGAGCTAGATGCTTGAACAGAGCTGATCCACGCCATAGTTTCAGTTTTAGTGAAAGGGTACCGCCGGATTGCGATGGTCCAATAAGCTCTTGAATTTGGTTCATTCTCCCCTGCAGGACATCTTCCACAGCTCCATGTGTTGAAGATCCGACAGGTGCCATACCAGGCACTCATTCTCCCCTAGGTGCCATACTAGGTTGAAGAAAGTATGTCCAGTTGCTGTACTAGTACCATTGCTAAATATATAAGTTCTCATGAAATCTGCACCAGCAAGACATTTTTAATATCAATTCATCCATCACTCTATAGATTTCTGTTGCTTAGAACATTTGAACTGCACATTTTTATCATCAGCTCATGATTTCTGAAAAACAACACAAATTGTGCAGTATAACTCAATAACAACTGACCATGTAAACAACATATGTCAGCACTGTAATGAATCTCTGAACACAACCTCGTAATTACACATCTCTGATTCTCTGAACATGTGCACAATGACACATAGAATTCAGAAAAGCAGGCTAACACATCTCTGATTCTCTGAACATGTGCCAAGGATCAACTTCTACTTGATGGATCAGCACTAATGACTCATGATTGTTGATGGCTCATCCAAGCACAATCACATCAAGAGAGTTTATGCTAGCATTTACACAGATGGCTCATCAAAGCACAGATGGCTCTGGGGCATGGCCGGCGGGATGAACTTGATCCTTGGTGTCTTCCTTTTCGGAAACGACAGAGCATCGACCTTCTCAACGGCGTCGGCGGCGGAACGAGGAGCTGCGAACCATGGGTGCTTCAGCGCGGCGGCTGCCGTCAGTCGCTCGTCGGGGTTGCACGTGAGGAGCCCTTGCAACACCTGGAATCCTTCGTCGGACAGCTTCTCTTCAGGGAACAAATCCCGCAGCCGGTGCTTGTTGTGCCCCGCCTGTAGCAGCTGCGGCGCCTTCTTAGCCAGCGGCAGCGACGTGAAGCCTGGCCACGTCCTCTCGTCCGGCACCCCGAGCACCCGGAAGATGCTCCACAGCTGCTTTACGTCATTCTTTGTCTCGTCTTCCTCCTCGTCTTCGGGGTCGACCGTGAACAGCGTCGTGCCGGTGAGCAGCTCGGCAAAGACGCAGCCGATGGACCACGTGTCCACGAGCGCGTCGTAGTCCTGCTTGCCCAGGATCATCTCCGGCGCCATGTAGGGCGCCGTGCCGACCTGGTTGTACGGCGGCCAGTCGCACATGGACATGGCCAGCCCGAGGTCGCAAATCTTGAGGAGCTCCCCGTTCTTCCCGACGAGGATATTGGCTGGCTTGATGTCACGGTGGACGATGTGGCGCTCGTGCTCGTGCATCTTTTCGGCGCCGGTCAGGAGCTTCCGCATGAAGTCGCGCACCGTGGATTCCGGGAGTGGCGGGTCGCCGCGCCTGTCCCACAATAAAGACAGGAGGCTCGACGCCGCGACGTACTCCATGACGAGGCCGGCGGTGTCGCCGGTGGCCGGGTCGCACACCATGCCCTCGAAGCCGACGACGTAAGGGTTTCCGTTGCAGGCCTCGAGGAATCGTGCCTCCCGCTCAAGATCTTGGACGTCGGGGGGCTCCTCGGTGTCGTCCGGCGAGGAGAGGAACTTGACGGCCACGTCCTTTTTGGTGACGCGGTGGCGCATCCTGTGGACGACGCCGAAGCCACCCTCGCCTAGGCAGGCCACCTTCTCGTAGTCGTCGGTGCTCCCGATGGAGGCGCGGCTCCTCTTGCAGCACGTCGGCGATTGTTGATGTTGAGCCGTCGCGTGGCCGTGGTCGGCGTCGAGGACGGCAGCAGGTCGCTTGCGGGCGGCCATGGCGCTAGCTCGACGAACGAACTGCTTTGGTTGGTGGAGAGGGCGGCGGCAGAGATTGATGATGGAGAAGGGGGAGGGAGGAACTTCCGTATGGATCTACACGCTGCGTTGGCTATTTGTTTCCACAGGTTGCCTCACCGACTCGCCATGGAATTCAGCTCAGTCCGAATTACGGTGGCAGACAGCTTCTTTGCCTTGCTGCCTGCGTTTTCTTTTGACCGACGGCGGATTCAGGTTCGTTCGTTTCCGAGTCGAATTCAGGTTCTTCATTTCCCTTCCCGCCTTCGTTCCGGATTCGGTTTCAATATATGCTGACGAGACGATCCACACGGAAAGCTCGCCCCTTCCCGCCTCCAATCCATGGATCGTCTCCTCCATCTCGATCCCCTCTCCGCACCAACCAAGCCGTCGATCGAGCGCCGTCTGCAAGAGGCGTGATGCCGTCCTCGACACCGGCCACGCGGCGACCAGAAACGACCGGCTGCCGCAAGAGGATGCGCGTCCGGATCCGGAT